>NC_080790.1:23728450-24031480 GCF_028018385.1 Neofelis nebulosa
TGTGCATTTCACACAGAGGCAGAATTATAAATTAAAACCGGCTGTCACTGACTTTGAGCATCTCTTCCCATTTATACCCCCCTGAAGAAATCATTTTCCCCCAAGCCCCGCATGTTCCTCTGATTAAAAATCCAAAAGCTAAGGAGATCTTTCTGTTTTATTTTTTATGCCCCCTCAAGGGACCCCACATCCACTTCTTTTGCAAAAACTAACTGGTAGCTGGAAGTGACCTTCCATGAAGCGTCCTTTACAAGTGTGCTTTCAACCAGGAACCATGATGGAAGATTCTAGCAGGCAATGGCTCCTGGTAGAAGGAGGAGCTGGGCTGAAGCCTTTTATAGCTTATCACTCCCTCCTTCCCCTTTTAGAAGGCAGAGACAGAGAAGTCAGCCCAACTATGGATGTCGATACCTCAATGGTCCTGGGATCTGGATCCCTGGTTCTAGCCCTAACCTGCTGCTTTCCGCTGGTGACTCTAGGCAAGGCACTTCTTTTCCTCAAACACTTAGCTCCCTCATCTGTAAAATAGGGTAACAGTAGTGTCTATTTCACAGGGCTGTTTTGAGGGTAAAATAAGGCAGAGTGTGGAATTTTGTAAACAGAGTTGAGCAAATACAGAGTGGTGGTGGCATTACTAGTCATTGTTCACTCCTGGCTCAGGGGACCTTGTCAGAGGATGAACTGATATAGCCAACACCGCCCTGTGGGCAGAGACAGGTCCCTCAGCTGCCTCTCTAGAAATGCCCATGGTAGCTCTGCCTATGCCTTCCATCTGAACAGGAATGAGGAAAGCCATTGGCACTCTCCACCTTCTGGAAGCCCACCCTTGTCCTAGCTTTGCACAGGATCCAGGGTGAGCTGGGATTGGAAGCCACTTTCTTTATGGCTGATTGAATAAAGAGGAATTAGACAAAATAGTTGGGTCGGTGGACAATTTATGTGATCCTGAAAACCTTGCAGAGTGGGATGGGGTGCAGGAGGAGAGGGTTACTGCCACTTGCCAGCACAGCAGGTGTGTGCTCAGGGAGAAGCCCCTCCCAAGGAAGCTGGTGGGGTGGGGGACATCAGAACCCTTGATGGATTAGGCCAGGTTTGGGACACTGCTGTCAGGGCCAATGGCTGAGCACAATGTTGGCACAGAGATTTGAGTCCGATGGTTTCAACTCCTTTGATGATGCCTTTCTCCTCTCATTCACCCCAAGCACCTACTCAGCACTTGCCATGCTGTAGGACTGACATACTTATTTGCTGAATACAAGGGGAGTGAGTGGATTCAGGCATCTAACCCTTCACTATTCAAAATGTGGCTGAAGGACCAGCCACACCAGCATCACCGGTGAAACTGTTAGAAGTGCGCAATCTCAGGTCCACCACCCCCATCACCACCTACTGAGTCAAAATCTGCATTTTTAATGTCTTCCAGATGGTTCCTAGGCACCTTGGTGGCTGAGAAGCACTGCCCTATCTGATCCTCTTACTTCACTGGCTGAATGGCCAAGTCAGGCTATGTGGGGGTCAATCAATCAATCCCGCAACATTTGGCAATTATGACACCTGATTCCATTGTAAGAGAGACAAATTGGTAGGGTCACGAAGATGTGGCCTCAGCAGAAGTTACAGGAAGCTGCCAAGTGTAAACTCCAGGCCAAATGACACTACTTCTTTTCCTTCCTGCATGACAGCTCTGCTAACATTTTTGATAAATATGTGTTATACATTTCCATGAAAATATAGAGTCATGGGAAAAATGTTAGAAGAAATACATCATCATATTATGGTTATCTCTGAATGTCTGAGAGGGAGGATTACAGGCAGTAGTTATTTTCTCCTGTGTACTTTTCCAGTTTTTCCAAATATTTTACAAACAACGTGTTTTATTTTACAATAAAGAAATAAACTTTGAGAAATTGCTTTTGCCTGTCAGGAAGAGAATCCCCACCAAACAGATGAGATTATTGGTTACGTGAAGGGGAAGTGAGTCAATGACCTATCAGGGGACAAAGTGGAGACACCTGACCTTTTTCTGGGGCATGCCACACCACTGAAGCCGTTGTTTGACACACAGGGAACCCTCAACACACCCTCTTATGGGTTCCAGTGTTCCGGGATATCTCACTTGGATCAGCAATGCTTAACTGGAAAGCAGGAAGGAGGATGGCATGTGTTTGTGGTTTGAAGGATGTGGTGTGAATGGACACATTCATGAGTGGATGAAGAAGGGCAAGGCACTGCCACCTCCATGTCAGGTCTCCCACTTATCCTGGCTTGAAAAGTTGCTCAAGGTTGAGTGTAATAATCTGAATGAAGCTGTGTGTGGACTTCCTTCTGGAGCAAGTGTGGGGAGTTGAGGCTGGGGTTGATGGCATACAACCTACTCCCCCCACTCCCCCCAAATTCCAGCCATGGCAGGGCATAGTTGACTGCATTGGCTAGAGATTCATGACCCTCATGCAGGTTCCTTAGAACTGGACATTCCCAGCAAGGCTTGGGTGACCAGCTTCCCAGAGAAGACATTCTAACAGGTTCCAGACTACCTGGTAAGGATGAGGTCCTAAATGCATCACAAACATCAAGACATCAGTGGGTGTCATGTTCCAAGTCATATTACAGCGAGGAAATAGGCCCAGAGGGTAAAGATAAATGATCTGAGGCTCCCTCTCCCCCACTTAGAAATGTGGTGGCAGAGCCCTGGACCTTCCCTGACTTTTTCCCTTCCTCCTCTTTTTCCTGGGTAGATACGTAGCTAGTGTTGGGCTTGCATAATCAACCACTGGAAACTCAGATAACAAATGAGTCTGGCTTGCAGTGGTTCACGCTGGCTAACAGCTTCATGGACTTTAGCTTCCTCATCTCTAAGAAGGGTACAGTAGCATCTCATAGGATCGTTCTGAGGACGAAATAAATTCATACATGAAAAGTATCTGGCACCCAGTAAATGCTCAATAAGTGTTCATCTCCTCCTCCTCCTCCTCCTCCTCCCCCTCCTCCTCCTCCTCCTCCTCCTTCATCTTCATGGGGATGTTTTCTAGAATCAACACTGGTCAATGTGATGGAGAAAACTGCAAAAACGCCAGACAAAATGGGACACACCAGAAAGGAAAGAATATTTGCTAAGAGTACTGCCAAGATCAGAGTGGCAAAAAGATCGAAATAACCCTCCTTCTGAATTGAACTTCTCTTCCTAGCAACTGATTTCTGTAGCAAAGAACTCAGTAGGGGTTTCTCCAGGGTGGAACTGTCATTCTGAGAGCTGGTCAGAGCAGCTTTTCAAGTGTGGCTGGAAAGGTCTCTGGGCCTCAGGAACCTGCCCTCCATTCTGGAGCCAGGCTGTCCTCAAGCTTGGAGTTGGCCTTGGAAATCCATTAACAGCAGCCCTAGAATGGTAAGAGAATGCCCTGAGCCTACAGTAATGGGCTGGATCCCACAGGCTCATCACTCTAATCATGGCTCTGTTCCTGACATGCTGTGTGACCCTGAACAAATCAATTACCTTCTCTGTGCTTTCATTTTCCCAATTGTAAACCAGGGCATGGCTGGCCTGACCTGTGTCCCAGCTGGGAAGTGGGAATCAAAAAACTTTAAAAAGGCAAAAGCAAAATCACACAGCTCAGATGCACTGCTGGAAACACTGCAGAGACCAGTAACTAGAGAGACACACACAGACCCCTGCCCAGGACAACATGGGTGGGCTGGCTTCATTTTGGTCCACATGTCGAGTGAGAGCTTTGTGAAGAAAGGCCAGGAACAGTGTGGGATAAACAAAGGGCTTACCTGTAAGTCTTTACTGAGTTTTATCTAAACAACCACAATTCCATCATTATTGGAAAACTTCACTGGGAAGTTTTATCTAAAAAGGAAGTTTTTCAAATTGAAAAATGGATTTTCTTTATTGCTTCATTTAAAAGAGAATAAATAAAACCTTTTCTCCCCCAAGGGAAAACCTGTCCTGCAGATGATATGGGGGATACTGTTAACTTTTTAAAGCTATTTTGCAGGCCACAATGTCTTAGGGCCAGTGCATCTGAGGGGCGAGGCATTTGCTCCTGTGTCTGGGCCCCAGAGTACCCCAGGCACGCATGTGCCACATCCTTTCCCTACTGCAACTCTGTGGCTTCGGTCCTTTCCCCTGTGCTGGATTTTCAGCAGTCTAAAGACAGGTGCCTGTTATTCATCCCTGCTGTGGGCTCTAGTACATTTTGTAGCTCACAATATATGTGTTTGATAAGTGTTTGTGCTTTCCCTGGCATAAATGTAAAAACCTCTCGAGTGTATACTCGTAACCAGGCAGCTGCCGAGAACACTGGATTCGGGTGGAATGAGCACTGGGCTGGGAGTCTAACTCTGCCCCCAGCTATCAGTGAAATCTCAGCAGTTGGTTTTGGTCCATGGAAACCAAGTGTCCTGATTCATTTAGTCATTTGAATCAACAAATAGTGACCACCTATGCTGTGCCAGGAGATACTGGTATGGGGAAGAGAAACAGATCCAATCTGCCCATGGTGAGGGAGAGAGATGTGGAAACACCTCCAGGAAATGGAATAGGTACACACCCACTAGCATGGCAGAAATGAAAAGACAGATTGTAATAAGTGTCGATGAGGATGTAGAGAATTAGAAACTTTATACATTACTGGCGGAATGTCACATGGTGTAGCTACCTTGGAAAACAGCCTGGAAGTTCTTTTAAATGTTAAATACAGGGGTACCCAAGTGGTTCAGTCAGCTAAGCATCTGACTCTTGATTTCGGCTCAGGTCATGACCTCATGATTCGTTGAGTTCAAGCCTTGCACTGGGCTCTGGGCTGACAGTGCAGAGCCTGCTTGGGATATTGTCTCTCTCTCTCTCTCTCCCTCCCCTACTCTCTCTCTCTCTCTCTCTCTCAAAATAAATAAATAAACTTAAAAAAATGTTAAATACAGAGTTGACCCCGCAATTTACTCCTAGGCATGTACCCAAGAGGAAAGAAAACATCTGTCTATATAAAAATTTGTACAGGAATGTTCAAAGCAGCATAATTCACAACAGCCAGAAAGTAGAAACAACCAAAATACCCATCAACCGATGAATAGATGAACAAAATGTGCTAATAGACATACAATGAAATAGTACTTGGCAGTAAAAAGGAATGAGATCCTTACACGACACAACAAGAATGGGCCTTGAAAACATTATGCCAAGTGAAAGAAGTTAATCACAAAGAATACATATTGTATGATTCCATTTATATGAAATGCCCAGAATAGGCAAATCTGTAGAAACAGAAAGTAGATTAGGGGTTGCTTAGGGCTAACGGCCCCTGGGGGGGGGGAGTAGGGGAGGGGAGATTGGAGGGAAATGAGGAAAGATTGCTAGGGGTTACCTTTGAAGTGATAAAAATGTTCTAAAATTAGATTGTGGTGATGGTTGCACAGCCTTGGGACTATACTAAAAAACACTTATGTGTCCAATTGAAGTGGGTGAGTTGTATGGTATATGAATTGTATTTCTAAAAAGCTGTTAATAAAAAAGAATGGACACACAGTGGATGGATGGATACACCAATGGAGGGAGTCGAGAGGAAAAGCCAGCTGTATTTGTTGGCGTGGTACTTGTGGGAGGCATTAGAGGAGGCTTCCCAGAAGGACTGACTCTGGAGGTGACCCAAGGAGGAAGGGGCACTCTGGCCAGGGGTACCGCACGAGCAAAGCCATGGAGGTGTGCTGGAGTGGGGAAGGGGTCTGATCCAGCAGGCGCTGAGGCACACGAAGACCAGGAGGATTGGAGGGCTAGGTGGGTGGTGGAAGATAAGGCCTGAAAAGGGAGGGGAGTCTGGGCACAGGGTGCTCATGTTCCTGAGTTAGGCTTTATCCTGCACACCTTCTCTGTGCCACTAGGATGCTGACAGCATGAGCTACACGATCTTGTTTGGTTCTTAAATTCTGTGCTCCTGTTTCTAGATGCAGATCTTAGCTCTGTCTCTTGGAGACTGTGTAGCTTTTGGAAGTTGTTACTGACAGCACACAGGTAGCACTGGGTGTAAGGGAGGGTGTCTAAGTTCTCGTGCCCGAGGTGATGGGGGCAGGGGGGTGTAGGTGTGGGCTGGGCTGGGGTGGGGGGCAGCCCCATCTACTCACTGCACAGCTGGCCCTCGTCTTCTCCCTGGGTGCAGTCCCGGTGGAAGTCGCAGGCCTGCCCGAGCTGGAGGACTGTCCCATTCCAGCAGGTGAAGGAACTCTGCAAGGCCATCTTGGAGCCCGGGGATGTTCCTGGAGAGCACACAGAGACACATGCCCCTGATCAGTTCGGGTGGCGCTGTGGGAAGGCTCAGGGACAGCATCACTCTGCCCTGCCCTTCACATCCCAAGGTCTGGCTGACACGCCCGATCTGGCTACACGCAGGGCCAACCAACACCAGGAGGCCAAGAGGAAGGCAAAGCCCTAACACCCTGTCCCTAAACCCCCACTTTCTAGTGATGGTGAATAGCAGAGTGGGTCTAGGTAAGTCCACATCTCCCCAGCACTCTGGGGTCCTCCACCCCTGGCTTCAGTGTGCCAGGTGGAGAGCCTGTAGTCTCATCTGCACACATACAGCTATACCCACGAGGTCAGGTTTGGGGCGTATCTGGTCCAGTGTATCTCCCACAGTTCTTGACTCCAGATGTACCACTGGAGTGGTTCTAGAAACATACAGCACTTTCTGTTGTTGGACCAGCTGTGTGATGCTGAACCTATCTCTCCTCTGTCTGGCCCTATGTCTCCCCATCTATAAAAGGAGGGATTTTGATGATATTTCTAAGGTCCATTCTGAAATTTTTATATAAATCATAAATCTCATATAAATCATATTATCCAGTAGCAGAAGAGAGAAGGAGCCATTTATAATGAACCTGTTAGCAGCTATTTGTTTCTGTGTCAAGAACAATGGGTTGGTTATAATAATGAATTAACCTGTGACCCCAGAGAACCAGGCTTAAGTTGGCCTGGACCGGCCTGCCCTGCTAAATGGGGAACTCTACCTGGAGACCACCGAGCAAGGGCCTGGCTTGTTTTTCTGAGTGTGCCTCCTGCCAGGGAGCTCTTGGTTTGGGGGGATGGGGGCAGCCTTTGGCTCCCGTGGAGATGAGCAGGCAGGGCCCACCCGGGTCGACCCCCCAAGTCCAGTGGCCTTGCACTCTGTCCTCTTTTCTAGCTCCTTCCGCATGGCAGCTGGTGCCTCAGCAGTCTTCCCACCCCCATCCCACCTGCCTCAATGCTCAGCTGGGTGGGGGTGAGGGTGACCAGGATTCCCACTTGGCTGGGTTCCACAGCCTCTCTGAGCTTCATATACGGGGAGGGGGGGATGTTTCTCCAACCCTGGTTGTGAGCTTAGACTCCCCTTTGTTAAATTTCATTTCAGTGCAACCTCCCAGCTGATTGTGATGTGGTACTCTCCAGGTTAGCTCATCGTTAATATCTAAAATTCTGGGGCGCCTGGGTGGCTCAGTCGGTTAAGCGTCTGACTTCGGCTCAGGTCATGATCTCACGGTTCGTGGGCTCGAGCCCTGCGTCGGGCTCTGTGCTGACAGCTCAGAGCCTGGAGCCTGTTTCAGATTCTGTGTCTCCCTCTCTCTCTGCCCCTCCCCCACTTGCACTCTGTCTCTCTCTGTCTCAAAAATAAATAAACATTAAAAAAAATATCTAAAATTCCATGATTTTCTGGTTCATTTCAGTTGCAACTGAAACTTACATCAAGTCCAGCCTGTTTACATCTACAATCATCTCTGTACTGACTCAGCACATCTGGCTCTGTGAAGAAGCTAGGCATGTCTTCACAGTACCCATTTCCTAAGTGGGGAAACTGAGTCAGGGCAGCTGAGTGACTTCCCTAAAGCTGGTAAGTGGGGTGCGGACGCAGCCTGTCAGACTTCAAAGCTGCTCTCTCCATCTCATAGGCCAGTCAAGGCTTAATTTGTCAGTGGTTGGCACATGGCTACCAACATTCTCAGATGGGCCTCCAGCCTGGCTTGGTGTTCTGTGTAACTGTGGGCATGGAAAACACAGGCCCTGCTTCCTTCAGGGGATCACATCCAAACTTTTTTCCCTGCTCTGCAAGGTCCTCTGTGCTCTGGGCCCCAATTTCCTTTCCTGTCTCACTTCTCACTGTCTCTCTGCACAAACCTGTGCTCGAGCCTCATTTGATATTCGTTCCATGCAACGTGGCCCTAGAGCATGTGTGTGTGGTCCCATCTTCTTCATTAAGTTGTTTGAGCATCTGTGTGCTGTCCCCCCTCCAGCCCTAGCCAGTGCCTGGCCCCTGCAAGGATTCGTGAAAACCATGCACATTAGGTTACCCTGCCTGCAGTAAGCTGAAAAATGACACGCCCCCCCCCCCAATAGTCATACCCTAATCCCCCCAAACCTGGAATATGTTCCTTTATGTGGTAAAATGGGGATTAAGTTAAGGTTCTCTAGATGGGGAAATTATCCGGATTATCCAGGTATGATCACAAGGAGTCTTAAAAGGAAGAGGCAAGAAAGTCAAAGAAAGAAGCAAAAGATGTGATCATGGAAGCGAGTCTGGAGAAGCGTGAAGAATGGGTCACATGCCAGGGAAGGCAGGCGGCTTCCAGAAGCAGGAAAAGGCGAGACAACCTATTCTTCCTGAGAGAATCCAGAAGGAGCTGGCACTGCCACTAAGCTGATGTTAGCCCAGGGAAACTGATGTCAGACTTCTGCCCATAGAGAATAAAAGGGTGTTATTTTAATGTGGTGGTTTGTTACAGCAGCCACAGGAAGCTAATACCCACTGGCTTTAATACTCCAGCTCCAGTCACTGGCTAAGTCAGCTGAGGCCCAGCATGCATGGCTTTAGATCAACTCCTCTGTTCCATAGCTTGTTTTGTGACCTGTGGTTCTCTGGACTAGACATTCTCTGTCTTTCCTCCCCACACAGGAGAAACGCCCCCACTATCCATCCCTGCGCCACAAGACAGCCTAAGACAATGTGTCCACCAAATCCCTTACTAATTCCAACCGCAGGGGCTGTGCAATGGAAAGTCTCCCCATCCCAGTTCCCAAAACTCAATAGTGGGATCAAAATAAAAAGGGAATGACAGGAGACACAATGCTCATTTTCAAAGGTAAGGTGCCAAATTCATTTTATAGCCTTAATTCTGCGTATGAATTTTCCACTTGTCAGGCTTGTCATCTTGGAAGCTGAGAAACACAGTGCTTCTAGGAGACTGGTGCTGGTCCCCAGAAAGTGCAGTCTCTCTCTCCCCTGGCAGACCTGGAGGAGGGGTGTCCTCCCTGAAGCTTTGACTGGAGGGGATTTTGCTGGGGGTGGCTGTGGACTTTGTCCCAGGAAACAAGAGCACATAGCAAGGCACCTGCCATCATATGTGGCATACCTGCTTCCTGTTAAGGACAGCACCGGGCACTTGACCTGCCTGTGCACTAACCTTACAGCTGCTGGGACAGGGCAGCTCTGTTGTTTCCATTTCATAGGGGGTAGTTCCCAGTTAAGTGAAGGTGAGGCGTGGTGGCCGGCAAATGGCCTCCAGCTGGGTGCTACTCCTGAAAGCAGACCGGTGTGTCCACTGTAGCTGGTGGGCCCCGCCTGCTGGTGACATGCCTGTCCACTCTGCCCCTCCTTCAGGGCAAAGACTTTTTAGGATGACAGGAAAAATTCTTCGTCTTTGCTTGTTGATTTCTAGTTTCCCAAACATTTTCTTCTTATGCCCTATATGTGACCATTAAATAATTAGGACCTTATTACCCTCACTCTCAGAACTACCACAGGAAACATAAGCAAAATTAAAAAAAAAAAACGTATGGAGCAAATGAAAATTGTGTCATGTTTTATTCCCACCTTATGATTAGGCCTTGCTTTTCGTTGTGTGTTTTTGTGAACACATGCATGTTTCACATTCCAGTTACTTGTCAATCCCTGAATAGGTCTCATACTTTCTTTTACATTCCTTCATTCAAAAAACATATGCCTATTGTTTAGAGTTTGAAACCAGTGTAAAAATAAACAAAAACAATGCTCAGAATTCCACTACCCAGATGCCATCATTTTTAACATCTTGTTTTTGGCCTATGCTTTCAAAGTGCATATAGTTGTGTCATACGTATACATGTCTTAAGACAATGAGGGTTAGATCACAAGCTTTTCTCAGGGTTTAAAAATTCCCCATAAGAAGACTTTTTAATGACTACAGTCCTGTGTGATATGTACCATCATTTATTTAAACGTTATTCAATGACTGGATTGTTAGACTGTTTATAATAACACTTTGAAGAATATCTTTGAGCATAAACCTTTGCCCGCATTTCAGATTATTTTCATAGGATAGATTCCCAGAAGTGGAATTACTGAATCAAAGAGTATAAACATTTTAAAGGCCCTTGATACATATTGCCAAATTGCTTTCTAGAAGTTAATCCAATTTACACTCTCACCAGCTGTGTTCACACACGCACGCCCCTCTTACTATATCCTGGCCAACCCTGAATATTAGCATGGTTTTTATTTTTAACTCAAAGTATTTCCCTGCTGTTTTATTTGTATTTCTTTGATAGTTAGTGAGCTGGGTATTATTCCACATGTTACTAGCTTTATTTTACTCTCAGTGGACTTGCTCACTTCCTTTTGCCAATTTATCTGTTAGGTTCTTTATGTTTTCCTGTTGAAGTGTAGGAGATTTTTTTTTTTAAGTTTATTTATTTTGAGAGACAGAGAGCTTGAGCAAGGGAAGGGCAGAAAGAGAGGGATAGAGAGAATCCCAAGCAGGTTCTGCACTGTCAGTGTAGAGCCTGATGTGGGGCTCGAACTTACAAACCACAAGATCATAACCTGAGCAAAATTAAGAGACACTTAACTGACTGAGCCACCAAGGTGCCCCAACGTGTATGAGACTATTATTTTTTTATTAAAAGTATTTTTTTAACGTTTATTCATTTTTTGATAGAGACAGAGTGTGAGTGGGGGAGGGGCAGAGAGAGAGAGGGAGACACAGAATCCGAAGCAGACTCCAGGCTCCCAACTGACAGCACAGAGCCCGAGGTGGGGCTTGAACCCACAGACTGTGAGATCATGACTTGAGCTGAAGTCGGATGCTCAATCGACTGAGCCACCCAGGCGCCCCTGTATGAGATTATTAATAAGGATGTGAGACAATTGGTTATACGTTTTGACAATTTCCCCCCAGTATTCCATGTGTATTTTTGCTCTGTTTATAATGCACCTTGATATGCAGGAGTTGTAAACTTGGACATAATCCAGAACTATCCATATCTTCCTTGGTGATTGCTTCTTTGCCTTTTAGGCTTCCAGGCTTTCTTCCGCATGGTAGGCAGTGAGTGGGTCACCCTTGGTAGTCTTTGGGTTGTCCTGCCGTTGCTAAGGCTGCCCTGGCATCTGGGAACATCTTCTGCCAACTCACCATCTTTCAGCAATGGGGATCTAGATATTCCTGGCTCATGTGTGACACTTTCATGGATTGTCCCCTTCTCCCCCTTCCATGAACTGTCCTTTCACTTGGGCTTCTATGGCACACCACTTCTTGCTTGAACATGGAGGACATTCTCTTTTTTTAAATTTTATTAAGTTTATTTATTCATTTATGTTGAGAGAGAGAGAGGGAGAGAGAGATAGAGAATCCCAGTTAGGCTCTGCACCATCAGCACAGAGCTGGATGCAGAGCTTGAACCCACAAACTGTGAGATCATGACCTGAGCTGAAATAAGAGTTGGATGGATGCTTAACTGACTGAGAAACCCAGGTGCCCCTGAATGTGGCTGGCATTCTGCCTGATGTGATACCTAGCTGTTTGTAAGCCTGTCTTTCTCAGCAAACTGTAAGTGACTTGAAGGGAAGTCTTATCTACATGAGTTCCCAACAGTGCCCTCTACAGAGATCTTCCCATCCCAAAGTCTGGAAGTTGAACTGAAACTATGTATTTTCTGGGGCAGGTATTACTATGTTCATTTTATAGTTGAGAATATGAAGATTCCAAGTGCTTGCATGGCTTGCCAAGAGACTGGAAACCTTGTTTTCTATCCTTTGTACTGTGGACACCCCCCTGGGCGATGGGTGTCATCAGGAGCAGTGACAGGGAGTACAGAAGGACAGGAAGTCAATATCCCTCCCCTTCGAACATAAGCCTCCACAAAGGAGGGGTCCAGTAGCTGGAAGGGAGTTCTGCTTCCACCCTCTAGATGCCCCCGAGTTTATCCCCAGGAACTCTCTGCTGCACAGCCGCAGCCCAGAGAACTGTCTGCTTCAGCCCTGCTTCTATCGACTCCTCCGATCTCCCTCCCCTGGCTGGAGGCTTCCAGGCTCCCTGATAGCTTCCTCCTCTGTACCATGGGGAACTTTATGCCTGTGAGAGATTCAATTAGATGGGCGCCTGGTACTCTGATCTCTACTGCCAGCCCAAACTCAAAACTAATGAGGCGCAACAGGAAACAACCGCTCTGTCTTCCCAAGTTCTTTTCTTTATGGGGCCCATAAATTCCAAGGAGGAAAGTACCCTTGGTGAATGGTTTTAATCAAGGGCCCGAGTTTCCTAACAGCATCCCCTCTGTGGCTGTGAAATGGTTGTTCCAACTTGTGGAGTAGGTAGCCCGAGGGCCTGGATGGTCACAGCCTGCTCCAGAGCAGTAAGGAAGGAGCTTCCTGATGGCACTTCATGACCGCTTCCGGCCACGGTGTCAGTGATTCCTGGGAACCACTGAAACACCAATGTCGTAATCACAGAAAGATTATGGAGAGCTGAGATCAAGTCACTCTGGGGAGAGTTGGTGCTTAAGGATTTTTGATTAATAAGGGTCTTCTTTTCTGGGAATGTATTTATTACCTTTGGAAAGGCAGTTCTTTCCAGAATGACATCAAAGGCACTGGAGGTAGTAAATTGTCTACCATTCCCTACCCTTCTATAGCATTTTAACAACTTGCCATGTGCTTTCCTAATCCTTCTTTGTTTGAACCTCATAAACAACTGGCAGAACATTTATTATTATCCCCATCTGATTAATCAAAAGAATGAGGATTTGAGAGATTAAACAATGTAGAGAGAAATTCTTTTTAATCAGTAAGGTACAACAAAATGCAACTGGTTACTTGCTAGGTGCTTTGCCTGAAGTCTCACAGCTAGTAAATCACAGGGGAAGTGCCCAGAACTGGGTCACACGATCCCAGGTGGAATCACTCTCCAAGGACTCAGATTCCATTACCTTCTGGAGCAGCTCCCTAACTGCCCATGGGAGTCACTTGGGAAGTTAGAAATACTGTTGATGTTCAGGCCCCATCTGAATCAGTGAAATCAGTCTCTCTGGAGGAGGGTCCCTTGGCCCCGGTGATTTTAGAAGCTTCCCGGGTGATTCTCAAAGGCACAGGGTTGAGAACCACTACCTTGGAAGGCTGGAGGATCTGCCCCTGAGCATCTGCGTGTCTCAGGTGGATCCTTTACCTCCATGGTTCTCCAGCGCCCCCTTGGTACAGTGAGAGTGTAACTTCAAATCCAACCCCCAAGACCCCTTCCATATTTGACATCCTGATTCTGGGGTTCTAGCAATGGTTGTTGGCGGCTCTCTGGCAAAGGTTGATTTGATATAGTTGGTGCCATCTTTATCAATGTTCACCACTTAATGCCTCTCCCCTGAAGCCTGATGCCCTGCTGGGTAGGCATCTTTACTGAGCCACTCACTTGCCCAGCAATCTTCCCTTGGTTGCCTCATGTTCGCTTTTCCTGTCTCCGTCATCTGTCACCTGCACCCTGGAACATCTCTCCTGAATCAGCAAACAGAATGCCACGTTTGCCCATTTATCTCCTCTGTGGATGTAGTAGAAACAAGTTCAGATTTGCACGAGAGACATGTGTGCCCCAGGTCAGGTACATGAGTTCATCTTCTGCACCATGGGGGACTTAGTGAGTTCGCTCCCTGGGAATGACTCCTTTTCCCTAATTGTGCATTCAGAACAGACACCCATACATGCTCACCTCCTTCAGTTATGTCTTGGAGATTTGATGCCGTGGACACAACTCTCCTAACTCAAATTTCTTTTTTAAATGAATGTCAAATTTTAGGGCGCTTAATTAATTTTTAATTAAGGTGATTTATGTGGCATTAAAAAAGGCACATTTGTATCAGCTTTTGGGCCGTCTCCCACCTGCTTGCTCTTGCCTAACCGATGTCACTCGTTAAAGGGCGAAAAATTGAGTGCTGTGTCAGCGAGAAGGGGGTCTTGTTTTTAAATTAAAGAGAAGGGGAGATGATGTATGGGGAGGAGGCTGGCTTCCAGAGGGCGGGGAGGTCAGGAGCAGGGCTGGAGCTGGAGCCCAGGGGTGGAACAAAGCTCCTACCTGCTGGTGGAAACTTCATGTTTTCCAGGACAAGGAGAATCTAGTGCTCAAGGGTAAATAAGCCCAGAGACGTGAAAATGGATGGTGACATGATAAGGATGTGGTCAAATAGTGTGCACAGACTAATAGCTGCCGCCACCATGCTGATGTTAATGGGGGTGTTGGAAGGCCTGCGGACTGTGTAAATTAAGCCTGGCAGAGGCCAGTCTTGCCGAGGGCTTTGGGCCTCGTAAATTGTAGTTGGACAACCTCATTAAAGAACTGGCATCTTGGGCTCCTACTCAAAATGCAAACTGGTGAGGAGAGGGCCTGAGTATTGAGGGCCCCAGTGGGCTGGGTAAGAAAGCACCCTGCTGGGAGTCAGGAGAGCTGGTTGGAGGCCTGACTCTGCCACTAGGCCTCAGAGGTCACGAGCATATCACTTCTCTGGGCCTCAGTTTCCTTGTTTGTAGACCCTCTGCAGCCAGCCATTCACATTCACTGTGGGCTTAGGCTACTGCATTGACGGTGTGTCCACAGAGCCTCTGCATCAACATCACAGAGGAACTTGGTAACCATGTTGCTTCCTGGGCCTCACTGCAGACCTACAGAGTCAAAATATCTGGGGGTGAGACTTTGGAACCAGCGTTTTCTACAAGCTCCCTGGGTGACAACTGGTACACTAAAGTCTGAGAACCTCTAGGGTTGGAGGAATAAATGGATCTTCTGTTCCTTGTCCCCTGGAGAAATCCGGAGCCTCCCAGCACCACCCATTCTCTCACCATGACAACTTCCTCCTTGGTCCAGGGTTCTTAGGGTTCCCTTCACACCCAGATTCCATTTCTATTATTGTTCCAGCAGGCCCAAGGCATCACTAGCTAGTGGTGTGAACTCTGACACAGTTTATAGGGCCTCTCCCTTCTGTAAGTTGCGGATGCTATCTAATTTACAGGGTTTTTGTGAAGACCAAATGAAACTATACACATAAAATAGTACGTGGGGCTCTTATGAGCTAATTTCAGAGAATAACCCAGGGTGTTGGGGAGAATTGGCCATGGAGGGTGAGTGGGAAGGGGACAATGATGGGGTTGAATAGGCCAAATCTTGGGGTCAGACAATACCTTTGGGAATCCCTCATATCCCATAGTAGAGCTGAACATCTACAGGGCCAGACCCTTCCAACAAAGCAATGACAGAGACAAACCCAATAGTAACCTGCAACACAAATAATAGCTATGAAAAATAATTGCAATGATGAATTTTCAAGATTATTTATCTCTGGAGTCACCCTGCCACCGGAGTTAGCTTTCTGAGCCCAGTTCTCTTTAGGTCCTAATCCTAAATTTTTGCTGGTTTCTACGGCATTCAAACCAAATTGAGGCTTTGCACTCCTGCCACAGCCCACGTTCTCAGCTCCACTGTGTTCTTTTGTATCTAGCCAAACACCATGACTCACAGTTTCTTGAACATGCAGCCATGGCTAGCTACAACCTTTGTATAACCCTATTCTGGGGTCCAGAATCATCTTCTCTACCTGAGCAATTCCTCCTAACTCAGATGTCACTTTCCCCAATTGCTTGTTCATCTTCCCTAAAGAAAGACACTTGCCTCCCCCTGGGGCACGCTGGTAATCGCTCCCTACCTTTGTGCACTCACTTCCCCTGTTGGGTGATTATGTCTATGTTGTTAGTTTCTCTCGCTAAATTCTAAATTCTTTGAGGCAGGGGGCCTGTCTTGTTTTTATCTCCCAGAGAGTGCCTGGCACACAGCAAGCACTAATGAATGTATGTTGAAGGAGCACAGAATAGATCACCAAGTGTAAGTAGAAGAATGGAGTGAGGTGGAATTTTCTTGCATTCTGGAAATTGCTAATTCCTTTAGGTTACACTGTAGACATCTCCCTTACCCTCCTCCCTGCCTCATTCAATTTTTGGTTTATTGAACAAATGTGTTCAGAGCTTCTACAAACAGCTGGCACTGGGGTTAGGAATAGTGAACAGAGGGGAACATGGGTGACCTAGTTTGACAGGTGGGCTGCATGAGTCCTCTCTAGGGAGGTGATATTTGAGCTGACACTGAAGGATCTGAGAGAATCAGCCATGTAAAAAGGCTGTGGCAGAGCAGGAACGGCAATGCCCAGGGTGGGAGAAGATGCTCGTGACTAGAAATAGAGCAAAGGCCGGTGTGGCTTGAACGGTCACAGAGGGTCAGGAGGGCCATGGGGAGGAAGGCAGAGGCCCAACCAGGCAGCACCTTGTGGGCTGAAGGAGCGTGGAGTTTGCTTAGGGAGTTTAGACAAATCTCAAATTGTTTTCCAACAATATGATTCGTTTTTAAAAAGATCATTCTGAGCAATTTAGAGAGAATGGCTTGGAGAGGCAACAGAACTGGGAAAACCAGTTTGTAGGCTGTGGAAACCGCCCAAGCAAGTGATGAAGGCAGCATGTGTGAGCCTGGTGACAGTCCTGGAGCTGGAAAGAATTGAGTGACGTGAGTTTCATGTTGGAGGTGACCCTGGCAGAGCCGGCCAATGGTCTGGAGGTGAGGGGGAGACAGGGATACCAGGGACAGCACTAGGAATGAACTATGGCTGCCATATGACATGACAGAGCCACTGAGGTTTTGTTTCAAAATCCCAATTCCTCAGACAAAGTCAGTCTCTGTATAAACTTAGGGAGAAAGACAAAGATTTGTGTAGGCCAGAAGAAAGCAGAGTGTGTTTTGTTTTCATGGCTGAGCTCTTTTAAGAAATTAAAAAATTTCTCATCCCTTTGTACCCTCAACAGGCCCTTGATTTTGTTGCCTGGACCTTTCCCCAAGGTTTCTCTATGCGACATTTATCTTCATTGCTTTGCTGAAAATACCCAGCAATAATTTTATTTTTAATATTATAAATGACCTCTGTGCACATTTACCATTAATCTCCTTGAAAAGCGGTGATATTTAACCATTCTGCACCACAGCACCCCATATAATATGTTGTTTTCTCCTCTTGTTTGTTCAGTAAGCAGTGAACAATTCCAGTAGCACCTTGGAGAATTAGTACTAATCACAAACAAATTATAGCTACAACTGAGACCACAGGAGGGACTGTGCAGTAGAGAAAGCTGTTTGGAATGGAGAGCAGAGGTGAGTAGGGATCATTCGCACCGTGGGGTGTGGACAGGAGGACTGATCAGGTAGAACAGCCTCCTGGGGCAACAACTCCAGTGAAGGGGGCTGGGTGGATCCAGCCCCTTGAAGATGGGAGGTCACCTTGCTTCCATTCGATCCGTGGAAGCTGTGGTAGAAGGAATGGCTGATTGATGAAGAGACAAGAGAGCCACTGGGTGCTGATGCAGATATCAATCATGTTAATAACAACTACCACCCTCACCATTTATTGAGTGCCTGTCATCTCCTAGGTACTGTCTTAACAGCTATATACATTATTTTATTTAGATCTACAGCCACATATGAAGTAGTTATTATCTCCATTTTATCGAGAAGGAAACTGGGACCCAAGGATTTGTAAAAACATTCCCAAAGTCACAGAGGCAGGATTTTATGTCTACCTGACCCCAAAGCCCATGCTATTAATCAGTATGCTAGACCCCCCAGGTGGAAAGGCCATGTTAGAAGTCCCTGGAATAAATAAAGAAGGAGGATCACGGGCTGCAAGCAAGTGGGGCACCAGAGAGAGAATGCATGCAACAGGTTGGAGACCGAGGCCAGGCAAGTGAGTTGGCAGTCTCAGAGAACTGTGGAGGGGTACAGAGAGAAGCTAGCTGGGATTCTGGACTAGATTCTAGTTCCTCAAAGGGCTGGCAACATGTTTTTAGGGAAATGATGAACCCAGGTAGGTGCTATGTCAGGGTCTAGGCATGGGGGAAGAAGATGGGACCTGAATATCCAGATTCACGGCTTGTACTGTGGGCTGGGCAAACATCTCTGTCAGGAATGGTTGGGGTCAAATACTTAAGGACAAGTACTTTGTAAACCACTGAGTGCTAGAAAATTGTTAAGATTTTATTTTTATTATTAAAACATTTGACATTTATACAGGATCTCACCAAAACCCTAAGAGGTTCACTACCTCACCTCCATATCTTTACTGAAATGTTAACTTCTCAGTGAGGCTTTCCTGGTGACCTTATTTAAAATCTCTCCCCTGCTCTCACCCTAGACACTTTCTATGTCTCTTCTCTGCTATATTGTTTCTCCTTCTACTTACAATTGGGCAATATACACTTCTCTTATTAGTTCCATTGCTTGCCACTCTCCTATTAGCATTGGAGGAATGGAATCCCTAGTTCCTAGAACCGTGCCTAGCAAATAGTGGGTGCTCAGTAAACGTTTGCTGAAAAGAATAGGTGAATACATGTTTTTAACAAGTAACTTTGGGCAATGGATTCACATGCAGGATGTATGTTTTATTCACAATTACAATTGGTATTTCAGAGAGAAATTGGTATTTCAGAGAAAAAGGCCATTCACTGAAGAGACACTTCATGTATCCCCAACCCCCATGGCTACATGTGTACAAAGTTGGGATTTGTCCATATAAAAAGCAAATCATGTCAAGCTTTTGCTTTTTGCAGATGACATGATATTATACATGGAAAATCTGATAGACTCCACCAAAAGTCTGCTAGAACTGATACATGAATTCAGCAAAGTTGCAGGATACAAAATCAATGTACAGAAATCAGTTGCATTCTTATACACTATCAATGAAGCAACAGAAAGACAAATAAAGAAACTGATCCCATTCACAATTGCACCAAGAAGCATAAAATACCTAGGAATAAATCTAACCAAAGATGTAAAAGATTTGTATGCTGAAAACTATAGAAAGCTTACGAAGGTAATTGAAGAAGATATAAAGAAATGGAAAGACATTCCCTCCTCATGGATTGGAAGAATAAATATTGTCAAAATGTCAATACTACCCAAAGCTACACATTCAATGCAATCCCAATCAAAATTGCACCAGCATTCTTCTCGAAACTAGAACAAGCAATTCTAAAATTCATATGGAACCACAAAAGGCCCCGAATAGCCAAAGTAATTTTGAAGAAGAAGACCAAAGCAGGAGGCATCACAATTCCAGACTTTAGCCTCTACTACGAAGCTGTAATCATCAACACAGCATGGTATTGGCACAAAAACAGACACATAGACCAATGGAATAGAATAGAAACACCAGAACTAGACCCACAAACGTATGGCCAACTAATCTCTGACAAAGCAGGAAAGAACATCCAATGGAAAAAAGACAGTCTCTTTAACAAATGGTGCTGGGAGAACTGGACAGCAACATGCAGAAGGTTGAAACTGGACCACTTTCTCATACCATTCACAAAAATAAACTCAAAATGGATAAAGGACCTGAATGTGAGACAGGAAACCATCAAAACCCTAGAGGAGAAAGCAGGAAACGACCTCTATGACCTCAGCCGTAGCAATCTCTTACTCGACACATCCCCAAAGGCAAGGGAATTAAAAGCAAAAATGAACTACTGGGACCTTATGAAGATAAAAAGCTTCTGCACAGCAAAGGAAACAACCAACAAAACTAAAAGGCAACCAACGGAATGGGAAGAGATATTTGCAAATGACATATCGGACAAAGGGCTGGTATCCAAAATCTATAAAGAGCTCACCAAACTCCACACCTGAAAAACAAATAACCCAGTGAAGAAATGGACAGAAAACATGAATAAACACTTCTCTAAAGAAGACATCCGGATGGCCAACAGGCACATGAAAAGATGTTCAACGTCGCTCCTCATCAGGGAAATACAAATAAAAACCACACTCAGATATCACCTCACACCAGTCAGAGTGGCCAAAATGAACAAATCAGGACACTATAGATGCTGGCGAGGATGTGGAGAAACGGGAACCCTCTTGCACTGTTGGTGGGAATGCAAATTGGTGCAGCCGCTCTGGAAAGCAGTGTGGAGGTTCCTCAAAAAATTAAAAATAGACCTACCCTATAACCCAGCAATAGCACTGCTAGGAATTTACCCAAGGGATACAGGAGTACTGATGCATAGGGGCACTTGTACCCCAATGTTTATAGCAGCACTCTCAACAATAGCCAAATTATGGAAAGAGCCTAAATGTCCATCAACTGATGAATGGATAAAGAAATTGTGGTTTATATACACAATGGAGTACTACATGGCAATGAGAAAGAATGAAATATGGCCCTTTGCAGCAACGTGGATGGAACTGGAGAGTGTGATGCTAAGTGAAATAAGCCATACAGAGAAAGACAGATACCATATGGTTTCACTCTTATGTGGATCCTGAGAAACTTAACAGAAAACCATGGAGGAGGGGAAGGAAAAAAAAAAAAAAGAGGTTAGAGCGGGAGACAGCCAAAGCATAAGAGACTCTTAAAAACTGAGAACAAACTGAGGGTTGATGGGGGGTGGGAGGGAGGGGAGGGTGGGTGATGGGTATTGAGGAGGGCACCTTTTGGGATGAGCACTGGGTGTTGTATGGAAACCAATTTGACAATAAATTTCATATATTGAAAATAAAAATAAAAATAAAAAGCAAATCATGTAGAAGCTCATTGCAGTGGCTGTGGCATTCCCTGTTTCTAAAGACCTCGCTCAAGTGCTGCCAACCTATCCAGGATGATGGCTGCATACTCGTAAGCACAATGGAGCCCTAACTAGGGAGGTAATGAAGCTGGAGCAGGCAGAGGCTGCTGGGAGCATCAGATACAGAGGAGAGAAGTGATGGCCGATTCACAGTAAGGAGTGAGACTGTCAGAAAGTACTTCCCATTTGAAGCTGGGATCAACCTGCAAGCTCTCAGTGTTCAGTGGATAGGCTACTTCCAGCCAGAGTCAAGAGGAAGCTCTGTTTCCTCGGAGGAAATGTGAAGAGCTTCTGGGTTATTCAGTTTGATAAGCAAAGACATCTGGAAGGGGGATAGAGTCTCCTATGAAAAGATCAAGGTCACTTGCTCTGGCTAGGAGTCAAGAATCGCTTTGAATTTTTTTCATTTTTAGTTCTTTTCTAAGACTCTCATCTTAGAGTCTGACCTTCTCAGAACCACAAAATTGAGAGAAACCTGGTGAAGAAGGAAAGCTGGGTAACAGGCAGGGAGGAAAGAAGAGAAATAATTAAAAGATGAAATAATATGCAGGGAGTACCTACTGTGTATCAGCCTTTTTTGGTGTGTATTATCTTTCACCTGATTCCTTACATGTATACCACTGAAATCTACAAGAAGTGAGTGATTTAAAATGGTCATTATATATACACATATATATATATATATACACACATATATATACATATATACACGTATATACACGTATATACGTGTATATATGTATATACGTATATACACGTATATACATATATATGTATATCTGTATATATATGTGTGTATATACATATATATACAGATATATATATATATATATATATATATATATAACAAACTTTGACAAGATGTGGAGAAGAAATTGAAACTTCTGCACACTGTTGGGAGGAACGGAAAATGGCTTAGCTACTATTGAAAACAGTATGGTGGTTCCTCAAAAAATTAAAAGAAAATCACTACATGATATATACAATAGTATATATACATAATACAATATTATTCATCCTTCAATAGGAAGGAGATCCTGAGACATGCTACAACATGGGTGAACCCTGAGGGCACTATGCTAAGTGAAACAAACCAACCACAAAAAAAGAGAAATACTGTATGATTCCACTTATATGAGCTAACTAGCATAGTCAAATTCATAGATGGAGGGTGGAATGATGGTTTCCAGGGACTGGAGGGGAGGGAAAAATAGGGAATTGTTTCATGAGTACAGAGTTTCAATTTGAAAGATGAAAAAGTTCTGGAAATTGGTTGCACAATTTTTAACTACTTTTACAATTTTTGACTATGTTTAACACCACTGAACTGTACACTTAAAAATGGTCAAGATGGTGAATTTTATGTTTTATGTTATGCGTGTTTTACAATGATTAAAAAACAAGCTGACTGATTATGCTGGCCTTCAGAATAGGCCCTAATCAAGATGGCAGGGCAAGAGGACATCAGTGAGGCCTAAAGAGAAAGCCTGTTGCTGTGGCCTCTCAAGGAGTTCGGGTTCTTCTTCTCTTTCTTCTTCTTTTAAATACCCCTTCTGTTTGGCTTCCAGTGGAATAAGATGTGAGGCAGTGGATGCAGCCAGAATGCACTAGCCTGATGGTGAGGGTGCCTCAGATCTTCCCAGACATTGCCAGGTGCTAGCCCAGTGATGCTGGAATGGACATGTGCCTTCTCTGGGCCTTAGTCTGGTTATCTGTGAAATGATGGCTTAGACCAGGTGAACTCTAAGGGACCTTTATTCCCCCAACCTGAGGGTTGAGGTCTCAACTAACAACAGGGAACAGGGGAGAAGAGTTCCATACGTAGGAAGAAGGAGCAGGATGGGTTCCTGTGGGGGAGGGCACACAAGAGTGATAAATGTGGATGACAATTTGGAAAAGTTATGGGGACACTCCCAGCTCAGCTAGAATCCTCTCAGCACCCCACTCTTGGTATTAAATGTGGGGCATGTCACACAGAGGGCTGCTTCAGGCCCAGCTGGTCTCTGGGCACACAGGGCTCCACTTCCACTTTTATGAGTATTTCCTGAACACTCAGGGAGGGTTTCTGCTGGTTACTGTATGCTTGAGAGTGAAGTGCTACTGAATTGGGTTTACAGTTTCATTTGGAAAAAACAGGTGAGGAAGACACAGGACTTGATGGGCCAGGTCTGCGAAGAAACCTACAGGATTGTTCATGCCCATGGGTCTTGGGCAGGCCTGCCCAGTCACAGGGGCACAGACACATGTGTCCTCTCAGCTCAGGATGGGTCCAGAGAGGAAAAAAGATCTTCCATGGAACTCCTAGGTCCAGGGTAACCTGTTTTGAATGGACCCCGGGGAAAATTTTTTAATTGTGTCACTGTCCTGAATCTTCACTGGTCTTTGTAATTTGCTGAGCATGCACAGAAGCTAAGAAATAGGGCTGGTTTTGGAGAGAGAGGAACCAAATTTGAATTCTGACTCCACTGTTTGGTCTTGAGCCAAGTACTCCATTGTCTTGAGCTTCAGCAATTACCTTACAGGGTTCTTTCCAGGCTTAGAACGACTGCAGGTAAGCATGAGTGTCCAGTACATAGGAAGAGGTTAATAATGGAAACTGAAGGAGAAAATACAGTCTCCACTCTTGAGCCCATCTTGTATGTTGGGGCAGGTATGTGGGCAAATAATAATAATATACCAATAATTATGCCAATAATAATAATAGTAATTATTATTAATATGGTAAGTGCTAACATATGTGTTGTGATAGTTTTACAATGTATCTGCAATTTCTTTCATAATCCTCTTGAGAGGATTACTGAGGGGTGGGAAATCTGTCTCTTCCTCTTGAATCTAGGCAGGCTTATGACTGCTTAGACCAATAACACATGATAGAAACCACCATGTGACTTTTGAGACTAAATCATAGAAAGCTATGCACCTCCCACCTTGCCCATGGACATTTGGCCTTGGATCCCAGAGTTTCCATGTGAGGGATTTAACTCCTCCAAGGCTGTCATGCTGGAGAGGTCAAAGCCGGGCACTCCAGGGACAGACCCAACTGAGCCCAGTTCCCCTACCAACTTTGCAAATGCAGCAGATATGTACGCAAAGCCATCCTGGACCCTGCACATGAGTTGGTCTGCCAGCTGAATGCTCCTACATGACCTCCATCAATGCCACATGGTACAAAAAAGTTACCTAGCTAAGCCTTGCCTGAATTATTGTCCCGCAAAATATAATAGTTGTTGTTTTAAGTAGCTATACTCAGGAGAATTTGTTATTCAGAAATAGATTACTGAAATGTACAAATGATAGGCACAGAGAGGAAAGATGTCTGACTCTGGGGCAAAGGAAGGCTCAAGAAAAGAGTTGATGCTTGAGTTGTGCTCAGCATCAAACATGGAGGAAGGACAAGGAGACACCAGGAAGAGGATGGTGTGCTCAGAAAACAGTAGGATGTCTGGGCGAGCCCCAGTATGAGCTGGCCATGGGGCAATCTGGAAAAACAAGCATGACGCAATTCATGAAAGCCTTGAATGACATACCAAAGAGTTCAGACTTTAGGCTTTATGCATTATCTTATTAGACCATTCAGCAACTACATGAAGTAGCTGTTGTTATCTCCATTTTACTGAGAAGGAAACTGGGATCCAAGGATTTGTAAAGTAATTCGTGAAGTCATAGAGTAGTGGCAGAGCCAGGATTTGAACAGGTCTGCTTAACTCTGAAGCCCATGCTCTTAATCAATAGGCTAGACCCACCAGGGTGTAAGAGATCATTTTAGCAGCCTCAGGAATAAATCAAGAGGGAGGATTGTGGACTGCAAGCTCATAGATGACAAAGAATATCCAAAATACTTCAGAAAGAAATAGAACCAGAGCAGAAGACAGGACTAGGACCATGTCCTAGAGGGGTTTGGAGAAAGGTGTGGGGTGGAGAGGGGAGGGAGTTGGAGATGCTGGTGGTCAGAGGGCCATCGCAGGAGTCTGGGAGGCCTGGGTCAGAAAAGGGCTGTGGGTGGAAAGGAGGGGGCTGGTGAGAACTATACCAAAGATAGAATCAGGACTATAGGATGGTGGAGGAAGTACCAGATGGGACTGAGGTTTAAGCATGTGGGGAATGGTGGACCTTCATCTGCAGAGGCAAGATAAGAGAAGCAGGTGGCTGCCAGCTAGGACTACACCAAGGGGCAGTGACACGGATCACTCCATTCCATCCTGTGGCAGGGCCTCCAGAGCCTTGCAGGAGGCCCAGGAGGCAGGACTACATTGGCGAGCTTGGGAAGTGCTGGGAGGACTCTGACTGGGGCTTGGGGTAGTGTGTCCTGATGGTCCTGAGGTCAGGTGGCATTCTGGGAAGGCACACTAGGAGCAGAAGTGTGGAGAGAGAGCCTTGGAGACCCAGCTGGCTCTGGTCCTCATTAACTTGGTTACCCCCTATAAGCTTCTCCCTGTTGCCCTCCAGTCTTTGGGGCTCTGAGAACAGATGGCTCTGCAGGCCCTCCTTACCCTGTAGTCACCACAAAGGTTTATGTGTTGCAGATTCTTAGTGAAGTCAGGACTGGGCTGAAGACAGAGGGATGCCTTCTTTCTTCCCCTCCTCTGCTCTAAGGTCTGTCTCTTCCTCCACACCACCTGCACTGTATGCCAACAGTTCTTGAAGCCAGCCATCCCTAGCGTGGCTGTGTCATGGAACTTCCTCTTCTGTAAAATGGAGACAATGTCTTTCTCTTTTGCAGGGTAATTGTAAGGATTAAGCAGAATTTAGGAAAGCAGTCAGAGAGAGGCTGGACCATAACACTTTCCTCTCCAGTCCTTCCACCTGGGACCCCATCTCACCAATGAGGAGACTGGGCACAAAGCTCTGTTCTGAGCTCTGACTGGCAGCCATTGGCCTGCCTTGTCAGCTGAACACTCTGGGCAGATGAGAGCCGCCTCCTCTGCTGGGCACACACCTGCCTCTTGGTGGACGAATGCAGGCCCTGGCTCCAGACGGGGCTGCCCTGTGCTGGCTTTCCCTTGTGGTTTTCTGTTGAAGTGTTTGGCACAGCAGAGGAGAGAGGGCAGGTGCCAGGGGGACGGGAGGATGCTGGCTCAGATGCCGGGGTTTGGGCATCTCTGCAGTCTGAGCCTGGAATGTGAAGCAGCAGCAGAGCCATTTCTGGACCTCCCTGGAACATTGCCGATGTGCTGGCAGGGCGGCCTTCTTGCCTATTGCAGACTCCGGGCCAAGGACCAGCACCACCCGAACAGTGTTGATGACTGGAACTCATCCAAGTCATTAACAGAGCTAGATCTGCTGGGCTGGGATGTCTTATGCCAAAAGTAGGCTCAGCAAAAAAGACCCTTAGGAAGATGCTTGAGCACTAAACTTTGAGCTAAGCAGCCAGCCTACTTCCTGCAATGGTCATGTCAAACTTCTGAGACTTCCTGTCAGTGGAGGGGAGGAGGAGGGAGAGAATGGGCAAGGGTAGGCCTGGTGAACTAGTTCAGCACATTCAAATATTATGTTGGAGAGCTCAACATGCAACTCTTTGAAGTGTCAGAAAGGAAATGGAGGTGAGAACCCCTCATCAGAACTTCCCATAAATATGTCCATTTTACTGATGGTAACGTTACTCTCTTCAGTGAGAATAAACTAACTCAGGTCTTTGCAAATAATAGATGAAAAGCTGATATTATTTCTGCATTGTTCAAAAAAAGGATTTGAGGTGACCTGTAATGACATATAATAAAAGCATATGAATAAATGAATCAGGCTGATCTAAGGGTGATATTTTAGTGCAAAGATGCCATCAAATTTCTACATGATAACCAAAGGTTAGCTAAAGTACATTTCTGTGCTTCCTAGCAGCCAAAGCCAAACGGCAGAGAGGATCAGTTATAAGATTCACACTGTTAATAGGAAAATGAATGTGATTCCTGACATAGAGCTCTAAGAGAAATCATTTTGTGGGTCTTCATAAGTGTTATGGATGACAACATCCTCACCTGCATGTGTATAGAAATACAATAGCATGGGAAAGCCTGGGTGGCTCAGTCAGTTGAGTGTCTGACTTCAGCTCAGGTCATGATCTCATGGTCTGAGTTCAAGCCCCAAGTTGGGTTCTGTGCTGACAGCTCAGAGCCTGGAGCCTGCTTCAGGTTCTGTGTCTCCCTCTCTCTCTGCCTCTCCCCTGCTCGCACTCTGTCTCTCTCTCTCTCAAAAATAAATAAACATTAAAAAACTTTTAGAAATCAATGGCATGTTCATTCTATTTTGTATAGGGCTATGAAGCACCTAAGTGAACTGAGGGTTAGATTGAAAAGTTTGGGGCTCCATCACACCAGCCAAGATTTAAAAATAATATTCGGTACTAACAAGGATGTAGTGAGTTAGGGACTTTCATAGGCTGCTGATGAGAATGTAAGCCAATAGAATTTCCCTGGACATATTTGGCAATATGTTTCAAGAACCTGAAAAATTTTATTCAGACTCTTAGACCCAAAGTTCCACTTGTAGAAAATGTCCTTGGGGAAAGAGAGTGTTATAAGATAGTTAGACCCAGAGGTATTTATGGCAGATTATAATACCATAAAAGTAAAAACCAAGAAAGAAGTCTAATGATAGGGGAATGCTAATAGAAGCTGGCACACCTGAATCATGCAAAGAGATGTTTTCAAAGAACTTTTACTAAGTGATAAAATTTTCATGATAAATTCACAAAAAAATAAAATAAAACAAGACCCACCTATAGTTAAGACTGTTGGAACAGCATGGCAAAACCCGTTTATATCACAGAAAGAAAAAGTGGAAGGAATATGTCAAATTGTTAACCAAAGTTCCCTCTGAGCTTGAAGATTATGAATGCTTGAGTTTTCCTTTTTATGCCTTTCTGAATTTATATGTTCTATAATGGACATACATAACTATGATAATCAGAATAAAGGAAGTAAAATTGTTCTACAAGAAGCATAAGTTTGTCAATCCTCCCTCTCTTCCTAGACCGATGCTTACATTCTAAGGACACCAATTCACCTGAATTTCTATTCATGGAACTCTTCAAAGCACTTTCAGGTCCATTATCTCATTAGTTTCTCACTATTGCTCCAGAAGGCAGGCAGAACAGTGATTCCCTCCATTTTTAGAGGGGACAAATGATCCATACGATTTGAATGGAATCTCTGCTGTATTTTGGGGAATACACACCTCATCCACACCTCCGACCCATGCCTGAGAATCTCCCGCTGGTACAGGGAGGACAGCGGTAGAGACAGGATGATGGGCCCTACCCAGGGCTGGACTGCCAAGCTGTTGACACTTCTTAGGGCCACCTCATCCTCAAGACATCCATGGTGCTCTGGCAAGGCTTCTAAATCAC
Source organism: Neofelis nebulosa (assembly GCF_028018385.1). Lineage (NCBI taxonomy): Eukaryota > Metazoa > Chordata > Mammalia > Carnivora > Felidae > Neofelis > Neofelis nebulosa. Next base: position 23,756,699 of record NC_080790.1, read on the forward strand.
GGTTTAGACCCGTACTTCTGACACAGGCACAAATTGCTACTTTGCACTGCAGTGAATCTAGACATCTGATTTCCATTGACAGTTAAATTAACACATCAACTAAACTCTGATATATTTTATGTCTCATCTTGTGCCAGATTTAATGTGTTCCAGGCACAATACAGTGCAGAGGAGTTTGGATTTACTGGCTCAGGGGTAAACTGTAAACTATTCACTGTGTCCATTTCACTCACTGAATTAGGAAGCAATTCCTGTGTCTATCTGTCAGAAATCTTAACAGGGAGAAAAGGAATGAATCAGAGGCAGCTGACCTGGACAGGCAGTTCCCAGGAGCTAGTTATTCACATCGCAGCACACTTCCTGGGCCCCAGTAAAATCAGTGGGATAATTTCACTCATAAATTCTTGACCTGGTCAGACTTAGTCTACATCTGCTCTCCTAACCTCACTGGTCTCCCTTGAAGATCAGTGGCTCAGAACAATAAAGACCTTCATATGCACAGCATCCTCCATTTTTTGAAGTTCAGCAACATAAATGATTTCATTTGATCGTGACAACAACTCTGTGACATGTTACTGTCACTTTCATTTTATAGATGAGGAAGTTGGTTCAAGGTCAGACAGGTTCTAAGGATAGAGAGGGACTATAATTGTGGTCTCCTGGTTGCCAGTTGGGACACCTTTTAGAACATTCGAAGGGTAGAGTCTCTGGCTTTGCTTAAGAGGCAGGTCTCTGACTGCTCCTCCCGAGCCTGGGTACCCTCCCTCTGCTAGAACCTGGTTTTCCAAGCAGGCTTCTGTGCTGATGAAGGACACACTGACCATGCAGTGTGACCCCAGCTAGCTGGGGAAGGTGGCTCCTCCCTTTTTTATATTAAAAATAAAACCCTTTGGGGTGCCTGGGTGGCTCAGCTGGTTAAGCGTCTGACTTCGGCTCAGGTCATAATCTCATGGTTTGCGAGTTCGAGCCCTGCATTGGGCTGTGTGCTGACAGCTCAGAGCCTGGAACTTGCTTTGGATTCTGTGTCTCCCTCTCTCTCTGTCCCTCCCCTGCTCATGATCTTTATTTCTCTCTCTCTCAAAAATAAATAAACATTAAAAAAATAAATAAAAAACCCTTAAAATTGTGGTAAAATACACATAATGAAAAATTTACCATTTCAACCATTTTTAAGTGCACAGTTGAGTGACATTAAATACATCCCCAGTGTTGCGCAGCCATTACCACCATCCATCCACCAAACTCTTGTCATCTTGCAAAACTGAAACACGTCAGGTGCTAACTTCCCATTTCCTCCTCCCTGAAATCTCTGGAAACTACTCTTCTACTTTCTGTCCCTAGGATTTGACTACTGTATCTATAAATTTGACTAGGTACCTCATATCAGTGGAATCACAAAATTTGTCCTGTGTGTCTGGCTTTCTTAGCATAATGCCTTCAGGGTTCATCCATGTTGTACAATATTGCAGAATTTCATTCCCTTTTAAGGCCTTCATCCTTACTACTCAAACGATCCATCCTCATTAGTTTGGTGGTGAGTATCCCCACCTGTCAAATGACCCATTGTATGCATAGACCACATTTTGTTTATCCACTGATAGACACTTGGGTGGCTTCCACCTTCTGGCTATTATGAATAACACTGCTATGAACACGCACAAATATCTGGGGCCTGACTCTTTATAAGATTGGCAGAATAAGCTTCTAGTCTTCATTTGCTGAACCAGCCTCATAATTTGGGGGACCTGAGGCTTCTTCCCTTTTCTTTTTCATCAGCTTTCTCAAGGAATGTTTTATGTACAGTAAACGGCATCCGTTTAAAGTGTACAAGTCTATGAAGTGTGGCAGTGTTAAACCTGTGAAACCATCACCTCAATAAAAAATTCAGAACATCTCCATCACCCCCAGAAATTCCTCATGTTCCCTTGCTGTCTATCCTTTCCCTCTATCCTGGGCCCAGGAGGCTGCTCGTCTGCATTTTGTTACTCTAGATTAGTCTGTATTTTAGATAAATGGAAACATATGGTATGGACTCTTCTGTTTCCTTCTCCATTCTTGATCTTGCTCCCCATGGAGCTCAGAGCCCAGACCCTGGAGGGTTGGGTGGGAACAGCAATGGGGAGGTGTCTGTCTGTGGTTAGTGTCTGCATGTGAAGGAACTCATGCCAAACTTCTGACAAGCCACCCCAGTTAGCCAGCGGCCACCACCAGCTTTGGGGCGCAAACTTAACTCCACAGATTTCTGTGGCCAGACCATTCTGTTTTTTAACTCACCGTATTTTCCTCAAATTTTAGGATTCCAAGATTCTTGTGTCCTTGCCTCAAAGTACTGAGTCCTAAGAAGGACTGGATAGAAGAGAAAGTCACCTGTGTGATAAGGTGCTTCAGATACGTTCCCTCATTTGATTCTCACAGCAATCCTAGAACTCAGGTTTTACCCTCTCCACATTCTAGATGAGAAACACTTTTTGAAGCCCTAGTAACATGCCAAAGGTCACCAGTTGTTTATTTCTAGAGTTGTCTTTCAGTCTATAGAACCAGAGCACCTTCCCTTGGCCCCATCTCCTAATGGGCACAGGGCTCCTTGATGATGAAGACAGTGGGATGACAATGAGTTATCCACCATAGCCGATGCCAACATTCCTCTGGTAGCAATTCCTTAATACCCCAGGCCAGTCTCAAGCTCTCCCTGATCCGGACCATGAGTCAGATCCACATCTCTGCAGGCACTGACACCACCTAGCGCCAACCCTCCCCAGGTTTGCTGTCTGCCAGCCCCGGGGTGGCAGCTGGCCACTCCACTCTGCATTCCTTCAAATCAGGCTTTGCTGGGAACACTCTGGTGAACCCAGGGTAGATCCCCCCGCCCCAGTCAAAACTACTACAGAACACCCTTCACATGTCATATGGGACTACAGAGATAAATGAGACACTGCATGGTCCTTGCCCCTGAGGTTCCCAAGTCAGATATGCCAGTATGCTGGGGGAATGCCGGACTAAACAGAAAGTGTGCCTGCTTGCTTCCCTTCACATCCCGATTATTAATTAATCTGGAGCTACCTGTCAGAGCAGAGTTCTCTTCCTAGCAATGAAAGGTGGGAGCAGTTCCATTAGCACTTGGGGCAAATACTGATCAGAACCACTACAGGTAATCATTTGGTTTGGATGGGGTGGGGAGGAAGTGACAGGGTGGATGCTGTGAGGTCTGCCTGCAGCTGAAACCTTGGGGTCTTTCTCAGAGGACAAAGAGAAGATTTAGGTCCAAATTCTCAGCCCCCAAGCAAAAGAATTTAGGAAGCCTCTCTCTTCTTGCATCTTACTAATTATAAAAGAACTGGAATATGGTCCCATCCACTCCTAAAATGCAGCAGATGCTTGAGCAGTAAGGGGAATGAAAGGGGTGGTAATGGTGGTAGGGCGGGGGGAGGAGCTTTAAACTCCATGGCCTTTCAGCCTCCAGCTCTGGGAATAATGAAGGGTCAGTTGCTAACCCTGTATATCTGCAGAGAGTGGCTTCCATGAGCCCCAAATCAACCACCTGGGACAGGGATTTACTCCAAGAAAGTGGTTCTCAGACTTTAGCATGCATCAAAATCATGCTTCTTAAAACCCTCCAAATTTCTCATTCAGTAGGTCTAAGGTAGATCCTGATAACTTATATGTATTTCTAATTATGCAAATTCTGGTCTTGGGATGCACCCTGAGAACCTCTGCTGTAAGGACCTGGTCTGCAAAGGATTGCCGTAGGGGTTTGCTGTGTCACCGTGAAGACTTTCTCATGAACTTGATGTGGGCTGGCAACCTGGTCCTTTAGGACAAGGGGAAATTTTGGAGTGAAGGAATCTACTCCTTTCTCTCAGAGGCAAGCATATAGTCCGTGCCAGGAGGAACAGGGGTTGAAAGTATGAGTTACAGGATTCCACCCCCATCCCAGTGAGCCGGAGTCTCCCCATCTCTCCGAGGCTGACTTGGCACATCCACCCAGCCAGATGGTCCCTCAGGGTGGTCCATCTGGGTCTGCTTATAAGAATGAATGAACTGTGTTGGTTCAGTGTTGGCAGCTCTCTGAAGAGGGCATCTTGGTGCAATCACTGTCATAATAAATGCTTTCCCTTCATATGGTGGCTGTGCATCCTCAGGTCGCCCATGGGCCACAGCTCACTGGGGCTTTTACAACTTGGACAATTAGGTCGGTAGGAAGCAAGGTGAGAAGGTGGCTGTGGGTCAATGGCATCATTCTGTGGTTGGAAAGCTGCACCTCAGATGTACCATTCACACAGCCAGTTGAGCCACTGCAGTTAGCCAGTCAGGAGCAGAGTTCCTCATATACTGGCTCTTCATATGGCAGGAAGATCTAATGGCTCATATACTCAACGTCATGGTTTCTGCAGCACTTTGACACAAATTATGAGATTAAATCTTTTTTATAATTGTGTGAGGTATTTATAAAGCTCTAAGAGGTTTTGTTCTTGCCTGGATCATGTAGAAGGAGCAAGGCAGAGCTGAAGGCAGCCCTACTTCTCCTACTTGCAACTCCCTCTGTCAGGACAACTTCTAATTTAATGCCCTTTTCATGTAAACAGTATTAGTTAAGATGCTCCACAGGAAGCAATTCAATCAGGATCCTTCAGTGGGTCCTGAACTGAGCGCTGAAGACTGCCTCAGTTTGACCCTGGCCATACCACATATTTGCTCTGTAAGCTTGGGCATGTGGCATGTCCTTGCTAAGAGTCAGGTTCTCAAGTGTATAATGGGGATAATAAGAGTTCCTTCCTCATCAGGTCTTTGTGAAAAGCAGATGAGTCAGTGTCCATAAAGCTCTCAGGGGTGCTTGACCAGGAGCAGAGGTTGAATGCTTGCAACATTACTATCACTCCCCCTGATAAAATGGGTTGCAGGGCCTCCCTCTCTGCCAGCTTGGAGAAGGCAGTGGAGTATGCCTTCTTCTATGAGGATTGCTGGGTCCTAATTACCAGGAAGCAGTGATTTTCCTGGCTTGCAGCACAGCCTATCTCTTTGTTCTTGACCCCTCTGATTGGTGTCTTGACAACAGGCCTGAGCCTGAGTTTTAGCTTCTGTTTGTGGTCTAATCCAAGGAAAGTCATTTCAAACTTATTTCTTGTGATTGCTGCCTCATAAGTCTAAGATTCATGGGGCAACATTGGTTTAATAGTCCATTACAAGTCACAGTGGGGAAATCAGAGTGCATTATGTAGAGACAATTGGCATGGCAGAGCCCACCAGGGCAGGGGCAGGGGCTGAAGAGAGCCATTTATTTAGACACAAAACAACTCCATATCCAGGAGGCAGGATTCTACCACCACACCGAGGCTGTTTTCAACCTTCAAATGCAAAAATAGGTTGCAGTCTGTGCCCTGGCTTGTGGCCTCTCCGTTCCTTATTTCCAGCTCTTGAGGAACATTTTTCAGGTGCCATGAAGGATAGGTAGAGGTTGGCTAGGTGGCGGCTCATAGAAAGGAACCATGTGATCAGGGAGAAGGATGGAGACATGGTTTACACATTCAACACCTGGGGATATGCTATGCCTAGTGAATAGTAGCCTGGGGTATATGGTGAGGTCTGTGAGGAAGGCTCCAAGATGAACAAATAGAACCAGTGCCCACAGGATCTCTGTCATCATGGCTACCAGACAGATGTTCAGGAAAGCAATTTGGCCTAGGAAAGGAAGGTATCACTGAGACAGGAATATCACATGCTCAGAGTGGAAGAAGGCAGGCTCCAGAGCCCTGAAGGGTGACTGAGAATCAGTAAGACCATGTCCAGTAGGCACAGATTGTGAATCATTGATCTTAGGTCAAAGGCTTGGGCTGATGGCTTACTCCTTCCAAGTCTTTCTTCTTGATAGGCATAAATAATCCATGTCTTATCTATTCTACACTGTCACTGGGAACAGAACTGTCCTGTTGTACAACTCCAGGGCATTCTGTGTGAAGTCTGTTGGACCTGGTTGAGGTGATGCGACAGAAGCCATAAAGGAAAGCTCTTTGTGAGCTTGCAAATGTAAGTAACTTTATTATTTTATTCAATGTGCTGGGTGAGAGTGGCCCAGAGTCAGTGGGCATTTGTTATGGCCAGAAAGAAGTTAGAAGTCCAGCAGTGATCTCTAGTTCTGGTGTGGGGATGGGCAGAGGTGGAACTCCTAGGAAGAACCCTGCACTGAGCTGAGTGTGTGAGTCCCCAAAAGGATGGCTGCAGCTGGTTTTGGCCTCACTGGGTTTCTGTTGGCTATCAGGAGCCTTCTAGATTTATTCATGGTGCTATGTTTCTGAATGGGCATCTCCTGACTGCTTGCCTAGAGTAAATGCAGCAGTGTAGGAGTACCAAGAAATCAACAGTGACCATATATCGAGCACCTGTTCAGTGCCCGTCATTGTGCAAGTCACTTTGCATACACTATATGTCACTTCATTTGCTCACCAACCCTATGAGTAGGTATTACTATCTTTGAACAGATGAAGAAACCTAGGTCCAGAAAAGTTAAGTGACTTGTTTGAGGTCACAGAGCCAAATTTGAACTATGACTTGTCCATACCTGAGTCTAAGCAACTTCTGCTACATTAGCATCTCCCAAACCACTTTCTACAGAAAACACTGATTCTGGGAGCTGTTTTGGTGCTTTCTGAGAAGGTAATTTCATACCAGGAAGTAAAGGACAGCTACATATTTTATTTTCCCATTGAAATTTACAATGCACATTAGCAAATTAAAGGCTCTGAAATGTCCTGCATAGAGAAATTTGGGTACTTTTCATCCCAATGGTGCTGGGAAGAAGTAAGTTACCTCATGACTTTAAAAAAATAATATATAGAATTATTAAAGATAGATGAAAAACACTTTGATTCTTTTGGACTCTTATATTCTTGTAGAGGTTAAGACATATGTGAAATTGGGGAAAGATGTATGGAAATTTATAGGGAGGGTTGACATTCTCACTGAAGGCTTCATAGAGGAAGTAACACTTGGGTTGGACCATGATGAATCAGTAAGGACCACCTGATAAGAAAAGAAGGGAAAGTGTCCCAAGCAAAGGTCAGGACATGAATAACATCTCTGCATTGGATGTGCTGGTCTTGCTGCCTTCACTGTCCCCAGTTTCTGTATCCTGGAGGGCCAACTGTGATCCACACAGCACTGGCTTGAGCCACATCTGACTGAGCCAGGGACAACCAATTCCTAGGTTGGCTATAACCTGTGACTTATGTGGTCCAACTCAAATAAATAAGCTAGAGAAATTAAATTCTCAACTGGAGAAATCTGACCAAACACATGGAAAGATCTGATGATTTATGGTAACAGTTGTAGCTGAAAAGTCTTGGAGGGGAGTCGGGCTGGAGAGGCCAGGGTGGGTCAGGTGCAATTCAGTTACCTCCATGGGAAGCAGGGGTGGGGTAAGGGATGCAGAAATGTATTCCTTAAGTAGAGGGTTCTAGTTGGAAGAAAAAGAGCCAAAGAGAGGACTGACACTGAATTGGGGCTGATCCACGTGAAGAGAAGATATTGGCTTTAAGAGCCAGGAACATTCCTGTTGGGGTCCCTTTAGCCCTGGGTATTCAGAACCCCCTTAGCCCTGGCTACAGTGAAGCCAACTCTATCATCACCCCTGACACTGGCAGTCACCATCACTTCTTCCAGCTCCCCTTGGCATAAGGAGTTGGAAATGGTGACTATCTCAGAGCAGGGAGGTGCACTATTATGGAGACAGCCCCAGGCTAGGGGTTAGTAATCTGGGTTCTGGTTCCAGTTATGCTGTTTGCCACACACTTCATTTCTATGCTGTGCCCTCACCTCCCCCACTGCAAACCTGGAGACAATAAGGATTGAAGGGAAGAGCAAAGGAGATACCATGTATGAAAACCCTTGGTAAACTGTACAAGAATGTAGATTTATTAGTGTTATTAGTGGTGGAAAGTAGGTAAAAAGGAAAGGTAGAGATGCCTTTAAAGGCCATGTGGGGGCTGCTGATGCTCAGGGGAGCCACATGAGACAGTCTCCAGCTAAGATGGACTACGTGGTTCTGAAGAAATACCACTGCTTGAGGCCCACTGAAACCTCAATCTCTCACATGTTCCCCAAATGTCACATGCCTGCATGGTGGCAGTATCAAATATGCTAAAGTGAAGGCATGGAGGATGGAATGTCAGATGGGACAACTGAGGCCTGGACAGGTTATGAGACACTGTGATGTTGACTAATTAATCAGCAATTAGCAAATCAGGCACTTCCAGATCCGTCTATAGAGTAGTGACCCGAAGGCACTTAGACTGTGATGGGTAAGAGGAAGAAGAGAGGCCAGAGGGTGGTGGCTGGGAGGTGGATAGTGAGGAATAAGAGAGATGTAAGAAGGGGGCAGAGCCCAAGAGCACCCCATTGGGAGGGGTGCCTAGGAAGGGCACAGAGTGAGAAGGAGTTAAGTGTGTGTGGGTGAATGAGCAGGGGCCATTCCTTCACAGTTGGGGCAGGACTCATCCTGGATGCCCCCTCTCATTTCAGATTATCTGACTATGTTCACTCTTGTCTCAGAGATTGTTGCTGCTGAATGGGAATGAGGGAACACCTAACTGAGAGTTCATTTTTTAGATGAGGAACCTGAGCCCCAGTAAGGGAGAGGAGCTAGTCCTGAGTCCCCTGTTGTTAACAGCTGACCTGCCTCGGCCGGCATCCTCCATGTTCTGCCCCAGCTACCCCCTGACTCCCCTGTGCCCCACCTCCTCCATCAGACCCTGGCTGTGCAAGAGCTGCTCCAAGGGAAGATAATGAGCTGGATGCATTGTTCTTCCCTATCAACCATCAATTTTTCACTTTCTGTGTGTTTACATTTGCAATTGCCCCAATTTCCAGGGAAAAGAGAAAAAAAACCAACATAATTAAACAGAGGACTCATCTCTGAAGTTTTCCAACCTGAGAACACAGAGCTTTTGTTGCATTGCCAAGTCTGGGTCTGGCACCATGCACAGCAGGCCCCCATCTCTAGATGGCAGAGGGCAGAGGCTTACAAGGTGCTGTCTGAGCTAAAGCCCCCACTTGTCTATACACCAGGGAGAGTTGTTTTGTCCATTACACATTTGTGTTGAGCTGTAAATGACCTGAAGGCAGTGTGGCCTTTCAATAATTTGTGGTGCAGGAGGTCATGTTGAAGTGAGGGGCTGTATTGAAGCTTTTCTTTTAGGTTGAAATTGCTGACCCATGGGCATGGCAATTTCATATGATTCAACCTAATACATACATATGCTGCTAAATTGTTCATAAATATTCCACAAGGAAAACATCTTACCTTTTTCTTTTTCCTGATTAGGAAAATGAAATTCAAAAATAGAGAAATGAGTGGATACTGAAACTTCCAACAAAGGGCTGCCATTTTGGCCCCTATTCAGAGGAGAGTCTTAACTCTGAGACAGAGGTGCATCTCTCAGTACAGCTAAAATGTCCCACACCATCTTCCCAATACTTGCACCTTTGGTATGATCTTCAGGGTAGTTTCATGTGTCAGCTGCAAAGGCTTTCAGAATTTTATTTCTGAATGTGTATGGGGTCATTAAGAGACTGGAAACATGTCCAAAATGGCAAGATGTCCTAGAGAGTCTAACTGTGGTCTGCTCTCTGCACTGGCTCCTAGAGAAATGTGCCCTGTCTTGAGTAGCCAGGTTCTCTCTGTGCTGTGTGACCCCTTCCTGGTTGTGATTTAAGGGCAATCCTTCCACAGGCTGGCTGATTACCCATGGTTTCTACGGCTTTGCTTGGAAGGCTAATCTGGGCTAGTTGGGTGTCTTTCTTCAGAACTAGAAGCGGAGATCATTCTAGTTGCCTGTAGTGGCTCACCTGAAATGTACTTGGGTGGATTTGGGGGCCAAGACAGCCCTTTGAGCCATTCTCCAGCTGAGGTTAAGAATAAGCTCGTTAGCAGAGCAAGGAAAGCATAACAGTACCCAATAAAAGCAGAAACAATGCACAGGGCACGTGCTAACTCTTCATCTTATTCTGCGTGCTTTCTCCTCATTATCCCAATCTTAGACACAGAAAAGCTAAAAACCAGAGGTTTTAATGATTCCTAACACATAGGAGCAGAAATGAGATGCTCTCATCTCTCCTTTGAGAGTAAAATGAAGAATCACTTTCTGGGTTCCTATAGCTTTCTGGTTCCAGTCCTAGACTACGAATACCTTTACAATGTTCCTCTTCTTCTTGGTGGCGACATGAGTAGGTAACTGATACCTGCCTTAGCAAATGACTGATTTCAGAGGCCATTGGCCAACCCATGGGTGTTTTGCCACTTCTCTGATGAGTAGGGTTTAATCTTGTCTGTTTGTATAGAGCGGTCACAAATATTATTTCACTTGACCCTCCAATACTCATGTGGAAAAGACATGGTGGACATTATAATTCTCATGTTTTCAGAAGGTAAAACAAAGTCATACATTGCTGGGCTGAAAATCCAGGTTCCTTGATCCCAATCCAGGCTTTTCTATGTGATCTCTCTAGTTCTTGGGTCATCTTCTAGTAAGATAACTCCTGAATTTATAAGCCCAACACTCTCAGCTCATGCTGGCCTGTGCTCCCCGCCACCATCCCCCCCCACCCATCATCCTTGAAGGTCTCTGCAATGCACGTCATTACTCCACACTCCCATCCCTCAGCTGAGGCTTGTTGCCCAATGGGCCCTAGCAGTAATTGAATGGCTGCACTCAAAAGGAAAGCCTTTTAGCCACAGGAAGCAGTTCTGCTGATTCAATCTCGTCTAATTAAGAGTCACTGAACTGTCAGACACATTGCCTTTTGGATTAGGCATAAAACCAAGACCCTGAACTCTCCAGACTGTTCTTCTTGCTCCATACTCTGTCCATTCCTTTATGTTTGCCCACCACTGGGGGAAGCTTGATTCTGAAGTCTGGGTTACCCTAAGGTAGAACATATGAAGCTCAAGCTAGGAGGGACTTCCAAAATTCTCTGGCTTCCATGTAAGGTTTCCAGAGTCTGAGGCCCAGTAGTATGCTAGAGACAGATGTCTGAGTGCCTCTTTCCCCACGTTCATGTTCAGTGACCTCATAGTGGTATCTTAAAATCAACCATTATTGGGAGTATGTACCCAGCAGAAATTAGCAAATGCTAAAATCTGAGGTTCTTCTTGCCTATAATTCTGGAGAGCCGGTTGTTAAACATCTATTCACTTACCACTGCCTGGGGCCCCCAGAGGTAGCATGAGAGCCTGCATGGTGAGTATGCATGGCAGCTGAAGGGACTGGACTGCAGGCCCCTCAGTCCTGATGTAACCTGGTCAGTTCTGCTTTTGTCTGTTCCACAGAACAACAATAGCTGACCTTGACTTAGCACTAAACATGCAGCAGTTCTGTGCTAAGACTTTACAAATATTAACTCACTTAATCTCTTTAAGACCCTGAAAGTAGATAGTATTAGTAACTGCCTTTCTGCAGATGAGGAAATTGAGGTTCAGAGAGGTTAAGTAATTCACCTCAGATTACTCAGCTAGTGAGAGTGGCACCAGGATTTATATTTAGGCAGTCTGACTGTTAACCTCACACTCTTAACCTCTACGCTCTATTTCTTCCCCACATCAGCTTTACTTTGGGAAAACAATTCCCAGGTTAAAAAAAATGTTAGGAAGTCAAGCAACATTTTCACTAAAGTGTTAAATGAAGGAATGGGTATTCCCTTCTACCCTCCTGCACTCTGCTGCTTCTGGTTCTGAAATTTAGTGAAAGCTGCTTGCTCAGACTTGGCTTGATCTATAAGTACACTTTGGAAATCTCAAAATTGTTCCACTCATCATGCCTGAGTTTGGGACGGGAGACTAAGCAGACCCCACTAGGGTGGTGGAATCACTCAATCACACTGAAAATGACATCTAAATAAATAAAGAAAGTCAAGCGCACCATCTGGGCCCTGCACACAGCATGGGCTCCCACACGGCTGCTGGATGCTGTTTATTCCAGGCTGTCTTGGACAGAGAAGGAGAAACTGGAGTTCAGTTCAGGGTAAAGAAATTTCCAGGTGCCTGGGTATGAGCTGAAACCTATTAGTGCCCAGGGTTTTCCCTGCCATTTGTAACCTTCCCTGGACTGCCCCAGGTCTACCTTTCCTCAAAACTCTTAAGCCCACCTCTGGACCTTCAGGCACCCCGTGCTACTCATGGTTGCTGAAGCAAGTCCAGGCTTTTTCCCCATTGAATTGAATGAAAAGATCCAGTCAGGCCATGGCTACACCTTTGTTCTGACACATAAGCCCTAGCTGCAGCCTCTGTGTTGTAGGTTCTCTGCATCTAAAATTAGGATAATGAGCTACCATGTGGGTTATGGTGGGGGGTACGAAATGACCCATGTGCAGTGCTTAGCACAGTGTGGCACCTGGCAGGACTAAATATGGGTCAATAGTGACAAATGGGGATGATGTTGATGTTCGTGCTTTACTCTCGTTCTCTCCTTGCCCCTATTCTCACTTCCCCCTGCACCTGTATCTCTCAGTCCAAGCTCTCCCTATGGCAAAGCCCATCTCGTACTTTTCTTCTTTAAAGACTTCTGTGGCCCTTCCAGGGAGAGGCAGCCTCTCTGTATTCACACAGTATGTTACAACACTGCTTCTGGCTTCTAGAAAGACCAGTTATGTTAGTCCTGAGATCTCAGCAGTCTTGACAAGTTTTCATGGCAGATATCTTTGCTATTTAGGGTCATACCAAGGCCAGACTCAACTCCCATTCTGTCCTAGGTGAGTGCCATGGCACACCCCTTGGCCTCCCTGGTTTTTGGGCCATTTAAGGTCTCCATGTCAAGTACCAAGCTAGAGTTGGGATTTAACTTGGTATGTTTTTCATGTCAGCATGCCCCTTGCAGAATCTGTAGACTGACTTAGCAGACTCTTCCTGGGGGCTGGGGTGGGTGGTAGGAGTTCTCTTCTTGTATATAGTTGTCATGGGTGTATTTCAGAAACTACATCTTCAATTTCTGAGATGCTTAATGATATCTCATTGGCTTGGCTGTTTCCTGGGCCCTTAAAAATATGAATTTCTAGTAATCAAAGTTCCCTATGTACTGATAACTGTGACAAACATAGAATATGCAATATATTATTTATTCCATTCTCCATCTCTATGAGATAGGCACCCTTCTTATCATCACTATTTTACAGATGAATATGTTGAGGCTAAGAGGAGCAAAAGAACTGATCCAGTTCACACTGCTGACAAACAGCAGAATGAAGACTGGAGCCCAGAACATCAGACTCCAGAGCCAGAGTTTTTAATCAATATTTTGAGTTTGTCAGGATGCCTCTGAAGTTGTGTGTGCGTGTGTGTGTGTGTGTGTGTGTGTGTGTGTGAGAGAGAGAGAGAGAGAGAGAGAGACAGAGAGAGAGAGAGAGAGAGAGAGAGACAGACAGACAGAGAGACAGAGAGAGAGAGAGAGAAAGAGAGAGAGGAAGCAACTTATGTAAGGAAACCTGCAAATGTAGCCAAAAATAACCATGGTTGTGCTGGGATAAGTGTTGTTCTTTGAAATAAGCGATGCTGTCTTCAGATAATATTTTATCTTATTATTTTGAAATTTAAGTCTTTGAATGATGATTGATAGACTGAACAAATTCTAAAATTTTTAAACAAATATTCTGGTCCTAGGTGAAAGATAAAGATGGAGAAAACATCTTATTCAGATAAATATTTAACTTCACACAGAATGTTGGAGATCCAGCCTGCTTCTGTTTAGGGCTCTCAGTGTTGTTTGTCTCCAAATAAGAACAAAAGTCTCTGGCATATGGCCCCCAGGAAGCAGTCTGGTTGACAGCAAATTCTTCCAAGGGCTCAGGAGGATCCTTCTAGATCTTAAGTTTGCTCAAGTGTTGGGAAAGTCAATAGTTCACCAATTCTACTTGCATATGGATTTACTCTATCCATGGGTTCCCACTTTTTGGTACAGCTTCTCATCTGCATCTCCATAAAATAAACTGTGTGTGGTCTCAGTGAGAGGCAGGCACCAATGTCATCTCTCCCATTTGGAATCATCTACTTATTTCCCCATTTCCACAGCTTTTCCCCTAGTGGTACTTCACTCCATCATAATTAGTTGTCGTATATCCTTCTCTTTCACTACCCTACGAGCTCTGGGAGGATCAGCGGTTCCCTACTATGTAGATGATTAATAAATATTTGGAATGAATAAATAAGTGGTTCTAGCATAGAACCACTGAGTGATGAACAATTAAGACTATTGATGTGTATCTAGAAGGATGAGCCACACTAGAACTTAAAAGGAGCCATTCAAAGTGTGCACTGTAGTAGCCACATACATACTAACTGGTTCTATTGTCTTCCTTGGATCATTAAATCAGAGTTTATACTGCAGCCAGCTCCCCAGCCCCTGACGAGGGGATCATTTGGGTTGGCCCAGCACTCCTCTGCACCCCAATTCCAGACTTCCATCTTCTTCAAGCACCACTAAATCTGCGCCTTTCAGCTTTCAGATTGTCCCCCATACACAGCAGGGTTCCCAGCAGGATTGGTGTCCAGGTGTTCTCAGTGAGGAGCTTAGTCAATTAGCCCAGAAATCTCGTTCCCTTTTCACTGGATGCTTTCTTGTGGTTGGGCCAAGTCATGGTATTTCATTAGGATAATAAAAGGGAGAAAGTCAAACTCTTAGAATGTGAAAGTCTCTCACATAATAAAAGCTGACTGGTAATTTATGGCTGTTCCATCTGAGGGTGACTTTGGGATCAATACACTCTCTAGTTGGACTTCCAGAGACTCAATTCAGCGTATCATTAGTGACTGCATCTGCCAGCTCACCTCCCAGAAGGCAGCCAGCGCCATCCAGCTCATCCTTAGACTGGAAATCTGAGTGGGCGGGCTGAGTGGGTGGTCTCACCAGCTTCTCATCATCTCCCTCCACCTTGGAGACAATTCTGCCTAGCACAGAGCTTATGCAGCTGGACCCTGTAGTGGTACCTGCATCTTTGCAGACTTTGTCCAAATGCCTCCTCATCACCTGGGGGGGAAAAGACGTGCATTTCAACTTTCTTCGTACATCCAAGGCAGTGAGCGTCCACAATCTCAAAGCCTGACCCAGATTCACAAGTCAGGAGTCATGGCTACCACTCCACTGACCTTCTCTTTCTGGGCAGAGTCTACATAGCCATGAGTGAACTTCTGGGTCCCAGGCTCATTTTCACCTGAGCAGGCTGTTTCCTTCTTTTCTGATTAATGAGCTGCTATGGAGTTGGCACACTGTTCTGAATGTGGCCAGCTGACCCTCCCTGTGTCACAGACCTAGTCTCTGTGTGGCCTACTGGTCTTTGCAGAGCAGGAAGTAGAAAGGGTGCACATTATCCAGAGCTTCCTACACAAGGCTCACCCTTGCACATGTGAATACTCCTCTCTAAAGCCATGCATTAAACATGTTTTTGTCAGTGGCTCCATGTTAAGGTTTTATTCGTTGGGCATCTTTCCTGTGGTAGGTGTCAGGTGCTGTGGAAATATAGAGATGATTCATTGACTCTTATCCTCCAAGAGTAGCAATCTTAGGGCAGATGTGACAGGAGCACAAATAACTAGAAACTGTGGTAAAACATAAATACCATAATGGTGGTAAAAATAAAAGCCTACAGACATTTAGAGGAGGAGAAGTTATTTCTAGATTGACGAGATGAATTAATTATGCTTAATTTATGTGCTTTATAGTCAACATGGTTGTATATGAGGTTTGTTTAAAGAGGGGTGGTAGGAAGCCCACTTGTTCTGGATTTTTCTAAGAATAGAGTGTTTCTCTAAATTCCCACTCCCTGTGCGCCCCCTGTTGTTGGGGCCTAGAACCAGACAGGCTGCTGGGTGCTTGGTGGAAGATGAGCAGTGAAGAAAAACAGCCATATCTGAGGGAGACCTCCCCTCCGCCCCGGAGGCCATGCTGTCAGAAGCTGAGTAGCAGCCTCTCCAGATCCTTCTCGCTGGAGAGACTCTCAGGGCCCCTCAGAAAATGGATGAACCCACGTGTTTATCTCTGAGGCAGTCTCGAATTGATACCTCTTATTGGCAAAACAGGTCCCTGTGCTATTAGGAGTGGTGACAGCTTTCAGACGGGGCATAAACCAATTGTTAAAGACCCCTCAGCATTATTCACCAGGCGGGAGAATTAGTTTTGGTATCCGGGAAAAACAGCCGTTTGGGTAATTACATTCTGTTTCCCTGCATCTCCTCTAACGCATTAGCAGGAGATAATATTCCACACTCTAAGTCCAGAACCATCCCACAGAGCTGCTATTAAACAGCTGTCACCTTCCTCCCCATAACTGGATGCATTTCTCAGCAGGAAGAATGAGTCCCTGTGTGTGTGTGTGTGTCAGCTGCATCAATCTTGGCATGTAGGAAATGTACTGCCAGAGCGAGTGGCAATGCGCCGCATGGGAAAATCCCTGCACCAGTTGTCGGGAGACGGGGTTCTGGGTTTGGCTCAGCCATGGCTTGTTGTGTGACCTTGGGTAAGTCACTTAATTTCTCTGGTGCCTGGGTTCCTAAGCTGTAGCGTCAGGGGCTGGGATAGGTGGGACCTGCAGTTTGGGGTCACTATGTGGGCTCTTCATCAGCACAGCGTGGACTTTCCATGACTCTGGCTTTGGGCTGAAAACTCAAAACAGATTGACCACATGATCCTTGGATACTGTGGCCTATTCACTGCCACCAACCGCGGAGAGTAAGAGCTGTGGAGGCCCTGGGCCTAGTTCTTTGTTCCTCATTGTCCTAAGGTCTAAGAAGACTGGCTGCCTTTGAAACAAATTATATTTGGCTCATCCTTTCTTTCACTTCATCATTTTTCATGATCCATATCAGACCTCTGACCTCACTAAAGTAATGGGAAGGTAGGGAGGAAAGGATGGAGAAAGGACACAGAAGTTCAGGGGTAAGATAGTCAGTGGGAAAGGGGCAGGAAATGGACAAGAAAGAGAGAAAAGGGGACTGAGGAAGGGAGGAGGAAAGGCCCAGGCAGGGATGGGTGAGGAGGAAGAATTAGAAGAGAATAGGAGAAAAGAGGGACAGACTTGGAGCAGTAGTTACTGGAAGGAGGCCAAACACAGGAGGATGACAGGAGGTTATAGATATAAGCCCTGGAAGTTTAAGAAACTCATTTCCTCTCTTCCTCCCTTCCTTCCCTCCCTCCCTTCTTCCTCCTTCCTTTCTCCCTCCCCTCCCTTCTTTCTTTCCCTCCTTCTTTCTTCCCCTTCCTTCTTTCCCCTCCCCCTTCCTTCCCACCCTCCTCCCTTCCCACAAACACTAATTAGCAGCCTACAATCTGACACACAATATTCTACATCAATATTCTAGGTGCTAAAGATGCAAACATGAATAAAACATGGTCCTTTCATGTGAGGAGTATACGGTACATTAGAAGCAGACAGAGTGTTTAATGTGTGACAAGGTGTGGAAAGAGGAGCACAGGAGAGGTGTGTACACAGCAAGGAATGTGGATAGATTCTACTCCAGGGAGGGAAGGAGGGTCAGGGAGGCTTCATGGAACTGGACGGGTCTCATGAGATGAGAAGGATTTCTGTGCTGTTCTATTACGCAGCTCCCTCTCTATAGCTTTGTTGAATTATCTTCCTCCACACAGGCCCTGAGTTAGTCGCTCTGTCCTCCACATTTCCATAGCTCTGTGCAAATCTGTATTCACCTCACTGGATTGTAATCACTTCCTAACATGTCTGCCTTACTAGACTGAGCTCCGTAAGGCCAGAAAACTTGGTTGAATTGCTTTTATATTTATATTGCCCAGAACTTAGCACATTGCCAGCAAAAAGCAGTTTCAAAAACAAACAAACAAACAAACAAACAAACAAACAAACAACCCCAAACCCAAACCAAAGCCCATTGAATGGAAATGTTAGGCAAATGTAACAACTCTTCTTCTGGTTCCCATTTCCAGGGGTTACCATGACAACTAACTCCCAGTCTAGTATTTCCATCACATCACCACCATTTTGGAGTAAGATGTTTCTCTGAATACTTTTATCAACATCCATGCCTTCCTTTCCCTTTTTACCCCTTTTCTTCTTCCTTCCCTCCTATTTCTTTTGTACCTGCCTCTTCCTTTCCCCAGGGGTCCTGAGTAGAAGTGGGTTAGCCTCAGCTTTCCTTTCATAGTGGCCATCTAGAACCTTTATCTAAGGGTATGAGGTTTCAAGGATCTCTTTTAGTGAGAGCCTGGGGTATGCATTAACATAGATCAGTGGCTCCTGGGAATATCTCTTTCCTGGGAGCAGGGACCCCACTTTGGCTTCCTTCTTCCTGGGTGGGGACTACGTCCATCACTGCTGAAGTATTTCTTGGAAAGAAGCATATCCAGAAAACTGGAGGCATCGCCTTTTACACAGAATGGTGCCTCTCTGAGGTCACACCACTCAGCTTCAAAAATGTTAGTGTCATGACTTTAAAGCATAGGTGGAAGTCACCTGGCCTTATGTCTCACATCCTCATGAAACTTTCACTTCTACCAGGACATGTCTCACTGGACCACCACCACCTCTAGATTGCATGGTTATCTAGACTGTAGTTGGCTTGGCCTACCTATAGGCTACTCAGTCTATTTTTCTGAGGGAATTGTGTCTTTTGATCTTTGCACACAAGCCCAGGGACCTCAGTAATGGACATATTCAAAAAATCGAAATAAATAACTCCTCAATTCATCATTCCCACCTCTGAAAGCAAGATTCTTGGAAAGCTGGTACAATTTAGGTCAACAATTCAGACTCAGTCATCTCTTCAGAAAAGTTATTAAGAAATGTATGGAGGAAACTAGATTGCAATCTGTGAACAGCATCGGGAGAATATAATACCTTGGCTGGAAACTGGAGTAACACTGGAGTGAATTGGCATCCCCTCCCCAAAGAGACCTCTTTCTTCCTCCCATTTTTGGGAGTGAGATTATGAAACTCTCTGATGGTCTCACTGAAATAAATCTAAGCCCTTAAAAATGTCACCCAACCTCAGTCCCTCATTATTATGAACTATAAATACAGATTCAAAATGGGGAAAATCCAAATATTACTGAGTTAATGCTCTACATTGCATTGTAATCTTTCATGATTAAAGATTAATTAAAGGGAGGTTTTCTATACAGATACAGCTACCCCACCTCCATGGCAGATAACTGGCATTTTCAGACCAGGAAAAGAAATGTCCTGCTTGGATAATGATAATAGCTGGCATGGCTGACAGGCTCTGATTTCGGGTACCTCTCCTTGGTCCCTCTGGAAAGGAAACAGTACGAGGAGCTGTGATGACTTCTCTGAAATGCAGGGCAGTGGTTAAACTGGGGAAAGGCCAGCTAATGAGGCTGGCTTGACATGGGCTTTGTGCCACTGCTTAGAAAAGCTGGAAGCCCCTAGCACACTTGCACTAAGAGGGAATCCAGTTCTGATAGAAATTCTGCCAGTTCTTCCTGAAGGACACACTGTCCTTGAGGAAAGAGCCAGCTATCATGCCTTACATGTGCCCTGTTTTTCACTGTTAAGGGAAACTGAAGCCCAGCTCATGGATCCTTGCCAGGCTCTCCCTTAACAAGATGGACAAAGGAAATCTAGGGTTTGGGGGAGGGGTCAGGGACCTCCCAGAAGCTGGGTGAAGCCCCTGGTGAAGATGGAATGTGGAACAGAGAGCAAGTGTGGGTAATGGAGCAATCCTAACATGTCGTTCCTTCTCATTAATTTATTCATCCATTTATCTTTCATCCATCTAGCACATCCTTACTGACGACTTCTCAAGCTTCAGGTGTCAGGCCATCATGTGAGTTGGTAGGAACCATTTTGGGGAGTGAGGGTGGGATGGAGAAGAAAAGGTAGAACACTAAGGAGGAAGAAAGAAGAAAATCAACTTTTAAAAAGATTTCCTGTGCCAATTTTTACGCAGCTTGTCTCACTGAGTCTAATCTCATTCTTATCAAGTTGGCATATATATTTTATGATAAGAAATAACCAGGGCTTAGAGGGGTTGAGTTAGGTGACTGCTGTATGTTGTTCCAAGATCTTTTTACTGTAGTGTACTATCCCTTAGAGAGCTTACCATCTAGACAGGCAGGAATACATTCTTGTGTGCTGGATGAACCAAGAGTTGGTAGACACTATGCAAAACATAGACCAGTACTAAAAATGAAATCACTCTCTATAAGAAGTCATGGGTAGAAAATGTCTTAAGGCTAGTTAGTGCCAAGTAAGTGGTTTAAATGATGATGCCATAAAAAGTGCTCATGGATGCCACTGGGGGATGAAATGAGCATTGTGATGGTCTTTGATGAGTAAATGGGATGGGGACAGATGGAATGACCATTCCTGGCCTGTCAGGAGGACAGGTTGTTGATCTGGTGGGCTGGAGTATGGGATTTAGTCAGAGGACAAAATCGAGAGGGGTATACAGGAAGGTTGAGGCCAGAGAAAGAAAGCTTCAATGTCTTTGAACTTTACAAGTGATAGTGATCTTGGCCAGGAAAAAGATGTCAGAGGTGCTTTCAAAAAAATGCATCTGGCTGTCACAGAACACAGGTGGGGTTTTGCCTTAGGTCATGATCTTTTGCCAGGAGAGAATATAATGTAAACCAAAGAGATTCACATATAGTTTGTGGGGCTCTGAGCCTGACTCAGGACTGCAGTCTATACTTAGAAAGACTGGGTGTTTGCTGGAACATCTTAGAACTTTAAGATATTTTGTCTTCTTTATGTCCCATCAAAATTGTTATGGAAACTCTTTCCATGAAGTCATTAAAAAGGGGCTCCCTCTGATGACTGTTTAGCTGGAGGCACAGTTGGACAACTGGAGTTGGGGTGTGGTAATACAATATTATCATGATTATGATAATTATGATTCAAAATATGATAGTCATCTGAAGTTTCTTTTTTCTGAACTTTGTAGACCCACTCCCTCTACTTTCCATTCAGAGTTGCTCTCACTCTCTCCTGGCACTGCCTTGACTTAGGGAAGGAAAATATAGATTTTCAACAGTAAGATCTGAATTTTTTTAGAGTGAAATGGATCTCGGAGTCAAAGAGACTGAGTCTTGAGTATCTGGAACCAAGAATCAATAGGCCTCCAAACACGCCTATTAGTAAAAAACACAGAGTGAGGCAGAATGGAAAAGGGTGTGGAAGAGACCCCTTAGATTGGAAACAAAGAGAAAATTAGAAAGGGTGAACACTCAAGTGGTTCTGTTAGGGCAACAAGGTCTGTGCATTTCCTATACTTGATGGGACTTATCTTGGCAGGGGCATGGGAAGGAGATAAAGACCAGAATGTTTGAAAGGACTTGTAATCAAGAAGGCACTTGAGCCTTGGGTTAGCTCTAGGCTGCTTCAGTAGAGTCAGGAGAGTGGAGGGGGGCAACTGGGAGGTAGTGGGTAGAAAGGGCTCAGACCCAGAGCAGCATGGGAGAGCATCAAAAGTCTCAGTGTCTCCCCGAGAAGGGCCCAGAGGTGGCTGAGAGATTGTGGGTAGACCTGTGGAGGTCTTATGGATGGAGCTGGGGTGATGTAGGTGGATCATATGACCTGCAAACAGGGACTTCTTCAGTGATACTTATGGGGCTGACCCTATGACTGAAGACAAACAGGAGTGAATCTCTCAGGGGAGGCCAGAATAGATGGCTCTTTCATCACTAGATGGCACAGAAGACTTCCTATTTTTACTTGCTCTCCAGAGCAATGGGAAGGAAAATGGAAAAGGGGAGAATTCAGAACCATCTGATTATCTATCCAAGAGAAATTTAAAATTTTCCCATTCAGAGTTTACTTTAACTCTTGACTCTAGATTAAGCTGTTTGCCATCAGTGGAAATGAGGGGTTCTCCTAAGAGCCAAGTCAGGTTTCATTTTTGCATATGGACTGTAAAGTTTACATCCTCTTTATGATGTTTAAAATCCTTTTCAATGGGCTGATTCTCTTATATGAAAACTGTTCTGGCCTTTCTGCCCTACTATAGCTTTCTTAAGCATGCCCTTTTCCTGGTTGAGCATGGGCTGGTCCTCTCTCTGAAAATACAAGCTGAGATACATGGTTCCAGTATGCTTATCATTTACTTAATACTTTATTGGGATGCCATGTATTCTATTTATTTCAATTAAGAACATTAAGAACACTGACTGAACATCTGATCTGTGCCAGGCTCTATGCTAGATGGTGAGGATCTGGGACAGGGCCCCCATGGAGTGTAGAACAGAAATGCATAGGTGTTAAAGTCACTTTCTAACCTTTCCAAGGCTGAGAAATAGCAGGGAGAGGTTGAAGGAAAAATAGAATAAGAGGTAAAAAATCACAGCTTGGCCATTTGATAATTATAGAACCTTAATTTCTTTGGGCCTCAGTCTGCTAATCTGTAAAATTAGGGAGAAAAGAAAAAAATTTTTCTTTAGGCCTTTTCCAGATGCTAAATTAAATGAAAACTGTGATTTTTAAAAATGCGGAATTGTATAGTTAACAGAAGTCCCAGAAGGCAATACAGTTGATAGAATATAGCAAATACAAGTTCATCTGCTGTTCGATTCTATTGTAACATCTTCAAAGTAGTGGCCAAGTCCTAACTCAAGCAAATCACATGGGGGTAAGTATATCACTGATCACTAATTTGGGTCATCTGGCAATGTTCAGGACCTATGTAAGGAGTTTCCAGATGGTGTGTACTGGAGGTTCTACTCTTGCAATTATTATTATTAATATTAATAATTATTATTTTGGCAGGGGAGAATCTGGAAGTTAAGCTTATGCTACTGGGTGTGTTTATCTTTGCCTATACTTACAAAATAGAATGCCCACCTGAAATGGTTAAGTGGATAACTGAAACCATCTGCAATATTGACATATTTGCCTTGTTTACAATTTCTTGCTGCTGATGTCAGTTTTCCATTCTGCTTTGCATTCATAGACACTTTCTCACAGTGCTCCCTCTTGACTCATTTATTCATTCACTCATTCAAAACTCTACAAAAATTCATGGAGCCCCTATCGTGCCAGGCTTTAAGCCAAGCCCTAGGGATGCAGATTTGAGGTGGAAAATTGCACAACTTAGCAGGGGTGGGGGGGGAATAACGGACGCAAAAGTCAAACAGGCCATAGTACTTGGATGATCCACCCAAGTCATATGAAGCCTTCCTGGAATTCTGTGGATTGAACACTGGGCTACCCCTTATACCACACTTAATGAGGTTGTCTGTGGCTGGAACCAAGGGTTGGGGTAAGGGTATGGTGGGAGGAGTTCTCCATCTGACAAAAGACACCATCACATGGTGACTGTGACTCCTCTTCTATTTTTTATGTCTGAAAAGCAACAACCAATGATGAGAAATAGTGGAGCCTCATATAGTAGCTTCTATATGAAGTTGCACTATATAATATAATAGCATGGAAATGCAAATATGATTTTTAAAACTCCCAAGGAGTTTGGGTTATTTAATAAATCCTCCAGCCTTGGTTCTGGAAGCATAGAGTCCAGTTACTAGGTAGTGGAGAAACGGAAGCCCAGTTTACACACGGGGACAGATTTCAGGTCAGTTGGTAGGAAGATCCCACTTTCCTTAATCAATGCAAGCTCTGAACCTCCTAGTTTCCACAGGAGGTGAGAGGTGAACTTTATGGTGGGTGGAGTGGCCAGACCTCATAGTCTTTTCTACCTCTCTCTTTTATTCCCATCCTTCCTCCCTCTTTTTCTGAGATTTGTTATTTCCTTGGAGAATCCAATGGATCACAACTGTGATGTTTAAACCCTTTAAAACCCTGGTCAAGGCCTAGATAAAACTCTTAGAGTACAACCAAAGTAAGCTGGAATGTTCAACATGACTTGCTAAAGACTGGAAAAAAACAAGGGGGAAAAAATCTCCCATGAGATTTAAGCTCCCATGCCATGAGCTTAGACTCTGCTTTGCTGACCCTGAAGAGAAAAGAAATGAGTTTTCCCAAGACTCTCCTTCCTAGCTTCTAGTGTCTTCTCTGTAGTGACTGCAAGCTCAGTTCCCATTACCCAAGAGCTCACTCCAATTTAATTTCTTGACCCCTAGAAGAAAATGCTGGACCCTCTTATCTACCTAAGTCTTGCCTTTGCCATGTGATTGACACTAGGAAGTCCTCACTCTCAATTAAAGACGGTGGTCTTGGGGCACCTGGGTGGCGCAGTCGGTTAAGCGTCCGACTTCAGCCAGGTCACGATCTCGCGGTCCGTGAGTTCGAGCCCCGCGTCAGGCTCTGGGCTGATGGCTCGGAGCCTGGAGCCTGTTTCCGATTCTGTGTCTCCCTCTCTCTCTGCCCCTCCCCCGTTCATGCTCTGTCTCTCTCTGTCCCAAAAATAAATTAAAAACGTTGAAAAAAAAATTAAAAAAAAAAAAAAAAAGACGGTGGTCTTGACCCTGAGGTCTTCTTCAGGATCACCATGTCCAAATGCCTCACAAAACCTCCTCACTGTTCATGTACAACACTGTTCCTGTGTGCAACATGTGTACGCATGTGAAGTGAGGTCTTCTAACCAGAAAATGATGGGTACATGAAGGGAAAGGAGGCAAAACTGGGGAATGGAAAAAAGGAGGAGAGGAGAAAACCTATTCTTAGAATACAGAAGAGAAAGAGAGGAAGACTTCATATGTGCACACCCCAGATCTGGCCCCTGAGCAGCCAATCTGGCCATTTCAGTTGTTGTCCATCTGTCTGGAGTAAAAGCAGAACAGGCTTTGCTGATTACTGAGGTGCCCCAGCAATCAGATGGCCAACTCCATGGCCCAGGTTTTTCCCCCTCACGAAAAGAGAGGAAGAAAGTTGAGAACTGAAAGTGAAGTCACAGGTAAGCAAAAAGACAAAGGCATCCAGAGTCTGGGAGAGACAGAGGGAAGGAAGGCTGAGGGTGAGGAGATGTAGGCTGTCCGCAGGATACCAAAACAAACACCACGACGGGTAATGATCTGTCTGCCTTCCTGTATTGATTATCACACAGAGTAAACAAACGCTGTGGCTCTGAATCGAGTAGTTGCTTTGGCATTACAAATAGCCATGGGAAAAAAATGGGGAGAAAAGAATGGGGGAAGGGCCATGCCAGGGGAAGAATGGCAGAGAACAGATAGATCTTCTTTTTTTTTTTTTTTTTTTAAATTTTTTTTTCAACGTTTTTTATTTATTTTTGGGACAGAGAGAGACAGAGCATGAACGGGGGAGGGGCAGAGAAAGAGGGAGACACAGAATCGGAAACAGGCTCCAGGCTCCGAGCCATCAGCCCAGAGCCTGACGCGGGGCTCGAACTCACGGACCGCGAGATCGTGACCTGGCTGAAGTCGGACGCTTAACCGACTGCGCCACCCAGGCGCCCCAGATCTTCTAACATTAGTATGCATGCACACCCAGTGGCTATGTGGGAGAGTATGGGAAACGCAACAAGCAAGGGCTTGTGTTTGCACACTGACAAGAAAGATACCAATCCTGAGATGGTAAGAGAAATAGGGAACAACTTTCCTTGTAATTTTCTGCTTTCTATTTTAATCCATATAATGTAATTCTGGGAATTTCTCACCTCAGCCTTACCTACTCATAAGCCTAAGTCCACAGGACAGAGGCTTTGGGCTACTCACAGGCTCTCTTTGATCTCTGGGGAGTGGAGTGCAGGGAGCTTGTCCACACCTAGCGCTCCTGGAGACCAAAGTGACCCTGTGCAGTGGTCTGTTCTGCTGCTATCCCCAGCTGTGTTCTCCTTCACCTGTGTTCCTGAACCGTAAACCTACAGACAGGCTACCTCCTGACCCTAGACATGAGTTGCCTGTCTCTGTAGCACAGGGAAGCTAATCGGCACCAATGTTTTAATTATATTTACATTTCACAAGTGATTGAAAGGATCAGCTTATAAAAGCAAAAGAAAGTTGAGGCATTCAACCTCTCTGGGCCTTTTAAGACAACAGAGTTATTATGTCCATGTGAATTTCCAGGAAGAAGCTTCTAATTAAAGCTTATTGCTTCTCATCTGCCATTGGCCGGCAATGTGGCTCATCCTTCCTGTTCATTAGAGCAGAGGGTTGTAGCCTCACAGAGCCTGTGCCCACCTTCCGGCCCACTCCCCCAGTGAGCTCAGGAGGATCCCAGTGCTGCCATGATGGTCCCATCACTCCCACTGTGTATGACTTGGGAACCAGACAGGATATTGCACCTGTGTTGTTGAAGGAAATGATAAGACCCTGGTCTATCAGTTGCGTGAATGATTAATAAGTGGTAATTAGTCAATGTTGTTAAGCATTTTATAGACACAAAATGCTGGCTAAGAGCTAAATAAAAAAGCAAGAGCAGCAAAAGCCAAAAGACTTTACATCCACCCAAATGCTGCTCATGGAATTCCAGAATGTTAGAGCTGAGGGAAGGAGGGATCAGAGAGACCATTTGCCTTGTGACTTGCAGACTGAATTGTGGGGCCTCTGGGCACCTACTAAGCAACTGTTTCCCTGTGCTTCTTCTCCAAACAAATCACAACAAAAAAGGCAAACTAAGGTTCTACACTCGCAGCATAATCTGAAGACAGAGAATGCCAAAACTTCAAAATAACTGTGAGTAAAAACAGAAAAAACACACCACATCCTTGTGCTCTGCCCTGGAAGACTTGGCCATTTGGTTCCCATAGTCCCTGCTGTGAGGAGCTCTGTCCAGGGGTCTGGGCAGAGAGGAAGTAAAATGTCTCCTAGCTCTTCAGATGGAGAGTTAGTAACCCTTTCTGTATCTCCCTTCAAAACAAAGCCAATTCTGCAATCCATTCTGTCTTTGGGGAAATTTAATAAGCTTTAGGTCAATACACAGGGGACTTTTAAATCTAATATTTGGTTAGTTTGGCCCTGATTTGGTACATAAATTTTAGGAACTGAGTCCTTCTCTGACTGATTTGGTAGGTTAGGGCCCCCCTGCTGGTCTCTGGTGTCACCTTGGGATTTGGCCTGCCATCACACCCACCAATGGCTTGCAACTGAAAGAATACCTTTGATTTGGTCCAGCTTTCCAGGCTGCCATACTTCCTTGTTTTAACTCCTGTCCCTCTGTCCCCTTAGAGTTGTGCTTCACCAACATCCCCTTTGATGTACCCCCCATGGCAGACAAGGGTGATGTCACCTCCCAGAATCTGGGGGATCACTTCCAGCAGAAAAGGTCTTAAACCTCATGTTTTATCTTAAGATTTGTGTGTAATTTGCATTGAAGCCCAGTATATAGCCATGTTGGTTTAAATATAAAAATATCCCTCTGTTCCAACATTTTGGTAAAATGTACCATGTTAATTCTGTGGGTTTGCATGTGCCCAGAGCGCCACTATATATCCTCAAGGTACAAGGGTCCAAATGTGAGAAACACCTGCCCCTTTATCCCAACCCACTTGTTAGATCCTGGCCCCTCCCTATTTTCTCACAGCCAAATGCCTTTAGCCACTTCCTATGTGGATGGGGCTTGGGAGATAGGGCAGTGAGCCTGACCTCAGACCCGTGAGACAGGGCACTGAGAGTGGAGCCATCCCATTCTTCCTCCAGGGGATGTCCTTAGACTTCACCAAGCCCTTGAAGTTGAACAATTCACTGTTGGTCCAGTTTATCTTGATGACTCATATCAATTATTTGTACCATGCTTAATTAAGAATTGTCAAGGCCACTGGATCCACATTACTGTTTGGACTTAGGGAGGGGAGAACTAACCCTGTTTGATTTCCTGCTAGGTTGCAGGCACTGTGTCATGTAAGGTATACACACTATCATATTTAATCCCCACACGAATTAAGTCCTCACATGGAGTAGGTGCCAATGTCTTCATTTTACACATTAATTATCTAGCACTGCAGGATGTAGCGGACACACAGCACCCAAACAACTCAGCTAGGATTCAAGTCCACGTTTTCTTATCCAAATCCTATCTTCTTTCCACTGTTCATGATGCAACGTCCCTTGCTTTTCTCTCTGTTGCATCTTATGCCCATTTCCCTCCTTATGGCCTCTATCAAAGAATGAAAGAAACAGAGAGGAGGTGAGGTCAGAATGTACGAATTCTGCTGTCAGCTGTTTCTGGAAGATGGAGAGGATGTGGGAGAGGTGGTGGATTGAAACCAATGTCTAAACTGACATTTCTCTTATCTCTGGAATTTATTTATTTGGGTTCGCCTCACAGGCACAGATAGAGACCTGGAGGGGGAGCATAGCTTCACCAAGCCCCTCATTCATCACCAGCAGGAGCGTCGGTCTCATTAATAACTGGGGCTTAATCCTCCACATTCAAAGAGACTCCCATTACCCAAAACAATAATTTTTTTAATTACCCAGGCAGAATGGCAATCGCATATTGAATACTAAGGATGATTTAAAACTAATAAATACTTTTGGAAATTCCTTGAACATTTTAATGAATTAAAAGTTATGAAATATTTATAAGGAGTAACAACGCCATTTAGTACCATTAATAAAATAAATACATTAGTCAGAGAATGAAATTCATTACTATTTTACTACTAGACATTTATGTCAATGACTGAATATTGCTCCAAATTACTTGTAAAATAGACCAATTATTTTAGTGTGATTAATCTTTTCAATTATTTCTTTTATGTAGTTGTAATTTGAAAGTAATTTTCTTCTGGGAGGACAATGACCTCAGCGCACTGGTTCCTTATTTATTTATATTTAAAAATCTTTTGTCTTGGCCTCCATTTCCGGGTGATTTCCAATGGTCAAATATTTAAAAGAGTTGATCGAGCAATCATTGTTCCTATGTACTTTGTGGGGCATTTTTAATTGGGTTTATTAGTGGTTATGAATAAGCCATTCCAATGTAAGGAAGTTTCTGCCAACAGCAGCTGTACATCCATAGGGAAAGGAGGGGCAAGCAAAATGCTTTCCTGGTTCCACCAGCTGGGGGCCTGGCTGATTTAGATCCTATTCTCAGAAGTATGATAAGCGCACATCACAGGATGTTTGGGTCTTCCTTGGCCACTAAGGATCCCCACAGGATGAAACAGTCTCACTCCTTTGCAGGGCACATTGGATTCTGGGCACCCAGTCACAAAGGGAAAAAAAAATGACATTATCAGAGAGAAAAGCATAGATTGTGGGCGGGAAGAGAAGCAACAGCCTTCAAAATCAGAAAATAGATCTGGGCTTTCCAAGTTTCTGCTGGCAGCGGGGGTGAACTTGCCCTTGGCCCAATGGCTCAGACAAGGTGCAGGTGTAAAGGGAAAGGTGGGCCTGAGCCTGCAAACATATCCTGGGATACTTGTGATGAATTATCCCATCCTGGTTCCAGAATGAGGACATTCATCTCAGTCAGGGGTGAGGAAGGGGGGAAGGCAATGGTACATTTATTGTGCCAAGCACCGTGCCAGGGGCTGGATGCATAATATCAGTTTTTCATTTCTCAACAAACCTATAATTATGTAACATTAGTCCCATTTACTGTTGAGAAAACCAAAACTCAAAGAGTTTTTTTTTTTAATGTTTATTTACGAAGGAGAGCGAGAGCATGAGAGAGCATGAGTGGAGGAGGGGCAGAGAGAGAGAGAGAGAGAGAGAGAGAGAGAGAGAGTGGGGGAGGGGCAGAGAGCGAGAGAGAGAGAGACAGACAGACAGACAGAATCTGAAGCAGGCTTCAGGCTCTGAGTTGTCAGCACAGAGCCCGACGTGGGGTTCGAACTCACAAACTGCGAGATCCTGACCTGAGCTGAAGTTGGACGCTCAACCGACTGAGCCACCCAGGAGCCCCCAAAACTCAAAGATTTTTAAAAACTCTTCTGAGCTCAGAAGGGTTGTAAGTGATAGACCTGGAGTGCCACACTCATTCTGTCTGTTTCCAAAGCCTGTAATCCTCGTCCTCCATTGTAACCAGAAAAGCTTTATTCAGTGCTTACTATGAGCGAAGCACTGTTAGTTGCTAATTGGGGTACAGAGATTAAAAAGAAAAAGACACAGTCTTTGATTCTAGGAATTTAGCATCTATTGAGCAAGATACATAAATAACTCTGGAAAGAAGTAGACTGTTCTAAAAAGGAAATATATGGAGACATAATTCTGAGCTGAGACTTCGTGGAGAAGATAGCATTGGAGCTGAAGTTTTAAAGAAGGTGTAGGGCTTGAGGAGACAGATATTGGGGATGGGAGGGGGAGGGGACTCTAAAGGGGGCACTGCTGGAACAAAAGGTTGAGGTGCGAGGTGTTTGGGGAAATGTGAGAGAGATCTCAGTGGCTACAGGAAATCACAATTTTTTTTTTTTTTTATTTTTTTTATTATTTTTTTTTTTTAAATTTTTTTTTTTTTCAACATTTTTAATTTATTTTTGGGACAGAGAGAGACAGAGCATGAACGGGGGAGGGGCAGAGAGAGAGGGAGACACAGAATCAGAAACAGGCTCCAGGCTCCGAGCCATCAGCCCAGAGCCTGACGCGGGGCTCGAACTCACGGACCGCGAGATCGTGACCTGGCTGAAGTCGGACGCTTAACCGACTGCGCCACCCAGGCGCCCCCAGGAAATCACAATTTTAATGCTTATCTTTTAAACAGTACAATCCACAGGTAAGTTATGAGTGGGAAATTTTAGAAATAGGCAGTTCATAAGGAGAATGTTTTGTAAGTGGGCCTCACCCTTCACGTGGAGGGCACAGGGAGAACCAAGGGACATGGCTGTGGCTGCTATTTCTCCTTGGCTTTCACTTCCAAGCATTACAACCACCACTGCACAGTTGACTCAGGCCCTTGAAGTGACTAAGCTGGGTGATAGCCACCTTGGTGTCAGTGTCAGTTTGGCAGTTCGGTGGCTCTCAACACCTGCTTGGCATTTGGTTATTGTTAGCATCACATAATTTTGCGGGAGGCATCAGAAGAGCGAATTTGCTTCTGTGACTAGTACTTTCTCCATAAGAAACGGAGCATCAGTGAGGGAGCACCTTTGTTTTTATAGGCTTCAGGCAGGTGAGTTGCAGAGAGGTCAGGTAGCTCAGGGCATCATCATCCATAATGTGTCCCCACGGCCATCTTCTCATTTGACCCTCACGGTTAACGTCAGTTTTGGGACAACCACTGGCATATTTTTATTCCTATTTTAAATAAAAAACACCATCGGTGTGCCAATTCTGATAGAGACCTTTAATATCCCTTCTGATCTGAAGAGTTGGCTCGACTGTGGCAAATAAGAGGTGGAAAGGGGACTTTGATCCTCTGATTGCTGGTTCAGTGCTCATTTTGTGGTACTTCTGAGCAAGACATATGGGAACCAGTGTAGAGGAAGAGACCTGTACAAATGGAGCATTTATTCAATACCTCTGGTGCGAATTAAATGTAAGTCAGGGATGCCCTTGGGGGAGCAGTTTTGTGCAAAGCAGAATGGGCATTTTAAGGCCCCACACCAAAACTCAGTCCTAAGACAGAAGCAAGTTTCTATCAGTATCACGGAGCATTCAGTCTAGTATGTGCTCAGTAAATGTCGAAGGAACGGGCAAGTCTGTGGACGGAATGATTGATGATTCTGCTACATAGAGCTTTCTGCTGGCAGCCTGAGGACAGCACCACAGTAATCACCATTTTACAAGCACGGACTGAGGATCCTGCTGGGGTGTTGCTTGCTGTTGGAACAGAAAATGTCCCATTTGGGCCAGGCTGCCAGGAGCCCATGAGGTTATCCCTCATTTTACCCAGCTGGATTTTGGAGCCTACTCCAGAGATTGATTGGTTCCACACGGCTGGCCAAGATTAGAATCCATTTGCTCAGCTTCTTTCATTTCCTCTTGTCCCCTCTTGGCCTAAGGAGAGCATTCTTGCCTGGCCATCGTTGTCTTTGGTGGAGTAGGAGGAGAGAGAGGGAACAACATTGGGACATGCCACACATTTTTGTTTTTTACTGGAAACATTCATACTAGCTCCATACTTAGCATCTCAAAGCCAGGACTCAGTGAGACAAGAACTTGCCTTGTGTAAATGGGCCATAGCCCAAAGTATAGCAGCCTTGTCCTTAGTCTTAATTGTTTAAGGAAGGTACAATTAATGTTAAAAACTTTTGGCGATCACGTTTTATGTAAGCACAGAATCATAAGATCAAAAACCTGGAATTAATAGGAGAGTTGAAAATAAGAATGCCCAGTGGTTCTCAAAATGTATTTTATGAACACCCATGGAGGTGGTGGGGGAGTGGGTGTCAAGGGCTGTGGAGGAGGTAGGTTCCAACCATCACTTTTCCTAGAGAAGCTTTGCTTGTGTACTTTTATATAATGGATGTATATATAAAACTTTAGTTAAATTAAGTGTTCAGTCTCTAAAAAATCTTTGAAGACCATAGATCCAGTTTAAATGCCATCATTTTAGGTCCAGAGAGGTTAAGATACCTGTGCATCCCCAATTCTTTAGGAACATGTGTTTTAAGGTATCCATGGTGGTGGGACTGCTTTTGACACTGGATTCCTGCCCCTTCCTGCACTACAGAAGTGAGTGAAATAACCCTTCATTGGTCACATGAGGATTATGACATCCTCTCTGCCGGGCACATCAGAGAAATTACTGTGTCTGAAAGTGTCTCAGTAGGGTAAGGAACCAAGAGTGCTTCTGGCTGAGAAATCTGTTAGTGAGCTGAATGTGGTTCTGACCCAGGAAACCTCATATATGATTCTTGTAGGTTCATGAAAGAGAACAAGAACCACGGGGACTGGTGGTAAAATGTATTTAGGCTCACACAGGTGCCATCTGCAGCTCCTTGATGTTCATGGACGGGGTGTCCACTGTTGGCCAGTGGGCAGTGGTACACCTAAACCACCTCTGGCCAACCTAGGCAGGGAAAGGGAAGTTCTAAATTAGATTCTTAGAAAAACTGAGAGCTTGAGAACCATGAGGTGAAGGTAGAAATCACATTGGGGTGGCCAATAATTTAGTGTATCAAAATTCAAGGTAAATCTTTGGGTGGTTTGTTTATTCAATTTCCACTGGTGAGGGAGTCAGAATAGATGCTTTCTGGGGTGATTTCCAGGAAGTAGCAGCAACACACAGCAGCTAAGAGCATGGATACTGGAGTAGACGAGCTCTGTTCCAGTATCAGCTGTGAGACTTGGGGCAAATTACTTAAGTCTCTGTGCCTCAATTTCCTCATCGATACAGTGGAAATGCTGATAATGATAATGCATACCTCATAGTATTATTGTGAGGCTTAAATGAGTTAATATATGCAAAGAATTTAGAATGGAGCCTGGCACATAGAAGGTGTGAGATGGGTGTTTGCAATTATATTCTTTTTTTTAAATGAAATTTATTGTCAAATTGGTTTCCATACAACACCCAGTGCTCATCCCAACAGGTACTCTCCTCAATGCCCATCACCCGTTTTCCCCTCACCCCACCCCCCATGAACCTTCAGTTTGTTCTCAGTATTTAAGAGTCTCTTATAGTTTGCCTCCTTCCCTCTCTGTAACTCCCCCCCCCCCCACCCCATTCTCCTCTCCCCTGGTCTTCTGTTGAGATTCTCAGGATCCCCATATGAGTGAAAACATACAGTATCTGTCTTTCTCTGCCTGACTTATTTCACTTTGCATAACACTCTCCAGTTCCATCCACGTTGCTACAAATGGCCAGATTTCATTCTTTCTCATTGCCCAGTAGTATTCCATTGTATATATAAACTACATCTTCTTTATCCATTCATCAGTTGATGGACATTTAGGCTCTTTCCATAATTTGGCTATTGCTGAAAGTGCTGCTATAAACATTGGGGTATATTCTTATGAGCTGCACAGTGTTTTTACAAATCATTTTCAGGAAGCTAGTCCTGCCCCTTTCTGACGTGTTTTTCTGTAGACTCCTCTGAACACGTGGAGTCCTGATGAGTGTCCTGCACAATTCTATTGCTTTGGCTTGTCTGCTGAAGAAAAGTCTTTGTGAATGGGTGAAGGGTTCCTGGAAGCCCAAGCATGGGTGTCTCTGGAGGCTGATATCTCTCCCATCATTGACGAATTTATCAACTATTTTTCTTTTAACACCAGGAAAAAAACCTCTTCTAACAAATTTACATTCACTGCTACCTTCTTTTGGAAATAATAGGCTAATAGCCCAAAGCTATAAAAGCAGGAGCAGCATTTATCAATGATTAACTAACAATCAGTCAACAAATATTTACGTAGTGTTTTCTATGTGTTTAGCACTGTGTTACATGCCCCCTGGAGAAATAAAAGAAATATAAGACAAGATCCCAAACCTCAAGTTAGGGTCCCAAAATAACTAACTTGGAAAGAATTATAAAATAGATGCTAAATTTAGATGTAATAGCAAAGCCTTCTGAGAAAGATTTTTGTATCTATGAATGATGTTCTGGAGGGTTTGGGCCCTAAACTGGATCCTAAATGATGAGTCCGCATTCAAAATGGAAGACCTGGGACCAAGGTGGCCATTCCTGGTATAGTAGACAGAAAACCAGTCTGACTAGAGGGCAGGAGGTGTGGAAAACAGAGGGCATAACGTTGGACAGGTCCTGAGGCCAGATTGTAAAGAAGCTTGGAAGTCAGGCCGAGACACTCAGGCTTTCCAGGCAGGACTAAACAATGGTGAAAGTACTGAGGCTGGAGTCGAGATGGCTCTGATGTCACTCCCAGCTCTATCACCAACCAGCTGGGTGATCCCCAGCCCATCACTTTCCTGGACCCAGGAATGAGTAAGGTGGCCCAGTCTAGCCCCCTCATATTTCTGATGTGTGAGGCAATAAGAAGTTACTGAGATGTCATGAAAGTGCCACAAAGAAAGGGAATTTTGGGCAGATTGGTGTGGCAATATGTTAGGGATGGGTAACGGCATCAGCCAGACTAACTGGCTACTGCCAAAGCCCAGGGATGTGTAACAAAGGCCCAGATAAGGTACGTTGTTGTGGAAATGAAGTCATAAGGGTAAATTCAAGAGACAACAACAGTAGCATCTAGATAGCAACAGATAGGATGTAAGGCAGCCATGAGTCTAAAGCCCAGGGCGTGGCCATTTGGATACAGGGAGAAGAGGATGAGTCAAAGATAATTCTAAATCTTCTGGTAATAAATAAAACCTCTTTCCCTACACAGTCCACAAAGGTGCTAGAATGTGGTGGACAGAAACACTGGCTTGGTGGTCAGACTGACTTGGGATTGAGTTTGGCTCTATCTTTCCCTAATTGAATGACCTGGGCAAGTTTTGAGACTTCTGTGAGCTTCAGTTTCCCCATTTGTAAAATAAGATAATAGAACCTGCTTTATAGCACTAGTGTAAAGTTCACATGAGACAACACATGTGAAAGGATCAGCACTTCCCTTCGTGCATGGTAAGTGCTCTGTTGATGTTAACTTTTATTGCTTATTAACTGAGCACCTATTAAGTGTTACACACTGTGATAGCTGTCAGGATTAAGAGAGGAAAGAGGTATGGACTCAGCCCTTGACATCCACAAATAAGTACAATCTCCTATATGGGGAAAATTGTCCCAACATCCCCTGTAAGGCTTCTCCATACTAACTAAAATGGCACCTCTCCTCATGTAGGCCAAGGAAGAGCTGTAGAGTTCTACAGATGTTTCTCCTTTAATATTCTGTCTGTGCCTCATCAGGAGGGGACCAAGTTACTATCAGAAAATAGACCAGGCATCCTGTAGACCTATCTATAACCCTGGCTAACATGTCACCAGCCCTGTTCACTCTGTCGAAGACAATACTACTCTCCCTATTTCCTTCCTTTCATGACCTAAACCAAAGCAATGACATAAGAAAACACAGACATTTGTCTATATCAAATAGGCTTTGAGCATACCTCAGAAACAACTCCTTCCATTTATAAACATGAATGTAGTTTTAGGATGCTTCTTATGTCTGCAACTTGTCCATACCAACTGATGTGCACCTGAGTTGTTCTACCATGGGAGGGAAAATTATAAGTTCCCAGGAAGCACAGGAATTACTTTGTTTTTCTCTGTTCTGTGCTTTACACATCCATACTTATCCCTTCATACCCCTTGGTGGCCACAGGAGTTCAAGTCAGAGAAGGGGTGCAGAGAACATCTGCCTCTCCATGGAGCATCTGTTCTTATACATGGAGCCTCTGAAGGAAGGTAGCTGGGACATGAGAACCTTCCTAGGTCTCTTGGCCAATCTACCTGCTCTAGGGAATTAGAAGCAGACTTCTTTCCTCCCTCCTGTAAGAAAGTGACCTGTCAGAAGACATACTTTTTGGATCAAGAGAGGTCAACTCTCTTGGTTTCATAAGGGTAGAGAAGCAGACAAGAAACAGGTCTTTTAAACCCTGAAACAAACTCACTGCAAATGCAACATAAGATATAGAGGAAGAATTTTTTAGGTTAAATGGAGTCATAGGGGTAAGGGAGGAAAAATCTGTTTGAGATCCTTGACTCAGACGTACAAAGAATTTTTGCAACATTATTTGGGCTGGGCCAGATATCTGGAGTTTTTTGCCTCCTGTTTCCTTCTTTTCACATTACTCAAATGAGATTAGGCCAATTCTGGGAACTGATACCTTCTCCCTGTCACATTCCTATTAACTGGCTCCATTTCAACAGATGGTCTTTTTTGGACAGTACATAGACATTGACATCTGTGAGGATTGATGGTGTCCAGAGACATTCACAAATCCCCAAGTTTGTGAATGTGGAAACATTTGTACAAGCTCTGGTTTTCTCCCAAACCACATGTTTCTTATACATTGCTTCACATCGCAGGTTAACCACCTTTTCAACTTGAACTGAAGTTCAATCTATCACATTATGATGATTTTTCTTTTTCTCACACATA
This sequence comes from Neofelis nebulosa, assembly GCF_028018385.1. Taxonomy (NCBI): domain Eukaryota; kingdom Metazoa; phylum Chordata; class Mammalia; order Carnivora; family Felidae; genus Neofelis; species Neofelis nebulosa. Next base: position 23,793,445 of record NC_080790.1, read on the forward strand.
AACCAGTTTTCATTAAAGGAAAAAGAAAACCATTTTGTGAAAGTTCTTACAAGACCAGCAATGAATGAAGAGCCCTAACAGCATAAGAAACTGGCTGGTCAGTAGTCTCTTAAGGGAGTTCCCTTTGTACATACACCACCTCTAAGAGGCCCGTGATTTAAAGCTGAGCTTTTCTGCATGCAACAGATTGCTGGGTGTTATGGGCCTTCATGGTTGTTTATGAACAGTCTAAATTGAGAATTTAGGTCTGGGAATGCTACAGACTTCATTCCTCTCCATACTTCATTCTTGGGCCTCTTAGACCACAGATTCCATGGCACACCTGACACCTTCCTTCCCAGTGAACCTCTGGTCAGAGGCAGGCACAGCAGAATAGCAGTAATGAAAGCAACTTCTTCCTGAAGATTGTAGGATTCAATCCCATCTCCTATACCTTCTACATGAGGGAAACAATAAAGGATGTTGATAATTATGATGCTAGGTCTTCTAAACAATCAAGGAAAGATCAACCTCATGTTATCTATTGATGATTCATTTCTTCCTGCTTACTAATCAGACTTGAAGCAATATCTAATGAAAGATACATATGAGATATGATTTGAAAATAAAAGTAGAAGGTCAAAAACTCTGTAGAGGGAGGGGAAATAAGTTTATCAAAAACACATACAGCTGTAATTACTGGGATTAAGTACTACATTGAGTTCAGAGTTTCCTGGCAACAAAGGCAAAAGGAAAAAAAACCAACAAAGCATTCTTTAGGAGAGAGATGCTTTTTCTTGGTAATAAATCTTGAGTAAATACACAATGTGGGACTTACACAAAAGGAATTCAACGATCGAGTGGACCATACCTTCATGTTATTTACAAAATAAGCAAAAGATTTCATATAAAACCATTTCCCAAGTTTCCCCTAAATAAGTGCAGAAATCAAGTCATTAAAAATAATTATTCATGCAATTTGCCTCAGGAAAAAAAAGAAGAAAATAATAACCACTATCAAGTTGGTAGGGTGAGGAGTAGGTAGAGATACAGGTGAAATAAAAATGGCAGCATGTTGATAACAATTGAAACTGGGTTGAGGGTATATGGGGGTCATTGTACTATTCTATTTATTTGTACACATTTGAAACTTTCCACAGTAAAAAACAAAACAAAACAAAACAATGTAGCTGAAAGCATTTGGCAGCCAGGGAAGTTAAGCTGATATGTTCTCTAACAAAGACTATTCTGTTTGACGAAGTTTCAAGGTAAGCAGATATAATGTCATACTCAGTCTTTGAAAATCCATCAGCTGGGGAATGGAGTACTTGGTAATATTCAGAACCAGCTCCAAGGCACCATAGACTTCACTGTATAAACAAGCACATTCCCAGCTAATCATGGTGGCAGGCTATCAAGACACTTAAGACAGCACGCTACCAAGGAGTAGAGGGGAAAGCCAGATTCACATACCTTCACTGCAGTTCTTCAGGGCAAAGAAGTCCACTGCAGACAAGCTTCGGTTTCCACTAGAGATGTATTCCAGGGCCACTCGGAATGGGTTCTCTGGTCGCCCAATTCTTCCCTGAAGCACTGTCCAACTGGTTGCATTGGAAAACAGAGGGGAAGAACATAGAGAAACAGTGGTGAGAAGCAGGCCTAACCTGCACAGAGCTCCTGCACTTGCAATGATCTCAGGGCCCACGCTCTTTGTGGGCACCAACAGATGCGACCCCAGGGGCTCTGAGAACCATGACTCAGACGTCAACACACACATTTGTTTCCTTCTTGTCCACCAACTCAGAGACCCACTTCTCAAAGCCACTGGGGCCAGTGGCCACTGGTGTTCCTTTTGTCATATTCTTTCAGGCAAATGCAGACCTTTGGGCTATATTAGCAGGTTAGTCTTACAGGAAAAGAATATATGTTCTTAAGAAAACCTGTCAGCAGAGTGAAGGTTTATTGGTGTATTCATAATTATCTCTGGGAAGAATGTTTTTCAGATTTTTTTCTGATTTCAAAGTCTCAGAACCCTTGAGTTTGCTATATGGTTGCTTAAGGGAAGCTAGCAAGGGCTATTTATTTACTGCAGGAAAATTAAAGTGCACCGAAGCATGTACTTTGGGGTAAAAGGCACCTAAGATTGGCGTGAACTCTACAAAAAAGGTGCAAACAGAAGAAGATAGAAGTAGGTCGAATGGTGAGCTCTGCAGCCATCTCTGTTCAAGGACACAGACACCGCTGGAGAACAGAGAATAAGCTGAATGAACATTTTTTACACCTCACTCATGCTATTAACCTCTTGGAATAGCCTCCTGTCACTGATTGGAACATCAAATTTACTTCCCACCATTGATTCCGTTTTTTTTTTTTAAATACGTATAGTTATGTTGACAATTTTCAATAGTGGGTGGAAATTACCTGGACTATTCCATATTTTTTTCCATTTAAAAAACAGTTTTATTGAAGTATATTTGACATACAGTAAATTACATATTCTTTTAAATTCCTTTAAAAACAGTTTTATTGAAGTATATTTAATATACAAATTGCATGCCCTAAAATGTATAGTTTAGTGAATTAAAGTGTATGAATTAATGAGTTTTGACATATGTATATACCCATGAACTCCTCACAATGTTTCATATTGTCCTACCATTATGTAAGACCATAGGTAGGTTGCAAAGTACAAGTGCAAAGGAATTTAGAGAAAGATTAGCTTTCTGCTAAAAAATTTTTTTTAAAGCACCCCTTCTCCCGCAAGTCAAAGCAATGCTCACAGTAAAAAACATGAAAGGGGCTCCTGGGTGGCTCAGTTGGTTAAGTCCCTGACTCTTGATTTTGGCTCAGGTCATGATCTCACAGTTTGTAAAGTCAAGCCCCACATCAGGCTTTGCGCTGGCAGTGAGGAGCTTGCTGGGGATTCTCTCTCTCCCTCTCTCTCTCTCTCTCTCTCCTTTCTGCCTCTCCCTTGCTCTCTCTCTCTCTCTGTCTCAAAATAAAAAGAAATTTAAAAAAATCCACCCATTCAGGAAAGGTAACAAAGGAAAGTAAAAGTCACCCAGAACCTCATTATCCAGAGATAATTGTTGTCAACACTTCTGTAACCTTTTAGCTACGCTTTTATATAAACAAGACTATCTTGCTGTATGTAAATGAAGAATCACTGAATTCAACTCTTGACACCAATATTGCACTGTATGTTAACTAACCAGAATTTAAGTAAAAATTTAAAAAGAAAAAGAATAAGGGGCGCCTGGGTGGCTCAGTCGATTGAGCATCCAACTTCAGCTCAGGTCATGATCTCACGGTTCGTGGGTTCGAGCCCTGCACTGGGCTCTGTGCTGACAGCTCAGAGCCTGGAGCCTGCTTCAGAGTCTGTGTCTCCTTCTCTCTCTGACCCTCCCCTGCTCACATTCTGTCTCTGTCTCTCTCTCAAAAATAAATAAACATTAAAAGATTTTTAAAAAAATAAAAGGAAAAGAATAAACAAGACCATCCTACATGTGCTCTCTGTGACTGGACTTTGCCATTCAATGGTATGTCAGGAGACAATAAATATAGACTGCATGATTAGTTCAATGACTGCATATTTAATGATTTGTGCATTGCTTCTGAGTTTTCCTTTTCATTATCATGCTGAGGTTAACCCCGTGTGCTTCTGTAAAACTGCCTTAAGACAAATTCTTAGAACCCGAGTCAAAGTGTGTGTACATTGAAAACTCTGAGCATATTGTCAGTCCTCCAACAGTGAGTCAGAAAGCCCGTTTCTCCAACTGCTTGTTAACACTGGATCCTGTCAAATCTTTTCTGTCTTTGCTACCTTTTGGTGATGAAGTCATTGCCTAAGGCAATCAGTGGTCTTTCAGTGGGGTGCTCTTGGATGGCAGTTTTGAGTCTCCAGTCCCGCCATGTTGCTGGGCATACAGCAGGAATGTGCTGAGTGAAGAAGGTAGCTTTGTTCTCAAACTATGCTCTTCTGTAGTTAATTCAGATCACTGGAGCCAATGCCTCAGCCATTTAATACAAGTGTATTAAGTTTCCCCACAATAGATGCTGTAGAAGGGATTATTGCTGTTGTAAAGTTTGTTCCCTTTTACTGTACCCAGCAGGATTTCTATCCAAAATAAAACCAGTGCAATTGAATAAGGTAAAGGAGGCCTTTCGGTTTAAATGTGGAGCTGTCAAAGAAAGAAATATCTGAAAAGAAAATGTAAACATGGGGTTCTTAAGAAAAAAACAAACAAGACAAAGAGAGCAGAATTTTTCTTGTTCTTCTAAAAAAGAAAGAACCTTATTTTTTGAGGAAAGATGGTGGAGAAATGCATGACTATTCACATTCTGCCAAAATCATAGCTCTCTGCTGCGAGGAATGATGGATTTTAATCCAGGTACACTGTGGCCCTTGACAATGATTTCCATTTCTATATTGGCACTAGCCCTCTGGATAAATGTGTCAAGAGTTTTAGGAATTAGTTTCTGAGTTACTGATGCAATAACTTTTGTCTGAAATTCTCTGGCCTCCCATAGTTTACTGCTGCAGCTTTAATAACTTTCAGGGCAGTTGCCAAACATGTATTTTATAACCAGGGAAGTTGGGATAAGAAAAGGGCAAGTTTGTACCTAGGGTCAGCTTTGTTTAAGAGACAGTGGAAACCCCAGGAAAAGCAAATGCAAGCTCTCTTTTCTGTCTGCCTCCGTTTTCTCTGCTTATATCCCAGCAGTCATGAAACTCCCTTATTGGGGTTCTATTTTCCTCTTTGGCTGTGGCAACTCTACTTGGGCTTGCAGGAGGGAAGGTTATGTTCTGACCTAGATCCTCCTAGAGACAAATGTGCAGCTGTGTCCATGTGTTGGGGATTTGTGGCTATCTTAGTACTGGCGCTTCAATCAATCAACTTGACAGTGTGGGGAGTCCATCTGGATTCTGGGAAGCCAGAAAGACTGTATGGTCAGCCTGTCACCATCCATTATCTTCCAGTTGTCTCTCCAGAGCTCTCCACTTCCAGTTTTGGCTCTGCCCCTCATGTTTCTGATGACTTTGAACAAGGCACTTTACTCTGAATGCCTGAAATTTTGCACGTTTTCTGATCAATGTATTCTCAACCAGAGAAAGTATCTCCAATTTTGTGTAAATTTGCTGAGAAAAAAAACCTGACCACACATTTTTGTCGAGTGGCTATATTATACTGAATGAATTACAATCCATCAAAAAAAAAAAAAAAAAAAAAAAGGAAGCAGAGTTGGTTTGTGAATATCAAGGTCCATTTCTGACCCAGAGACTGGAAACCCCAGGAAAAAAAGAGGCCATTCAGTGGGAGCTGAATCCTGGATTCTGGTTTTGGATTTGCATGGGCTGGGGCAAGTTCCTGTACCTCCTTGGGTTTTAGTTTTTCTGTTAGCAGAATGCAAGGATTGGATCAAAAGTTCTCCAAGGTCCATTATTGATCTAATGCTTATACTTCTCTAGCAATTTGCAGGAGTCCTAGTGACAAAACACTTTATGAAAACCCTGAAGGCTGCAATACACAAATAATATTCTACAGAAGGTGGAAGAAGTGATTAGGCAAAGAATTACAGATTTATATCTGCAAAGAGACTAAGTTCCATCTCCTCAGAGAAATGGAAAGACTTGCCCAAGGTCACATTTTTGGTTACTGCAAACCTAAGATTAAAATCAAGTATATTATTGCTCCCAGACTGCAAGAACAGGAGTCAGTGTAAACTATGGATCAGCCTGTATATTCATTTGCCATTTCATATCACTGGTGTCCCAAAAGTAGGAAAGGAGGTGTCTCCTTTGAATTATTAGAAGAATCACCAGTCTGGGTTTTAAGGGTAAACAGGCCAGCCAGACAATAAAATACATTGTCAGAAAATGCACACACAAAACAAAAAACCCTAAGAAGCTCTCGCATGGAAACAAGAATCTCCAAAGCTCCCACCACTCCTTACTAGAAGAGTCTGTACTTGTTTAAAGGAAACTGTCAGCACGTCTGATGTGAGGCAGCTGCTGACAAGATTGAAGGGTTGGCAGCCATGACTCAAGAGGATGAAGACACACAGAGTTATTTTAAGTCCAGAATGAAGGGGCACTTTTTGATAGCCTGTGAGGACTACGGATGGCAGCTGACAAGACAGAGGAATGTGTATTAGTTTGCTACTGTATGATATTCTAATAGGTATGATGTTGACATAGGGCTGGCTCACAAAAGCAAGCCCTCAAACTACATGTTATTTACTGGAATGCCTTTCTGAGATGTTTTAGCCGTTGCAGTATCGCAAGGGCCAGAGTCAGCTCTCAGCTCCACCATCAGCTTAGCTAAGGGACCTTAGGCAAGTAATTTAACTTCTCTGATATTCAGTTTCCTTATTTTTAAGACGGAAATCATGCCTACCTCACCAGATTGTTGTGAGGATTTGTCAGAAGGATGTATGTGAAGGAACATCCTTTGGGGGCTCTCAATAGTGGGAGCTTTTATTATAGAAGACCACAGCTTTCTTCATGGAATGGTACTGGTCCATGAAACTATTAGCATCTCAACTCGTTTATGAGATTCAAGGGGGAAAGGAATGTAGATAAAAGAATGGGAGAAAAGCATTTGCAATTTATCAATAGCAGACATCTTATTTGTTTAAACCAGAAAGAATTCTTCATTTTTAAATGGATTCTTCATGTGTTAAGCACAGCCCAAAGAAATCACGTTGAAATACCCAGACGACAAAATATAGTAGTGACTCTGATGGGAGGTCAGCACTGTATTTAGAGCTCTCCAAAGAGCTCTCATCTCACTTTAGAGTAAAAGCCTCTCATTTACCTTTGTATCTTCCTGTAGCATGTGGAAAGATGCCTTGTGTTTAGAACTTGGTTAGAATTTGTTGAATTGAGTTCCATTTCTCAGGTATTTACCAGTGCACTCTTGTACACTAAATAAAGTATTAAATGCTCTGGGGAGCCTAAGGGTTTAGGATTTAGCTTTGCACTCAAGGAACTTACAGACTAGTGAGAAAGAGTAAAAGTAAACACCAAAATATATAGTTAATGGCAGTATAGAAAAGCTAAGTGAGTGGCATAGGCATCATGTACTATTAAAGCTTAGAGGGCAAAGTGATGTCTCAGGTTGTGTGATCAAGGTGAGACTTGAGGGTGGGTTGTGCAGAGGGGGCAGGCAATGCAGAGATATTTGTGTGAACACATGAGCAAAGGCAATATAGACTGTGTATTCTGAGAACAGGAGGTCCAGGCTGGTTGAAGTCAATGTTTTTCATTTGTCATTACAGGAGGGAGGTCCCTTGTGTCTTAGACACCCCTTCTTAAAGCTAGGGTCATTTGTCATTCATTCATCATTGTGTACCCATACTCAGTATTTGTTGAATGAGAGAACAAATGCATGAACACATTTCTGTTAAATCAGACAAGGTTCTGACATTCTTGGATAAAATTTACATTGTAGTGGAGCTGAGGTTATCTAAAAGTTCACATCATTTTATTATCATTAGCTATTATCCATTCAGGTAATAATGATACCTTTCCTATTAGGAAAAACCTAAGGACTGGGAAAGTTTGGAGGTTGAGGGATGTTTACAGGTTGGTTCATCACATAGCTCTTGACTCTCCATTTGCCTACAAGTCTGTTCTTTAATGGAGCAGGGCCACGGGAAGCAACCATCAAACTACCTCTTGTCCAAGTACCTAGAACCCAAGGAAGGAATCAGAGAATTGTAGTAATCGAGACATGAAGTGATCTGAGTGTTCAACCAGGAGAGGTCCCATCTGATGCGTGAATGTCCTCTACAGGGCAGGTCAACCTTGAACCCAGTCAATATGGATATTAACAAGAGTAACAATAAGAGTTAACATTATGGAAGGCCTATGGTATACACTACTTCCAGCTGAGTTTTAAACACAGGTTAATGTGACTCCACAGTTTTTAGGAATACCATCTTAAACTGCTCTTTTAAGCTTCTTAAGGTTAAAAACTGTCTTCTTGAGGCTTTCTTCCAACTTCTGGCCCTGGTGAACATGGCTGCAGGCCAGAAGATAAAGGATGTAGTCATCCACGTATTCTGTAGTGGTCACAAGGGCAAAGTCATTTAGACTGTGACGAGGCCCTTTGCCAAGACAGCCAAACTCATGGGTTAAGCGGAGGATGATGAAAACCACATATATTAGCCAACGAATGTGTCCCTTTCTGGTAGAGCTCAGTCACACGACTATTATTGTTAGCATAACATGGCCAAGGCTCTGGCCCTGCTGTTGACAGTCCTTTGCATGTCTCTTTGCTAAGACTCTTTCTTGACAAGTGTCCAGACATGGGTGTGAAGGTGTGAAGATTTGTTAGAAACAAGAAACTAAGCCTATGGGAGTTCGTTTAGATCAATACAGAAACAAACAAACAAATAAACAAACAAAAAAAGCCAATTGCCCTTCTCCCCTTAATCTTATCCTAAAGGAAAAAACACACATAACTTTAAACTTTTTCTTAAAATATACCTTATAGTAATTCTGCGGCAAATATAAACCATTCAGCACTATTTTTATCGTTTCCATTAAATCAGCCTGCATTTAAAGCATTTTATGGGAGATAGCGGGGGAAAAATGCCAGATCAATGTAAATTTTAGTGTGAAGTCCTTTGTTGCTTGTTAATTTTCTGTAATAATAATAATAACATGTATGTGTATGAGGTTTTTTTTTAATCCAGGTACCCTTGGATACTCTTCCTTGTTCCCTTGCCCTTTACAATTTCCCAAAAGTTAGACAGATGTGCTCTGGAAAGGATTAGATCAGAAATGAGACTATGAGGTTTCAGGTTGATTCTGGATATGGCTCCCACTGGTCCACGTTGGCAAAAAGTTCCCTGGAGGATGAGTGGCATCTGGTTCTCCCGGAACAAAGGGTGCGCTTGCTGTGGCCATAGATGGATTTAGCTGAGACTTTAGCATTGGTAGCTAGAAAGCAGTTTTGGTTTACATCAGACATGATGTATAGGTGGCAGGGATCTGGAAGTTTGCACCTGGCTTTAGTAGGGTCCAAGAAAATGTTCCCAAACTATGTTTCTTCAAATTTTTCTCTCATGCTTTTGAGCAAAGAAAAAGTGAACGGGCACTTTAGCTCTCTTTAACTTCTTCTGATTTTCCTCCTTTCTGTCCTCCCTCCCTTCCTTCCTTCCATCCATCCCTCCCTTCCCTTCTTCCCCTTTTCCTTCCTTCAAGGGAACATATTAAGACCACAAACTCTGAGCCAGATTTCTGGTTTTATAGTCCAAAGTCTGTCTCTTTTTGGCTGTGACCTTCAGTCAGCCACCTAACCTAACCTGTCTCTGCCTGAGTTCTGTCATTAAGAAGTGGGGATAGGGGCGCCTGGGTGGCGCAGTCGGTTAAGCATCCGACTTCAGCCAGGTCACGATCTCGCAGTCCGTGAGTTCGAGCCCCGCGTCGGGCTCTGGGCTGATGGCTCAGAGCCTGGAGCCTGCTTCCGATTCTGTGTCTCCCTCTCTCTCTGCCCCTCCCCCGTTCGTGCTCTGTCTCTCTCGGTCCCAAAAATAAATAAAAAATGTTGAAAAAAAAAAAAAGAAGTGGGGATAATAATAGAATCTTACAAGGGTGTTGTGAAGACTGTGTGAGGTAAGACATGTAGGGCACTTAGCTAACACTCAATAAGCCTTAGGTGATACTGCTCTTATTATGTTAGTGTTTCTTTTCTCTCCTAAATCTAGTGTGGCAGATGACCTTTCAAGGAGCAACATTAGAAGAAGGTGGAATAGGAAACTGACCATATGGTAGGATTTTGGGAATCTGGGGGCAACTTCCCACCCCAGAATACCAAGATTCATAAGGCCCCTTTCATTTCCTCCTGTGGAGATGAAGAGACAAAATATACAAATGCAGGTATCCCAGGGAACATTGTGCCAAGCACTTTATTGGTCTGTGTGCATGTTTATTTATGTTCTGCCTCTTTCCAGAAGGGATTTAAGGCAGAACATAAATAAAGCTATTTTACTTTATCTCGTTTAATATTCACAATAAACACATGAGACAGATATTATCACCCCCATTTTATAAGCAAGAAAATTGAGGCTCAGAGAGGCTTACACAACTTGCCCATGTAGTAAATGATAAGAGGTGATATGAACCTGACACTCTTTATCTCAAAACTGCTGCACTTTCTACAACATTGCACATAGGTTTACATTTATGCTAAATGCAAATGATTAGTTTTTTAGAAGAGCTTTTTGGTGGGTTGAGAGTGGTTAGTATTTGAAGAACAGCAGTGTGCAGAAAAGGAGGTATTCAAGAAATATTTTGGCTTTTTTCCCATTGTTGCCCCAGGCTACCCTATTCCTTCCCTCCTCAGGTTTCACATTATCCTAATCCAGGTTGGGATATGCAGCCTTGTGGGAGGCAGGATTCCCCCAGCCCCTAGTTGAGATGTTTTTCTTCATTCTATATTTCAGGCCAGGAAGAGGAGAGTGAATTTATCTCTACTGACCTAGCTCCTATATCCTTGCAAGTGGGGTGAACATAAGTAGACTGATCATAGCCACAGCTGTAAGGAAAATAACAGTTGAAGAAGTGCTCTTAACTGGCCTCATGTGACCAGTCAGCTTGCTGAGTTAGCATAATCTCTGCATTGCACATTCATTGGAACCCTTTGTGCCTCCTGGACGTTACTCTCCAGGACATCTACACCTTCCGCTCCCATCACCTGAGTTAGACACCTACTGAGAATCACTTATACTTGTTCCCAAGTCTGTTTATGCAGTTGTGCTCATTCAGTTGATGCAACATGAGCAAGAAAAATTTGAATTACTTTGTAAAGACTAGTAGTGATAAACCACTACAAATAATTGCTGTTTAATTCAGTATATATGGGGCAACAGAAAAGATCAGGGGGGAAAAAAACTTAAAACTCTAGAAGTTCTCAGACTACTTCCCAAGTGCTTTAAAGAAATTGAAACTGAAAATCATGAAGGTGGTTTACGTAGAAAGAAAAAGCAGAACTCCAATCAACAGGCCTATAGTGGAAGCAAAGGCTCTGGCCCTACGTCAAGAGACTGGTGGATTAGCACGCATTTAGAAGCAGCAAGCAAAGGCAAAATGTTTAAGGATGTTAGCTGATTCCCAAGCAACTGAGAGTCCCAAGCTTGTCATCTAAGAGGGTTTCTTCTTTGCTCCAGGTTGTATAAAGAAATACCCAGAGGATTCACCAGTGCTTTTTTTCTTCTTTTTAAAGGAGGTAACACTGAGTAGCAGGCAAAAAAAATCAAGTGAGAGAAAACCTCAAAAAGAGGAGGGAGCCTGAGAATCCTGAAGCTCTTCTCTCAGTTCCTCTGTGTTTTGGCTTAGGTCCCACACAAGCTACTACCTCCTCCAGCATCTGCTAAACATTCCTAACCAGAGAGGGACTCGGCTGGATTCTGGGCAAGGAATGGGAAAGGAGAGAGGGTTCAGTTGGTGCCACATTCCAGGAATCATTTAAAATTACGCAATGGGAAAAGATATTTGCAAGTGACATATCGGACAAAGGGCTGGTATCCAAAATCTATAAAGAACTCACCAAACTCCACACCCAAAAAACAAATAATCCAGTGAAGAAATGGGCAGAAGACAAGAATAGACACTTCTCTAAAGAAGACATCCAGATGGCCAACAGGCACATGAAAAGATGCTCAATGTCACTCCTCATCAGAGAAATACAAATCAAAACCACACTGAGATATCACCTCATGCCAGTCAGAGTGGCCAAAATGAACAAATCAGGAGACCATAGATGCTGAAGAGGATGTGGAGAAACGGGAACCCTCTTGCACTGCTGATGGGAATGCAAATTGGTGCAGCCGCTCTGGAAAACAGTGTGGAGGTTCCTCAAAAAATTAAAAATAGATCTACCCTATGACTCAGGAATAGCAATGGTAGGAATTTGCCCAAGGGATACAGGAGTGCTGATGCATAGGGGCACTTGTACCCCAATGTTTATAGCAGCACTTTCAACAATAGCCAAATTATGGAAAGAGCCTAAATGTCCATCAGCTGATGAATGGATAAAGAAATTGTGGTTTATATATACAATGGAATACTACTTGGCAATGAGAAAGAATGAAATATGGACTTTTGTAGCAACATGGATGGAACTGGAGAGTGTTATTTCAACTAAGTGAAATAAGTCAGGCAGAGAAAGACAGATACCATATGTTTTCACTCATATGGGGATCCTGAGAAACTCAACAGAAGACCAGGGGGGAGGAAAATGGGGATGCGGGAAGTTACAGAGAGGGAAGGAGGCAAACCATAAGAGACTCTACAAAACTGAGGATAAACTGAGGGTTGATGGGAGGTGGGGTGAGGGGAAAATGGGTGATGGGCACTGAGGAGGGCATGTGTTGGGATGAGCACTAGGTGTTGTATGGAAACCAATTTGACAATAAATTTCATATTAAAAAATAAATAAAAAAATAAAATTACAGAAGTGAGCACAAGAGGGGATCTCAGCAGTGCTCCCTACTCTACAGGCTTGTCAGATAATCTCTCTGGTGGGGTGGGCTGTGGATATTCTCAGATTAGAGCCCGAGGTAATCATTTTGCCTTTCAAACTCCTTTTGTAAGGAGATGTGGGCTCATCACCCACCAGCAGACAGTAAGAATCTGGAATTTGGTTTCCTAACTCTGTTTCTTCCAGTAACTTTTCAGCACCATCTGTTCTTTTCAAACACAAAGTTTTTTTTTTTTTTTTCAAGCTAACTCAATGTGGGCATTCCTTTTGTTTTTGTTTTTAAAATACATCCTCCTCAGGGTAAAGGATAAAGACAACACTGACACCTGAAATGTGGCCATTTTTGTAGGATCATTCCTTCAGAGCAGTCTGCCTTTAACTCGAGCTCTGAGTCCTGAGTGGGGCTGGGGTTGGGGCTTTTATCCTGTGCCCCTACCTCGACACCTCTGATTTCCCAGGCCTGAGAGCAGTCCTCCTTGCCCATGCTCACATGATAGCCAGTCGCCCATCTTGCTCCCTTGAGAGCCAGCCTTAATGCCATTTAATGTGTTAATGTATTGATTGATTCAATATTAATGCAAGCCTCTGCGCCAAGCAAAATGCTGACACCCAAGCTCAGAGACTCCATTTCAGTCATGAATCTCTGGCCAAGTAAAGCCACTCTGTGCTCAAACTCTATATGGTAGGGTAGACCTGGCCATAAACTGCAGCCCTGTAAGCAAATTCTGAGGCTGGGATAGTAGTCAGCTGGAAAAGGCTGGACGGGCCTGGACAAGCCCACAGACTTGTCCCACCAGAGGTGATCCCCTGTTCCACAGGCTGCACCTGCCCCATCCCTGGCCATCCAGGGATGCAGAAGTAATTTCCAGAGGCACTGATAGACCACGTTCTGAGTTCCTTGGCCCAGGGGGGCTCATTGGCCCTGCTACAGTGGTTATACTGTATCGTGGCAAGTATCATGGATGATGATGTATGACTGGCACGTATCTTGGAAATCACCATATGTCTTCCTTTTGTGTGGCAGAGAAAGACTGAGGCCTGAACTATGCACCTCCATTCCACGGCCAGGGGAGAGTTCCATTCTATACCTTGTGTCCTGAATCATCTCTTTAAAAGCGAAACATGACTGTGCTCTCCAATGCCTTCAGGAGCTGCCTCTGGTTCCCAGAGCATGCCAGGGTTCTTTCCTGCCCCTATGCACGTGCTCAACGTGCCCCTTATACCCAGAATCCCCCTTCTGCTTTTTCTCTGCTGGGCTTTCACTGATCAAGACTCAACTTGGTATCCCTTAGTCATCTGACTCCCAGATTGAATGGGGTGATTGGTGTAGGGTATAGAGGAGTAAGAGTGACACGTGCCTAACTCTACCCAGGAGGTTTTTAGAAGAGTTTCTTGGAGGATGTGACATCTGTTATTACTGGCTGGTCTACTGTGGTTCAAGAAGGGATGACAGAAAGGGTGGTGTTATGTATTTAATTGTGTCCCGTCCCAAAAGATATGTTAAAGTTCTAACCCCCCGGTGCCTCAGAATGTGACCTTATTTGGAAACAGGTTCTTTATAAAGGTGATCAAATTAAAATGAGATTATTAGGGTGGGTCCTAATCCAATATGATTGTGTCCTTATAATAAGGGGAAAATTGGATATAGAGACAGAAACATACAGGGAGAACATCATTGAAGAGGAAGGCAGAGAATGGGGTGATGCATCTATAAGGGAAGGAATTTCAAAGATTGCCAACAAGCCACCAGAATCTGGGAGAGGCATGGAACAGATTCTTCCTCACAGCTCTCTGAAGGAACCAGTCCAGCTAATGTCCTGAGCTTAGACGTGCAGCCTCCAGAACCATGAGATAAGAAAGTTCTGTTGTTTAAGCCCTCCCAGCTTGTGGTACTTTGTTATGGTCACTATAGAAAATGAATATAGGTGGATAGTTCCAAACCCTCCCAACTAAGTGGAGAAAAAAACTTTAAAATATTTTCACTAACTCCTTGTGAATGGTTACCTGGTGTTGACCAGCCCATGGACAGGAAGCTCACGGGCTACTGAAAAAACAACTCATTTCTCACAAAGAAGCCCCATTTTCCTTGTGACAGGAAAGAATGCAGGACGTTTTCCTACACACTTACCTCTGCCTTCCAGGTGAATAATATCACCTTTGCCTTCAGGGAGGCCCACTACAGAGTATTAGGAAGGGCTTGCTAATAACCTAGGAATCATGGGCCCATTAGCTTCGCCTGGGTAATGCTCATACCTTTAAGCCATGCTTGAGGAAACTAATGGAATTTGGACTTCAAGATTTTACCATGTCAGCCACGTGGGAGCTTTCTAGAACCTAACAGCCAGAACCACTTGAGAGGCCATGAGATTGTGCCAATGGTATCTTCACCTGGGAGTTAATTTCTGGGCTGAAACTGCCAACACCAATTTTCACATGACATCAGAGGGTCAGCTCAAATAGTGACCTGGAATTTTTAAGGCATGCTGAGACTGTACTAGAAGCAGAGGCACATGGGGGAGTCAGAAAGTTCTGGGCTGGGGTTGAGGTGGGCAGGAATCCCCAGGAGTGGGGCCAACCTTTTCTCCCCTCCCCTGATTCATCTCAGACGGTTAGAAAGCTCTGAGCACTCAGGATCACAGGGCACTGTCCCTTGCCCTATACTGGAAGCTGCAATTTTCTGGAATGAGCAGGCTCCTGGTTTGGGGCCGGTTCAGCCCTTCAGTGATATGTTTAATCAGTAAGGGCTTGGGGAACAGCCACCTACAAGACAGGAATAGCCCATCTTCTTTTACCTGCCTCCCAAGAGATACATGCAAAGCGTCTTAGAAAGAGCTGTCTGAATATCCACTGTATTACAAATGTCACCATAGCCACTGGTAAGCCTGCAATGCAGTTTTGTTAAAACCAAACCAAGCAGAAACCTCCAAAGAGTCAATAAAAACTGACTCCTGGAGATGAGGTTGTAAAACTCATCTCTTTGCTCAGGCCTTGTAATCATAGATCATGGAAGCTGGAGTCTATCCAATTGTTTGGCGTGTTTCTCATGGAGCCAAGAGGGACGGCAGAAGCCCTCTTTTTCTCTCCAGTCTATGGCATCCTCAAAAGATAGAGGACTGCAAGAATGGACTGTGACAAAGGCTGGGAATACGGAGTCCAGCATGTGAACTCCTGGCTCGTGTAAGCTCTGTGGGTTGGCTCTGCCAACAGCTCATAACAGGCTCAGAGACATCATTCAAAACAGCTCTGAGCTTCTGATTCAAGGATCTGATGGCCTCTGCACCAAGCAGGTGGTGGACACTCACTTCTGGCTCTTCATGCTCATAGAGTAGGGGTTGTGTGGCTGGTGCTGCTATGGGTGGATCCTGAAAGACGTAAAAGGAATTGGTGGTCTGCTAGCATCTCTGGCTTTGGAAACCTGCCAGTGATGTCATCCAAGCAATGATGGTAATAATTGTTATATTGCTGTTAGATTACTGTAAGTATCATAATTCCTACCACTCTTTGGACACAAATGCTACACCAGACCCTGTGAAGGAATTTGTCATAGCTATTTCATTTGAACCTTTCAAAAGCTGTGAGGGGAAGGTGTTGTTGCCACACTGTACAGATGAGGAAACTGAGATTCCAGCAGGTGAATTATCTTATTCTCGACTTAGTAAGTAACAGCTGAGATTCAAACCCAGCCCTGTCAAACTCCAAGCCTATGGCTGTCTCTGTGTGCCTCAGCTTCTCACAGAGGTAGGACACACCTGGGCTGCTTTAGGAGATTGAGGAAGATGGCCTCAGACACTCTGAGATCCTACAACTTCAGAGCTGAGAGTTATCCCAGAGAAGGCTGAGATAACAGTAGTTTCTTGAGGGCCTACTGTGGCAGAGAACAGTCCTTACCATGTGTATCAGGAGATTTAATAATGAGTTGCACTCAGCGTGAAAATGGACTCTCCCTCCCAAATATTCATGCTCATAAAGCTAGTTCTCCTTGGACTAGACATGGGCCATCCAGTTCAGCACACTAACTCCCATCTGAGGGGCTTTGTATTCCTGCACACACCTTCTCATCTGATTCTTAATAGTCATCCTGGGTGACAAGCACACAGGCCTTCTTATCTTTGTCACACAGCCAGGTAGTGTGGAATGGAGACTTATGAGGCTTGCTCAGAAGACTAGTTTAGTAAGTGCTAGAGCTTGGTCTTGTGATTCCAAGGCTGGTGCTCTCCTATCCATCCCCTGAAAGATTACTGGAAGCAGGAAGGGACTCAGACTGTGGAGACTGGCCGCCATATTGTCTGCTTGGCATTGGTACATGTGGAGACTGATTTATGATGTTCTCCCATTACTAGAGCCATCCCTTGGCAGGAGATGAGGGGTATGTGTGGGGGGTGGGGGTGAAGGCTGTAACAAATATGAGTTGGGAGTTTCCTCCTTTCCTGGCATTTTCACATGAATGAAAATAAACATCAGTTCTTGTAGGACGGGGATAATACATGACTCTTTCCATTTTACAGATTAGGAAACGGAGTCATGGAAAGCAGAAGGAAATGGAACTCAGTTCTTTAGGTAGGCAAAGCACAGACATTAGGAACCTAGGGCCAGCATCTGGTGCCTAATCCTTATAGTGTCTTACTGAACTGAATTAAGGTAACTGGGGCCTTTTAGTCCTCATCTATGACTTGGTCCTGTATTTGTTTATGGGCATGTGACTGGGGGTGGGTCAGGGGCTGGAGCCCATGTTGAATTAAATCAGATGTCACTGAATATTTTACTACCAAGTAACTTAAAAGTATCATCTACATCACTCATCATCAGGGAAATACAAATCAAAACCATAATGAGATATCACCTCACACCGGTCAGAATGGCTAAAATTAACAACTCAGGACACAACAGATGTTAGTGAGGATTTGGAGAAAGGGGAACCCTTTGGCATTGTCAGTGGGAATACAAACTGGTACAGCCAGCCACTCTGGAAAACAGTATGGAGTTTCCATAAAAATTAAAAATAGAACTACCCTACAACCCAGCAGGTGCACTACTAGGTATTTATGCAAAGGATACAAAAATGCTGATTTGAAAGGGCACATGAACCCGATGTTTATAGCAGCGCTATCAACAATAGCCAAAGTATGGAAAGAGCCCAAATATCCACCAACTGATGAATGGATAAAGAAGACACACACACACACACACACACACACACACACACACACACACACACACACTGGAATACTACATGGTGATGAAAAGTATGAAATCTTGCCATTTGCAACAACATAGGTAGAACTAGAGGATGTTACGCTAAGCGAAATTAGTCAGTCAGAGAAAGACAGATATCATATGATTTCACTCATATGTGGAATTTGAGAAACTCAACAGATTAACATGACAGAAGGGAAAGAAAAATAAGATACAAACAGAGAGGGAGGCAAACCATAAGAGACTCTTAAATACAGAGAACAAACTGAGGGTTGCTGGAGTGGTGCGGGGTGGGGGATGGGTTAAATGGGTAATGGGCATTGAGGAGGACACATTTTGGGATAAGCACTGGGTATCATATGTAAGGGATGAATCACTGGGTTCTACTCCTGAAGCCAAGACTACACTGTATGTTCACTAATTTGAAATTAAATTAAACAGAAAGGAAGAAAGAAAGAAAGAAAGAAAGAAAGAAAGAAAGAAAGAAAGAAAGAAAGAAAGAAAGAATCATCTAACTTAAAAGACTTTATTACTTATTTTCCTCTATTTTAAAAAACTTTTGAGCATGTACATATACTCCTATCTGATATTAAATATCAGTAAAATCTAATAGGTTATTTTTAAATGAGTAACACATATAAATAGATACGTTTATAGTACCTCCATGGAACCATTTTGTATGCCTGTGGAGTGACTGCCCTCCATGTGGAGATACACTGGCTTAGTCTACTGTCATGTTAGAAGACCAACCCTCTTGAGTAAGGAAGGCTTTTCTTGCTTTGGTCCCATCTGCTAATCATCTAACAGAACATGCCTCCCAGGACAGGCAACCCCTAGGTAACTTGGGAAAGGTTGCAGACATAGGGCCTGGGGGCACCTCTTCATCAACATTGGGCGGGGGGTGGGGGGTCTCATTCCCTCTTGGCTGCCTCTACCCAAACACAGGACTTAGAACATCAGTGTATGAGGCCAAGCCTTTTTGGTGAATTCCCCCTTTCTCAGTCTGAGCTCTGGCTCCCACCCAGCCCACTGTCTCCCAACAGAAGCAGATGCTTTTAGCCCATAAGTAAACCTTCTTTCAGCAGCTGGTGACTCTGCATACAGAATTGTGCATTTCTCCCGTACAAATTGCCATTACCAGATAGAAAACACTAAATGACACCTCAGAGGTGGCTCCTTTAGCTATTTCCACCCCAGCATTCCGTCTTAGTATCCTGCACTATACCCTGTCCTGTTGGGTCTTTGGAGCCAGGTAAGAGCTTGCCACATCCTATAGGGTATGGCTCAAAGCAGTGGATTGTTCTGAACATGAGTGCAGAACCATGACATTTCCTGCAGCGAATTTTAACTGGTGTGGTTTCCAGAACAAGCAGACTGTTGCTGCTCCAGTGTCCTCGTTCTGTCCTTAGTGGTGGTGGTGTGTGTGTGTGGGTTCCTTTTCAATACTGCACAACCCCTCAGATAGCATCTGCTTTTACTCTCCCAAAAGCATCTCAGAGCTCTCTGGGGTTCTGCTGAAGGATCTCTCCTTCCTTGATCCTTCCAGTGACTTCTTGAATCATGTTGCTTTAAGCTATTTTCCATGGAAGGGTTCCCACTCTGCATTTGCATGTTCTCAGGATTGTATAGCTTTTACAACTAGCATGGTGAACATGCATACCCCAATGCATTAATTTTTTGCTTCCTACTGGGGACCGGGAGGGCAGGAGTAAATGAGGGTGTGGTTCCTAAACTCAGCTCCTTGTGAGGGGAGATGTCTTTCCTAAGAACCCCAGGCTTCTTGGTGGGACAGCTTGTTAGACCTGGCGTCTTCACCCATGAGCCATGGCTAATGTCTCACATGTAGGCCTCCAAAAGGAGGTGACACAAGTTGAGTATTCAGATTGGCCAAATCCCGGGGGCCACTATGTGGAAATAATTGAAGTCTTTTAACAGAGGTGTCTAAGAGAGCGATTAAAAGCGAATTGCAATTATCGAGCCCAGAGGTAAAATTTCAGAACTGGCCCATAAATTCTGGTCTGACATGAAATTTAAAACTCCCCAATGGTCTCCAATGCCATATTAAAAGGGTTTTAATACTAAGAAGTAGAAATAATGAATGATAATCAGGGTATTGTTTCTGGGAGCAGGGGCAGCTCTCAGGGACTGGCTGGCAGGAAATCACAGGTTTGCGTTGTGTTGTGTTTTACATCCCTCACTTCACAAGAGATCAGTGATGGGAGGGAGGCTGGGCTTGGCGGAGGGGTGTTGAGTGAAAACGTGGCAGAGCCGTTCCCCAGTGAGCTCCAGCTTAAGCTCCACTGAAAGCCAGAGGTGTAAATGGCCCTTGCCTGCTGTGTAGCTGCTCCAGGCCAGACCATGCAGACAGCAGTTGCCAGGTGAGCGGCAGGCCAGGGAGCTGACCCAGAGAGGTGGCGCACCACTGGGGAAGAGCACTGGATTGACTGTCCCAGGATCCTGGCTCAAGATCTGGTTCCTTCCCTGGCTGGGGATCTTTGGCAAGTCACCCCACCTCTCTGTTCATTGTTCCTCTATTTTATTGACTCCTTCACAGGATTCCTGGAAGGCTAGATGGTAGAATGAATAGGAAAGTGTTTTAAAAATATGTGTTTTAACAGATTTCTATCGTTTTGGTTTCTAATGTTCACCTTGCTGGGGTCATTCTCCTCAGGACTTATTTTAAGTTTGTTCCTTTGAAATTTGTCAACAAAAATACAGCTAGATGGCTCCTGAAGTTCCTTTCAGCTCCTCGATCCTAGCATGATGGCAGTACCTTGCAGTTTGGCCAATGTGGGGAACTCCAGGGTCATAGCCCCCTGGGATTTGGGCTCTGAGCCTGCAGCCTCTTGGAGCACTGTCTTCTCAGGCAGCTGCAGCACACCATGGCTTTATGTTAACTTGCGATCAAGTGGAATCCACCCCCACCCCTCGTTACCCCTAATCCTTTTCCCAAAAACGATTTCCAAGCCAGATTTGCCAGATCCTATAGTTTGTGGCTCAAAGCAGTGGATTGTTTTGAACCCCAAGCGCAGAACCATGACATTTCCTGCAGCAAATTTTATTTTTTTAAAATTTTTTTTTTTCAACGTTTTTTATTTATTTTTGGGACAGAGAGAGACAGAGCATGAACGGGGAGGAGCAGAGAGAGAGGGAGACACAGAATCGGAAACAGGCTCCAGGCTCCGAGCCATCAGCCCAGAGCCTGATGCGGGGCTCGAACTCACAGACTGTGAGATCGTGACCTGGCTGAAGTCGGACGCTTAACCGACTGCGCCACCCAGGCGCCCTCCTGCAGCAAATTTTAACTGGCTTGGTATCCAGACTTTAGAATTTGTCACCTGTGGGATTAGCTCTCTACCAAGTATGGCGTCATCAGCAGACCAGGCCTCCTCTGAAATGAGATAATGAACACATAGCTTCTAGTGCTGTGGCAGGCAGGTAGTAGGTCTGAGCAAATCTCTCTGCCATCATCTTGGTCATGCATCAAAACACACAAGAACCAAAGGTCAAGGCAGAATCCTTTACTGTTTTTATTGGAGATACCTTCCAGATGGATAAGCCTCATTCACTATGCCTCTTTGGAGACAAGTGTTCGATTGCTGCAGACCTACCTATCAGAATATCAATGGGAACCCTGCCTAATGCGTTGCCTAAATTAAGAGATTCTGTGTCTGTCAATCTCCTCATCCTACTAATCACACAACTCTTTTGAAGAAGGTGTTTTCCAGGACCCGTTTTGGGTGCGCCCATGTTGGCTCTTGGAAACGTCGCAAACTACTTCTTCAGCAACTTGTTTAGAATTTGACTAGGGTTAATATTTTTAAATTAAAAAAAAAATGTTTGATTGACTCCTGAAGTAAACATAATCCTAAAAATATAGCATTGAGATCTTTGCATTTAAATCTAAAAATAAAATTTAAAAAAATTTAAAAATAAAATTGGCTATAAAAGGAAGTCTACTCAGACTAGCCTAGTTTCATCTTCTATAGAAAGCATATAACAATTTACTCCAATAGGACATTTTATACTTCATGCTGGATTGGTATAAAAAACAGACTTTAAATAGCAATCAACATGGCCATCCAACATGTGAAGAAATTATTACATAAATCTGTCGCAAGTGTTCTAGTGGCAGGACAAAGGAAGAATAAGACAAGAATCTTACCCTCAAGGAATTTTTAGTTGTGAAGACTAAAGAGGTCGTACAGAATAAGAAACAAATAAGCCCACGGCACATGTAAGCTAGTTCACTGGATTCACCAAAGCTCCTTATGGAGCCTTATGGAGTATATACTAGGCTATATACTAGGCACACAGTAGGTCCTGGACATGGATGATGGGACATAGTTCCTGACCTAAGGGAAGTTATATTCAATAATTCACATGTTGAGACTGCTTAAGGGCTGAGAAAATTCAAAGTAATTGGAGACAGAGGAATTTGAGGGAAGTGGAGGCCAGGAAAGACATTGCAGGTAGGTGTCATGACATGATCAAAGACAGCACCAAAGTCCCTGCATCCAGCTCCTGTGAGCAGGGATGAAAATTCCCTGTTGGGGGATGGAAGCACAAACTTAGGTTTCCGTCACTTGATTGCTCCAGACTCTTCAAGTTCAAATCCCCTCGATAGAGACAATGGTAAAAATGTCGAGAGAGAAGCAAAATTTCAATTTAACAAGAAATAGGTAATGTTCCAGGTCAGAGAACCCGTTTTGAAGTAAGACTTCCTTTTTTTGACAGTGTCCCTTTAAATGATGTGACTCTGGGGACTTTTCCTCGCTCAGCATCTGCCACCCTACACGATAATTAGCCAGCGACGCATTTTCTTTGTTGTTCATTAAAGATTAATGAGAGGCAGAGCTTAAAGGCCTGGTTAGATGGAGAAACCCTGAAGGGTTCATTTGAACCTTTCATATCTGTTCCTTTTGGAAACTCTGATGAACAGGTTTTCAATACAACAGCAGCCGTCTGCCTTCTAACCTACAATATGTCTTTGGTGGAAACTCAGACGTTTCTGGCAGGCTGTCTCCCACCATCAGCTTAAAAGCACATGCACAAAAAGAGGCAGAACAGATGTTTGCTGCTCTGCAGCGGGTTGAGCACGTTTCATGCCGGGGTGATGGGCATTCTCAGCAAAGTGTGTTTCCTCACTTTGTGCTGAGTTCCTAAGTTACCATCAAGTAGAAACGCCAGGTGGCAAGGTGCCACCGTGCAAACACAGCAAGGTCTGGCCAATTTGGAGGCAACTCCTCCTTTACTTATTTATTTTGTTCTAACTATTAGATTTCTGCTTACTTCTCCCCTTGCAGACAACGACGTTGGGAAAGGCTGATAGGTGATAAAGAGAAAGTTTATTTAACTAAAAGGATAAAAGGAAAACTAACAGTTTAAATACTTCCAGCTAAAAGTAGGCAGCTGAAAATAATGAAGACAGGAATGATAAAGAAGACCCTGGAATAATGAATGTCCTTGAATTTAGGAGACCTGGCCCTTTAAGATTAGCTCACACCAATGGATTTAGGCTGATTTAGATCTTGCTACTCAGAAAGATGCCTGTTTGGGTCCACTTTCTGCTCTCTTTCATCTTTCATTTTCTCAATCTGTATTTGGTGCTACTTAGCATTTTGTACAATGCTGTGTACCCAGAGGACTTCAAAAACCATTAATAGATGATGTTGATGATGCCAATAATCAGAGCTGGGAGCTGTGATTGTATTATAAGCAAAGCATTTGAATAATTGCGGAGCCAACAAGGCCCAGAGTGACATTTCTCTAACCCCTATCACTGATGAGCATGACCTTGGGACAAGTCAACCCTTTCTATTCCCCAGTATGCAATTCAGGGAAGGGTGGGGCATCCTCTACAGAAAAATCCAAAGGAATGAAGGCTTCAGGCCACCAACTCTGCCATTCTGTCTTCTGCCATCTTCCCTAGGAACTCTGATCCCCAACCCCCTTACCCACACCACTCCATTCCCCATTCCTGCCACCCAGAACCCTTTTGTACCAAGACTCCTTAGGATTTGAGGTAGAATGAGAATCTGAGGCTATGAGATGAATTATTCCCAGTCTGTCCTCAGGTTTGCCTTGGGTAAACCTCAGGGGCCTCAGCTTGGGAGATGACTGGGGTCTCTGAAGTCAAGCCCACTGATCATTGATTGTACCTCTACTCATTTGCAGAACATGGGTGGAACTGAGAGGGGTGCCCAATTCATGGACCTTCTCTGTGATAAAGTTAAAACAGAATTTTCAGGAAAGAACTGGCCTGAGTAAAGATTGGGAGGCAGAACTTGTTGTTCCCCCATGCCACGGTACACTGATTTTGTCCATTTGTCAGTGGTCCCCATTAGGAGCACATCTTATTTTGTGCATTGAGTCCACAAGCATCACCACATGCTCCATGCTGTATCTAACTGTTTAGAATTTATAACTTTTTGATCTGAGCAAGTTCTTTATCTTCTTAGCAGAGCATATTTGTCATGAGATGCAACCATAAATGAACCTGTGAATCGGCTTTGTCTCCTATGGGTGAAATGTGCAATGTCCCAGCTGAGGGGTTCAGGAGATCTGGGTTGCTAATGGCACCTTTGTTGCTTCTCACAGCCAACATTTATTGAGTTCTTATTAGGTGCTGGACATTGTGGTAAGAATTTCATATTCATTATTTCACTCAACCTGATTCACCACAACCTTATGAGGTAGGACTATCATGATGGGACAAGAGAAATTGAGAAAAGTTAGGTGACTTGTTCAAGATCACACAGCTAGTAACAGATGTGGAGTTGGAACTGAGGTTGCAGGTCTGCCTTAGTTCAAAACCACTGTTCTTAACCACTATCTGTACTGCCTCCCAAACCATGCAGAATGCGGCAAGTCCCTTTGGATCTCTGGGACTTGGTTTCTTCTTTATTTGCAAAATCAGGGGGTCTAGGACTTTCTATGTCTCTTTAGTCCTAGATATTATGGATCAAGTCTCCACACATCCTCTTTGACCCTGCAACCTTTTCTACCCACATTCCATTCAGAGCTGCCCAAGGTTGTGCCCTCTTCCTACTGGGTCACTGACATTCTCTCCCCATGTGCCATATCATGGTGGCCCAGCCATGAGATCACCTGGCAAACTCTATCTTCTTCTGCCTCACCTTCTTCATGAGTGTGGATCTGAGACAGGAAGGGAACCAAATAAAGGCCAAATCCTATGAGCGTGGTCTGGAAAGCCAAAAA
Source organism: Neofelis nebulosa (assembly GCF_028018385.1). Taxonomy (NCBI): domain Eukaryota; kingdom Metazoa; phylum Chordata; class Mammalia; order Carnivora; family Felidae; genus Neofelis; species Neofelis nebulosa. The sequence continues at coordinate 23,818,329 of NC_080790.1, forward strand.
GCCACAGAGACCCTTACAACCGGAGGCAGAGAAAGATATACAATCAGGGTCAGAGGGGAAAGAGTGAGCAGACTACAGGGTGGGGTCTGGGAAGATTCCTGGAGGCAAAAATATTCAGGAAATATCTTTTTATAGAACCTGCCAGGAGCTCAGGATGGGAGTGGTTCACGAAGAGCAGCAGGCCAGCTGTAGTTCAGGGTGTGTGCTAGTGGGAGAGGTACATGCAACACATCTTAGCCAGGTTCTTCAGGAGACAAGTCTCCATCACCAGTCACCTTGAACTAGATTTTGGACTCTTAACCTGGACTGGGGTTCCCTGGAAGGATAAGCATGCATATCCCTCCAGGACTCATAAAATATTCTTGTTTTTTTATTTTAAAAGAGGCTCGGGGCGCCTGGGTGGCACAGTCGGTTAAGCGTCCGACTTCAGCCAGGTCACGATCTCGCGGTCCGTGAGTTCGAGCCCCGCGTCGGGCTCTGGGCTGATGGCTCGGAGCCTGGAGCCTGTTTCCGATTCTGTGTCTCCCTCTCTCTGCCCCTCCCCCGTTCATGCTCTGTCTCTCTCTGTCCCAAAAATAAATAAAAAACGTTGAAAAAAAAAATAAAAGAGGCTCATACAATACTCTGATCTGACAATTACTACCTAATCCATTATATGCACTAATGACCTTGGGCAAGCCATTTTATCTCTTTTGAACTGGTTCTTCATTTTTTTTTTTTAAAGGTGGGGTGCGATGAGAGATGAGATAAGTTTGAATGCTATGAATTTTAGGCTAAGAAGACAGGTGGGGAGAACTTTTTGAGATTGCTGCCACAGTCGACCACCTCATGGTCACCAGTTTGGATCATGACATGCCATTAGAAAACTGGATCAAGAAAAAAAGCAGGACTTGCTGATTTTTTCTCTGGAATGAAGTTGTTCAGGGAGAAGGAAACATGCAAACATCCATGTGGAGGGGCTGAATTATTTCTGTGGCTTCCACATTTCAACCCACACTCTCTGAAGGAAAAGAAAACCGGGACTTGTTTTGTCATTGTTTGCATTCTGGAGACAATGGAGATGCCATCTCATCAGCGAACAATAATGTAAGTGAAGGAGAGGCACAGACAGGTGGATCTGATAATAGGCAACTCAAGGAGGAGCGCCCATATTTATTCCTGTGTCCTCTAAAATGTCCCTTGTCCTTTCTCTCACCTGTCCCCAATATATTCTTCACTATTAGCCTCTAGTAAGGGAAGAGCACAGGTCACTTTTTAATTTGTTTGTCCAGCCCAAATGGGGGTATTGTCTAAGATTGTCTTTGACCTTTCTATTTCTCTCTTTGCTCTCTGCACAGAGCTTGTCCTTTCTCACAGGTTCAGGGCTGCTTTCTGTGGGGATGACTTTCATACCTTCAGCTCCAGCTCCAATCTGATGGCTCACCTGTGCCACGAGCACTGCCTCTCCTGCTGCTTTGAACCATTTCTCCCTGGATGCCCTCCACCACATGGAGCTCCCTTCAATCAACCAGCCAGTCCTTCCATCCATTAATCTACATGTGTCCAGAGGGTAGGAAACAACTCATAAACCCAGGACTTCAGAAAAGAGAAGAAGCCTTTAGACCTCTAGTCTTGTAATTACTACCATTGGCAGGGGCAATGGCTCCCCATCAAGCCTCATTCTCTTCTTTGATGGCCCAATATTTTTGCTGACTTTTGCTTTCCTTTGTTAAGACTCTTCCCTGGGCCCTTGATTTCTAGGGGGCTTCCCACCTACCTACTCTGTTGGTGACCCCTAACCTATGCTGCTCCTTGAGCTTCAGATTCTCCTGCCCACTTCTCTACTGCATTGCTCATTCCTGGCTTCCCTGGTTGCCCATTCTCTGTGTGCCCTGTTGGCAGCTCATCTGTTTTCTGCTTGGACCCTGACCTGGGTCAAGTTCTTCCAGTCCCACCTTCATGCCTGAGTCTTTATCTCAGTAATATACATCATTAAACATATGTTCAGCCTTCATAGTTTGTAGCTCAGGTATGCTCACAGGAGTGTAGCATGGTAAGAACCCTTTCTTATCTTCATATGTAAATCAAGAGTTGAATCAGATAATCTCTAGGATTTCTTACAGTTCTGAAATAATATGATTTAAAAGCACTGAGAGACCATTCAGCTAAACTCTTTCATTTGAGGGGTGAGAAACTGAGAGTCAGAGAGATAAAGTAATGTGACAGTCTGGGGATCATGCTGGGATTAGAATTTAGGTCTTTGAGTCCTGACTCTTGCTAAAGCTCTCAGCTTTGCCATTGTTGCCTCCCTGTCTCCCTGCAAGTAGGCCCTAGTTCAATCCCCTGGCCATCTGCTAGATTGTTGTTTACTTGAAAATAAGAAGGACAATAAAGGACCCTTGCTCCCAGGTCACTTCTTGCATTAGCAGCTTCAAGATGACAGTGGGAATGTGCAACCCACTTACGAGAACAAACTGTTTTTAAGGACTCGAGCACATTGATTGTTTGTGTGTGAGTGGCACCACTAATTACAAATAAGTCCTGTCTATTTATTAAAGCAGGCCCCTTTCAGACATTTCCCGCATGCAAATGATCTTTCCCCACAATTAGGGTAAATTAGTAAGGTTTTACTGAACTAATGAGACAATGTTTGTGAGGCTTGTCTTTATGTTTTCCAGGCTGTTTTGAGACAAGAGTCTATAATTGGGATTCTTAAACTGCCACATTCAAGACAGGCTGCGTGAGAAGGGAGGTTATCAAAATCCCCGGTCACTTCAGGAAATGCCACATCGAGGTATGGCTCCATGTCCAGGGGCATGCATATGCATGCACGTGTACATAGGATGTGTGCACATTTACACATGCACATACATGCAGACCCCTCCCCCGCCACATGTATACATACACAGAAAACAAAATCACATGTTTCTTTTCACAGTTAAGCTTCCTCTTCCCTTACCAACAAAAGACCATCCAGAATGCTTCAGTGCTGACATTCTGGGTCTGAAATCTTGTCTGATTCAAGAGGGATAATACAAATAAAACAAAAATAATAGCAGGTACCTCTAATTGCAAACTAGACTTTTGCTCTATGTTAGCAATTACCTTCATGGCCTTCCAATGGAACTATTACTATCCTTGTTCAGTAGGTGAATACGTGATGCCTGGTGACCCAAGATACACGGTTAGTATGCTGAGCTGACATTGAAACCCACTATCTTTCCCCTATGCTCCCAAAGCATGTTTTTAAATCCCTAGTCTCATCTCTGCCAAAGCTCTATTTTCTCTCAAGAACTTTTTTTTTTTTTTTTTTTTTTTTTTTTTTGCATAAAATGGAGTCTAAACTCAGGCTGTTAACCTTCTTCCAGCCTCCACCTTGATCCCTTTGAACCTCCAGGTTTCTGCCTTGCCGCCCTATAGGAGTCAGTGAGCAAGGAGTTCCCTTAGGGTGGTAGAGCACTGCTTTAATCCATTAGGTTTGGAAACCTAAGCAAGCTCCCGAGTCATAACCACTGTGTTAAGAACACAGGCCTGAAAGCTGCAGGTCAGAAGTGGGGGTGGGGTGGGGTGGGGTGGGATAGGTAAAGGAGCAACTCTATGGGTCTTCACAATGTCTGCCAGGTGCCTTAATGCTCATGAGCAAATCCAACAAGAATGTAGGGGCTTTGGGGCTGGGGATTGGAGTTAGGGAATGAAACTCCAATGCACAGGAGAGCCCTCTTTTAGCTAATTCTTCAAGTACCTGATCTGTGGTACGAAATGGGACAAAGTCCCCTTTAGCTTCTAGAAATATCAAATATGGCACCTAAGGCCAGGCTTCAGAGGCTTAGTTTTGAGTCTTCCAGAAGCAATTTTCCAAGGGATTAGCATGATTCACAGAAAATGTTTCTGCAAAAATTATTAAGGAAAGTAAGGGATTTTCAGAGACCAGCAGACCTTGGGGATAGTGCCAGGAAGCATAAAAAATTGTGATGGCTCCATTGGAAAGAATATGCACAATGCCAGATACGGTCTCAGGCACTAGACCATACTCCTTTTGGTTCTTTTGTCTCAATTCCCAGGATGCAATATGATGTACTACTACAGTCAGAGCAGTCCACCCACCAGTAGCTATGTGACCTTTTGCCAACCACTTAATGTCTCTAAAGGTCAGCTTTTCTCTCTGTAAAATGAAATTAGACTGTAAGCTCCATTTTGCATCTCTAGTACCTGGTTCAATATCTGCTCTATCGTATGCAGTCAATAAATATTTGCTTGTAAGACAAGAATTACTCCTGTCTTATTACTCCTGTTTGGTACATTTTATGCATTCTAGCAAATCAATCAATGATAGCAACCTTTCTTTGCTTTGTTGGTCAACTTTTGAAACACTTTCTCCTTCCTTCCCTAAAATTCCTAAACCCATTTTTGGAATATCTCAAGAGGCAAACCTGTACTGCAAAGTGATTGTTCTGAAGATGCTATGAACCTAAAATTTCATTCACAAGAGGGAGCCTTAGGATTGAAAGGAGATCTAGAGACCCTCCTTCCTAATCCCTCAGTTCACTGGCTAGAGACTGATGGAGAGGGAAGTGACTTGTTCAAGATCATATGGCTAGACAGAGTATGTTCATCCCAAGGCAAGGCTGTTACTGCTGATTAAACAGCCTCTAGCATACATCCTGTGTTCACCAACTAGATAATTTCTAACCTAAATAAAAAACCCAGATATGACACCAGAAAGACTCTTCCCTAAAGCTGTCCCTCTCTGTGCTTCAAGTGCAGAAAGACCAGAACTACTGTGCTCTATTCTTGCAACTGCTAAGTATGATGGTCTCATGTCCTTGACTATATTTGAATGACATGCTTCAGGCCAAGAGTGCAGTTACCCTAGTGGCTGGGCTTGTGAACTATATGCTTCAGAACATGTTTATTTTATGTATTTTTCACAAGTATGGTTGGAATTCTATTTGCGAAATCAACAGAAGAGACCTCAAAGCTTCATTACCCAGGGGTATGGCACCCCTCTAAGCTCATGCTTCCTGGCTTCCTTTTCTTACCCTATACTTATAACCCACAAGAAGCGGTTTGCTTTTAATGGCTGGATTCGATTAGTCTTTTAATTAAAGTAAAACCACGGAGAGCTAGATTTCCTAGTTCTTGACCTTTGAGAGAGCTGAATCAACTCTACAATTGAAAAATATTCACCCAGACCAGAAAGCAGTCAGTCTCTTGTGTGCTCGGGCTGGTCTCATCCCTAATGTTTTCCAATCCCTGCACCTCAGTACTCAATGGGGATTCCTGAGACCAGAAAACCCAGCCCTTGTTTCCAAGTTTTTATGTTCTACTCTCTTAAAGTATTTTTGCAACCAAGTGTTTCAGAGAAAAAACGTAACTAGTAACAGCTATTTTTAAATCTGGTTTTTCAAATCACATTACTAGGAGGTGAGTTTCTTTGCTTTGGGTAGGATAGGAAAATAGAGAGTAGAGGGTAAGGGAAGGTATGTCCACTATTAATGAATTAACAAGTTAATTAATTTTTGATCACTCATTCATGTATACATTCATTCATCATTAAAAGATTACTTAAGTGTATGTGACATGCAAATCGGTGGGCTACTAAAGGCAAGGGGGCAGGATAGAAACACAAAAAATACACGATCCCTACGCTTAATAACCCTATGTTCTAGGGAGGAAGAGGGGCTATCTCTTCCTACGTTTATAACGTAAGAAGTTCAGTTATAGGGTTATATCAGTTATATCAGAAGATTTCCTGACCCTAGGGCATGCGTTGGAATGTGATTTACAGAGATAGGAGGTGAGGTTCTTCCAGGTGGAGGAACAATCATAAGTAAAAGTTGCAGAGCGAGAAGGTTATAAATGAGGAGTGAACCTGCTTGACTGGAGTGGAGAATGTAGAGGATTATTAATATGATGCAAAGCAAAACACCTTATCTGATCTATGGAGTTTAGTTTCTGTTTGAGAGTCAGTGGGGAGTTTATGAAAGTTTATCATCACCAGGGAAGTTATAGAAGTCAAGTAGTCCACAGGAAAAAAGTTTTGGCACTGGCAGTAGGGAAGATATTTAGGGGTCAGGGGTGAGGCCTGGGAGGAGGGGAGACATCACACTAACATACTTAACACTGCATTTCTAAAGGACAGTGATTACCCCTCTGTAATACAGGGACCGAAGGTAGTCAGCAGACCAAAGTGAATAGACATGAATAAAAGAAACTTTTACTGATGCTCGAAGGTTTTAGATGCTGCTTAGAATTGGTGAGGAAAACACCTGAGCGCCCAGAAGCCTCAATGTCACCCCGAAGGAGCTGCTCCCAGGTTCATTACCATATTTATTCAGTGGTTATTCTCATTTGAGGAATGCATTCCCGCAGAGGGCTGATTTTTCCTTCCAGTCTTCCTTCCACTCCTGGCCTGTGAAACCAACAGCATCCTAACACAGCGGGTTCAAAGGAGGGAAAAATCCTTTCCTGCTTAACATTCTGCAAAAGACACGGGCAAATCTCCGAAGTCAATCATCATGAATGAAGCCATTTAAGAGTGAGGCCCGTGACTCCTCTGTGCGGATGAATAACCAGGCGGAGTGAATCGCCAGCAGAGGAGACTGCGGGCGACTTTCTTTCTGCTTTGTCACCCTTTATGACCCGCCTTACGGTCCCAGCGCCCTTCACGGGAATGTCTTGCTTTGCAAAAAGAAACAGATAATAACCGTAGAAAGGAGAAATGCTAGCCCCGCAGCCTGTTATTTAAAAAGTCTGAAGAAATGGAATCCTGGCCAGACCGTTCTTTTTACACTGACAAATCTGCCCCCTCTGCTGACGCAGAAAGAGCAGAAGCCACGAAGGCTGCATGCCCTCCCCCATCACGGAACTGGCCCCCCGGAGAGCAACGGCCCAGGGTGCTGCTGGTGGCTCAGGGCCCCTCCTCTTTCCACAAGCTTAGTCCCTGTCGAGCCAAGCTGGCTCTGGGCAAACTGCACTGTTGTTAATCCGCCCTGCTATGCAAACAGGACGTTGGCTCCCATCCATTCCTTCGGTCAATGGATATCCTCTGCAGAAACTGCGAGGTGCAGTCCCCCTCCATCCAGAGGTCGGCTGAGCAACGAAAGGAGAAGCTGTCCAGACTGCGTGCTGGCAGGAGGCCACCTTTTGTGACTCTGTTTGGCTCCAAGGGACGGTCCTTGAACGTGCTGATTAAGTAGTGCTGAGAGCTGCCTTGATGACTGATGGGGCTAGAAAAGGGAGTCTTGTGTGCTCATTTAGCTCTACTACTGACTCACCAGCACAGTGTAGGCTCATTCATTCCACGTTTGTTGAGCACCTATCATGCTTCAGGAAGCATGCTGGTAGCTGAGAACATTAAGATGCATGAGACCCCTGCGGGAGAGGACGTACTTGGAAGGCCATGTGATCCCACTTGGCCTGTTTCCTTTAAAAGCAAAAGGGTGAGTGTTACTTCTAAGGTCCCTTCCCACTCTAACAGTCTGTGAGTGGGTGACTGTGCTGTCTAACCCTACCAGAGACCAAAGAACCAGAGACCGGAGAACCAAAGGATGGGAGATGTGGGTCCTGACTCCCAGTGCTCAGCCTGGCTCCCTCCTATGTCTCAGAAAGCCAGAGCACTGAGTCAGACAGGAGAATCCTAAGTGTCAGGCAGTGGTCAGGCACCTCAAGTAACTCTTGTCCAGATCCCAGCCACAGTGGGAATAGGCAAGAGCCCTAATATTTGAACCTTCCTGCAAAGCCCCATTCTGCAAATCAAAGTCTACAGAATATGCCCCTGTAATGTCCTGAGGAAGAGCCTTTTTTGCTAGAAATCCTTTCTTAACTTCCACGAATGTTTAGGATTAGTTTTTAAGTAAACTCCATTCTGGAATTTCCCCAGAAAACCTCATTATGATAAGGCCTATATATTGAGGCTCCTTGGGCTTTGTCCATGAGGAAAGGCTGAGGAATGAAAGTCAAGAGAGTAAAATCAGGGTGGGCTACTAGGAGCCTGGAGGTAAGGTGGCAGAAACTCAGAGCCTCTAGGCCAGGATCATAGAAGGAAAAGGCTGACTAATGATAGGCAAGTCCTTTCAGAAGAAGCTAAAGGCCTCCAGCAAAACCAGGTGAGATTCAGGAGAGTTAGTGGCATCTCTCAACTTTCTCACTAATGGAAACCCTAGTCCTCCTGGGCACAGGGGCAGCCTTGTGACTGACTGCAGGCTGCAAATTGGTGGGATGTACTTACTCAGAGAAAACCTCATCCCTAATCCTATAGGAGGCCTCTTGAGTCCCAGGCTTCTTACCACAAATGATGAGTACCACCAGACATTAGTAAGTTTGGGTGTTTCCCAAGGTGTCAGTTGAATGTGACACTCATTCTCCCTTTTCCAGGTTCCTTAATACTTGCTTTCTGAGGAAATGCTTGATGAAAACAACATGACACTCAAGAAGTTTTTATGTCATTTCCCCCCCCCCCCTCTTTTTGGGACTTGTTAGATATCCTTCACACCAAGCTTATCACATGGAAATAAGATATGCCCATGACATCTCCTGCCAGCTGCTGTTTCTGCACAACAGCCCCCATCTAAAGGACGTGAGCATTTGGCATGGCCTGGGGTTCGTTCCTCCAGGGCCCAAGTCGTACTTCTCCTACAGATATTAGAAATCTTTCATCTTAGAAGCTTATTCGGAAACTGCTTCAAAAGTGTCTGGGTCTGTGACAACTCCAAACCTCCATCAGAACCACATTTGGTGCTTTGTTTTTTTCTGTTCAGTCTAAGGGATCTTATCTGTAAATGTCACCAACAATGCCAGCGGGATGGGCATGGGTGAGGACTGCTCCCCATAGTTTTAGAAGGAGAAATAGAGGATACGTTAATTCCAGAAAAAAAAATGAGAAAGAATTTTTTTTCTGTCTTGGCAGAGAGAAAGGAAAGTGGCAATCACAGAACACCTTCATGTACCCCAGCATTCATGGAACTAGATTCTTTCATGTGTCATTTAATTCTGGAAGGAGGAGGAGGGGGGCAGGGGAGAGGGAAGAAGGAGGAGGGGGGCAGGGGAAGTAGGGGAAACTAGAGGGGAGGGGGAGGCAGAAACTGAAACTGACTTGAAAGAGACTAAGACTTGCCTGTGAACCCATGGCCAGAGATCAAACTAGGATTTGTATCGGGATCAACACCAACCCCCCCCCCCCCCCCCCCCCCGCCCAGCCCCCAAGTCCTTGCACTCTCACCACATAGCATTGACCTAGCTAACAATCTGCGTTCTTTTGTGACTATGTGGGAGCAATTAGTATCAAAGGAGGAGATAGTGGGAATGCGTGGCTGGACTGTGCCACACCCGGGCGGCTGTCTTCCCCAGGCTGCCCCAGCTCAATCTCCAAGCAAAGATGTGACTAGCGATTGGTAACAGAATACGCCTTTAGAAGTACCTCTTCAATTCTCTCTGCTCCTTCATGATTAAGCTGGTGTTTACTGGCAAATAATCTAAGCAATAAAACCGCCATAAACCACAGCAGATCAAGCTAATAGAAAATGTACATTGTAGATGAGAAAGGCACAGGCAGGAAGAATGATACTCCATTTCTCTTACTCAAGAGGTAACATTTAGGAAGGAGTGAGTGATTTCGCTGGACATTGGGGGACCCATTAGGAGGTTTTGGCTGAATTTACTTCATATACATGTGGGGATATACACATTCTCACATGCGTGCACTAAGATGACAGTGAGCAAAGAGAACAAAGAGGAGGAAGGCACATTCTCCTTGTAAAATAGTAAAACATTACAGATAAGCCTAGTATTCTCTTTGACCAGCAGGCCCCCTTTCTCCCCTTCCCGTTTGCATCCCTAGAGATAACCACTGCGTTCAGTTTGGAAGAGATCTTTTCAGGCCTCTTTTTGTGTGTCTCTCTCACACACAAATACGTATCCACAGAAGTTTTCACAAGGAGAATAAATTCATGTGTTACTTGGGTAATGAAAATTTAATTCTGAAAAAGGAAGAGGAAGAAAGAAAAAGTGGAACTTAGAAAGTAAAGCTCGCTTTTGGAATGAAGCCACTGATTCAACTTTTTGTGCAATCCAGGTAGTTGTCAGAAATAGACTGAGGTAGAAGCATACCGTGAATGGTGCAGCTGGATGAATTTCTCAATAATACAGCATTGTAGGTGACCGACCTAACAATAGTCAAAGTGGCAAACTGTGCAAAAATCAAATAGCTCGGAACACTACTACTGCAATGTGTCAGTGAAATAAACTCAAAGGGAAGACCTTTTGCAAACTCCAGAGAGCTTAGTATTATACTTCTGAGCACTGTGGCTACATAATACCCAGCGATCTAATTTAATCAATTTAGGGCTAAGGTTGTTACATATCATGGTCGTCATTAAGGCAGAGGAATGAATTAGCAAAATCAGAGAGGGGGCTGTGAAGGTACACCAATAAGCCTGAAAGCAAAATGCAAAGGAGCAGGGGTAGCCGTATGCTGATACACGTTCTTAGGCTTCTGTGCCTAAGAGTTCAATTATTGATTCATTCACTTATAATTTTTTTTTCCATTCATTTTACCAACACCTGTATCCTAAGCATGACACTGAGTGCTACAGACTCAAGGGCAGCATGGTGAGAGTCTCAGGGCAGGAGACTTGGTTTGGTCTCTTGGCTCTAACATTTGCTAAAGGTGAGACCTCAGACAAGTCACTGAACCTCTTAAGCCTCAGTTTCCCCACTGGTGGAGTGGTGATAATAACCAACTCGCTGTTGAGGGGACTAGAAATAATAACTACACACAGAGTAGTGCATGCATCGTTCCCATGTATTCTGATGCTAGATTCCTCACGAATTTCCCAATGCCCTGGGTTTCGGAACACCTCGGTTCAGAGCTTCATTTGGAAAACAGCCCAGCCAGGGCAGTGCTGGTGTGTTCTCTCAGCGTTCCAGATGGAATGTGGCTGGGCTGAGATGCACACTGAGGTCAAGGAGGCTACAATGCAAAGGGAAAGTGTTTTTCTATGATTAGGGGGTAAAAATAAGAGTTCTTGGAAATATAATCACTTCCACAAAAGACAGATTTGGAGATGCCAGACACAAGAGAATCATTATAAGCTGTGAGCCAGAAAGGACAACAGTAAGCTGGCTGAAAGCAAAGGAAAATTGATTTAGGGCGATTCAATCAAATGATTTCTGATACAAGACACAAAGGGACTTAGGAGGTTGGAAAATCAAACCAAATGATAAATATGGGAAGATAACATGCTTTCAGATTGTATCCCACAAAAGTCATTGATATGCATTTAAGACTATGTCTATAAGAGAAAACAACAATGTGAAAAGCAGAACATTCAGGCTAATAGATTAAGTAGGAGATGGGAGTCAATTCTCTTGACTCCTGTAACCAACTGACTCTGAATTTTAGCCCAAACTAAATCATGAATAAAAATCACTGAAGTGATTTATTTCTTCCATCCATTATGATCTATTCTAGGCATAAGGACTGACAAATCAATTTGGTGAAACCTTTCTTCTTGCTCACGATTCTGTGCAAACTGCCTGCTTGTCCCTTGACTCAGCTGACTGACAGGTGTGTGTACCATGCCAATTGCAAACAAGAACATCAACAGGGACTTTGGAGATGTTCAAGGAGGTGTGTGCCCCTGGTGATGGCTGCCAGTAGAAGCTGAGGTTCCCACAATCAGTCATTCTTATGAGGGAGGCTGAATCAATCTGTGAATTATGAAATAGCCCACTTAAGAGTTCCACCAGGAAAATAGGGATTGAAGGTCTACTAGGTACTAGGTGCTTTGGGGACCCAGATATAAATCAGATGTGCATTATATCTCTAGGAGTTCTCAGGCCAGTAGAGGAGAGAGTGCTGTGCTCCATTCCATTCCATTCCATTCCATTCCATTCCATCCCATCCCATCCCATCCCATCCCATCCCATCCCATCCCATTCTATTGCATTCTTATTCTCATTCCCATTCATTAAGTGGCGGAGGCAGCATTTTAGCTGGTCCTTGAAGGATGGGGCTTGGAGGAAGGCATCCCAGCACAAAAGGAACTTTGAGGTGACCCTCTCGACCCCTGAGGCCTAGTTAAAATTAGGTCTCTCTCTGACACACTTACCTTCTGGGATTGTCAGAGAACAAATAATCTTAGGTTGTACGATAACTAGGTCATATATTTGATGATTAAACTTGGTCAATCTGCCTACTATCCCTGACTCACACCATGGCACTAGCTATGGTACAAAATGGCTGTGTTCCTATGGTCCTATTTTCTACCCTTGAGAAGATGACACTAAGCAATGGATCACCCAATGGTGAATTAGATGTAGTTGCTTTGTACCGGCTGATCTGATGCATTGTGCAGCGATTGATTTGTAAGCGATTCATCCAGACATGCCCTGCAGTGGAGGGGGAACAGAGTGGAGTGCAGGTGAATAAGCACGAGATAGTAAGTTCAGAGATCTCAGTTCTAGCCCCAGATCTCCTACTGACTAGCCATTAGCTGTTGATCATTTCCCTGCTCTGGGTTTCCTTATTTCTATCAAGAGGAAATATGTAGTAAGATCCCTCCCAGCTGCACCATCTATGATTTCACATAATCAACAAAAATTTCCTCTTTATCAGACCCGTAGAGAAAATCTCTAATTATTTCCCAAGTGACCAGACAATGTTTAATGACTGTAAGAGGCTGCTACGACAATACTGGATACACAGTAGGGACTTCAGGAGGCCCCCTGTGAGTACTCTTTGATTGGCTAAGTGGTTGTTTCTCAGGCTCCTCTGGTCTGCAGCAGTGCTTCTGAAACTTTAATGTGCATGTGAGTGACAGGAGGATTTTGTTAAAATGCAGATTCTGATTCAGTAGGTCTACAGTGGGGCTGGAGGGTCTGTATTTCTGATAAGCTCCCGGGTAGTGCTGACGCTGACCACATTTTTAGCAGCAAGGCTCTACAGGGTTTTGAGGAGGAGACATGAGACTGGTATCAGGAGGCTTCTATATCTGAAAGAATACCAAATTTCAACTAGCTTGTATTTCCCCAAGTGCTTACCCCCAGGCCTTGCTCAAAGCAAGTGCCTAGTAAGTGCTTATTCACTGATGGATTTTACTCTTGTTAAAAGTTAGAAGAAAAGGTACCTTCCTACCTAAGGCAATAATAGCTCAAATGCCTTCCTCTACCTGGAGTATCACATGCCATCCTGCTGGTAATTCCTCTAAGGCTTTCTACATCTGTTACACCAAGTTTAATGGAATATCTACAACAGGATGTTTTAAACCTCAGAGCTTCTTTGACCCTAACCCCCCAGCAGTTGGAACCAGTCAGTGTGTTTTCATAAAGTGTAGAGAAGCAGCAGACATGTGGATGCACGCTTTTGTCTGAAGGCATATGAACTATGTTTTCCACCACTTCAGCATTTGAACCTGTACAGTAATCCCTCATGTATTATCCTTGGTTAGAAAGGGAATGCATAAAGTCTTTTCTTTTTGAAAACTCTTAATCTTAATTTTATATATCTCCATGACACACTCCAAGTAAAAAGAGGATGGAGGAACATGATGGATCGATGGGAATGGGATTGGGGCTTCAGTGGGATACCAGGGATAGCTTCTTCCTTTTCAGAATGTCGAGGAAGCAGAATCAGTCCCAAGGCCCACTTCCATCCATTCCTGCTTTGTCTCCTAGGAATATCCAGTTCATATTGATTTCTCTCTGATGAATGATTTGCATGGCTAAAATGGAAACACGTTCATCAATTTAAGCCCTTGCTTGCCGTAATGTGTTTCTTCCTGAATATGGTGCACATTCCTCAGAAACAATGCCAGTTGCATCATAAATATTTCGGCTGCCAATGTTTGGGACTTGTTTCTTTGACCTGGCTCTAAATCAGTCAATAATTAATAACAATAGTTCGGTCTTTAGAGTTTGAGGAGTGCTGACAATCCACGTGATTAAAATTCATAAGATAGGCATTTATCAAACTAACCCTTCATTCCCCACGAAGGAAAGGCATTGATCAGTCCCCAACATGTCTAATATCCATTTACAATGGAGACACACCTTCCACTTCTAATGGACATTGCTGGGCTTATGGTTGACTGACACAGTAATTGTATCTTTTCCCATTAAATCAGTGGGGAATCCATTTGCAAGGGAACAAATTTGGATCATAGATCATTAGAATTGGGAAGGAATAATAGAAATCGTCCAGCCCAAAGCTGCCATTTCACAGATAAGAACACTAGGACCTAGAGAACTGAACTTATTTGCCCAAGGTTGCACAACTATTTTAAGCACCCAGATCTCCTTGGCTGTTAGGCCAGTAGAGTTCAAGAAAGCACATGCCTTGTATCAAGCAATGTCCTCGGAAGCCCCCAATTTAGTGAGCCATTCCTCTTTCTACCAATAGATTTTTATGGCTTTGACCCAAAACAGAATGAAAATTAACTAATCGATTAAAGGAAATGAATAGAGTCTGTACCACTTGATATCCATTTGTTTTACAAAGTATGCATTGAGTCTACTATGTGTCAGGCACTCAAATGATAAAATCCTGAGGAATCACTGAACTCTCTTACCTGAAACTTCAAAGCTCATTTCTCAACAGAAACACTCAGAGGACTGTGAAGCCCTACCAAAACCATTCAGCTAAATCTACCTAAAGAGTAATACCTTTATGAACCTGTCAGAGGTGATCCTGTCAGGTGCTATAAACAAGACGGTAACTGAGAACAACATAACATAAACAAGTTTTTGAGCCTCCAAGTGCCACGTCAGGTGCTTTCAGACCCATGTTCTCACCTAGTTCTGGCAGTAACACAATGAAGGATTGCTCCCCTCCCCTATAAAAAAAAAAAGCCATAAGAATACAGAAGTTTGGAAATGTTTTATGAAGTCAATCCAAGGTCAAGAGGTAAGAAAAGCTGAGCTAAGATTTGAAAACAGGTTAAGTCGACCCCAGAGGCAATTAAGCTTTGTCCTCTGTCAATTTTGTTGAGGAATGTGTCAGGACCAGTCAGCTAGACAGACCTTCACCTTAAGCCTTAAAGTAGTGCTAAAGACCGAATGTTTGTGTCCCTCCCAGATTCATATGTTGAAGCCTAAATTCCCAATGTGGTGGTATTTGGAGGCAGGGGCTTTGGGACATGATTAGGTCATAAGAGCAGAGCCATTGTGATGGGATTGGTCACCTTATAAAGAGTTGAAGAGACCAGAGTTTCCTCTCTCACCTATGTGAGGATATAGCAAGAAAGTGGCTGTCTACATACCAGGAAGTGGGTCCTCACCAGACACCATACCTGTGGGTCCCTAGATATTAGATGTCTCAGTCTCTAGAACTATGAGAAGATATCTGCTGTTGAAGAATACCAACTCATCTGTGGTATTCTTGTTAGAACAGCTCAAACTTACTGAAACAAGTAGCAAAGGAGGGATTCATTTGACCATTAAGATTCTTTCCTCCTACTTATTAACCACTTAATTTCCGACCTTTGTTTTAGGCACATTTTTTTCTGTATAATGTATTCTGGCCTGAATAATGCTAAGATTTGACTCTGATTATAACTTTGGTCCCCCCAAAATGATAGAAAGAGACTAGTAAGGCACAGCAAGTACAGCCAGAGGACATTCCTAGTAATGCCAAAAAAAAAAAAAAAAAAAAAAAAAAAAAAAAAAAAAAAAGCAGAATCCATATATTATAAAACCATCAGTAAGACTTGAAGTCCTTAGAAATCTGACAGTCATATAAAATTTTTTACTGATAAATGTCAACAAGTTTTGCCACATCTTCCTGCCTGAGTGAGGTGTGGTGAACTGACAGAAAGGAGGCAGGAATCCCTTGCTTTCTTCTCACTTCCCAGTACCCACTGCCTATTCCCCAGGGGACTGGTTTCATAATCTCATCATCTTTTAGCTGATATCTTTGCATCAAATTATCACCTCCAAACTCATCTCCTACATCATTTTCATTAGCCCCTTTAAATTAATCTGATTCAACTGAAGCTATTAATGGAGATGTAGCAAGTATCAAGAGTTCATCTTCTACTGGGATCATGAGGTCTTTCAGAAGAGCCCCTTCCAACAGAGGCCAATTTTGTTGCTATCATACTGACGTCCACTCATCAGCTGATAACTCTCTATTAGCCCATCGAGTTCAGCTTTTAATGGCCAAACCAGATCTGTGACTGCAATTCAATTTCCACTCTGCACTTGTGGTTCCTTGATACCTTGGAATTCTTTAAACCTGCTTGATTAGCCACCTGAGGTAAATGGCTTAGTAATTTTTAAGTTTTATGAAACATCTGTGCACTTGGACCATAGACCAGCCAGAGGAGAAAATAGCTCTGGAATCCCCCTCAAACCATTCAGGAAGCACAGACCCCAAGATGTATGTGACAGAATTCAGGGAAAGCGGGAGAGGTAGTTAGGACCAAATCCGTAGCCAATCCCAGAATTTGATCAAACTGGTGTCCCTTTAAGGGACTTGAGTAGTGTAGTGCTTTCTAGGCTGGCCTTTCCATGGTTGCTTATTATGAAGTGGAATCCACTCAATCCATTGGAGCTCTTCCTCTGCTCCCAGAGCCTCAGTGGCTATGTACACTACACTTCTTGTCCTCATTAAGTTTCTCCTTCCTTTCTCCTTGTTTTTTCTCTCTCCTTTCTTCCTTCTCTCTCTTACCCACCCTGAGGGCATCTATTTTTTAAAACTCTGTGTAGGCCCATGCTTCTACAGAGAATCTGTGGGTTTGAACACGTGTACTGTGAGAAAGAAGAAAAGAGCAGCCCCTGACATTCAGAAGCTGGCTTGGCACTCACAGCTCGGCCATGTTATTCTCTTATCAGACATGAACACAGAATACTGAGCTCAGACAAGGTTACTCTGAGATCGTGATAAAAAGAGACAAAGCAAGGCCACTTCTTAGCACAGACAAAAATAAGATCACTATGCTTCATACGAAATACCAAACACCCCCTTTCTTGACCAATATGAGTTACTCCTGCTTCCTTACTGACTACGATTACAGCTTTATCCTCATTCCAGGCTTCTTTCCCAACAGAGAAGATTTACTGAGATTCCCAATTATTGCATTGCTCCCACTTTTTGATGGCATCCAGGTTAGAGCAAACCTCTGCTTCTCTAGACCCCCTCTCAAATCATCCAACCAAAGCTCAAATTCTGTAATAAGTTCTAAGACTCTCTTACCAAGACATCCCATGGTTCTCCATGGTGTTCATTCTTTGGCAACGGGTAACAGACCCAACTAATTTAACTACAGGTATGTTCTTGGTGGCCTGTGCCTGAAGGGCATTGACATGTGGCAGAAATAACTCACACTGAAACAGTAACTTACATTTTAAAAAGCTTTCATACCCATTATTATATTCGATCTTCATGACCATTAGGACGGCACGTAGGTATTATTATTATACCCATTTTCCAGATTAAGAAATTGAGGCTCAGTATTGTTAAATGGGGAATGTAAGCTCAAACATCTATTAAGTATTGTAACCAGGTTTTTTTTTTGAAGTGTAGTTGACACACAATATTACATTACTTTCAGGTGTATAGCATAGAGCTTCAACATTTACATACAGTATGAAGTGATCACCATGATAAATCTAGCTACCATCTGTCACCATACAAAGTTGTTATCCATTATTAACTATGTCCTATGCCATACATTGTATCATCTGTATTATTGTGTACACTGCCTTTTTATTTTATAACTGCAAGTTTGTACCTTTTAATCTCCCCCACCTCTGGCAATGACCAGGCTATTCTCTAAATCTGTGAGACTGTTTCTGTTTTGTTTTTTTTCATTTTTTTGTTTGTTTTTTGAGTCCCACATATAAATGGAATCATACAGTGTTTGTCTTTCCCTGCATGACTTATTTCACTCAACACAGCAGTCCCGAGGTCTATCATGCTGTCACGAATGGTACAATTGCACTGCTTTTCCTGGCTGAGTGATGTGAACCTGGGTTTGAGCCAACTGCTCTTGCCCCCCATTCAGCGTCTATTCCCCTTGGCCGGTTGTAGAAGAAAAATGTCCGCCAACTGTTTGTTATTTAGTGCAGCTGGAGACTGCAGGTGAGAGAGGGGCAAGGCTGGAATGTTTTTCGGAAGCATCCATTTTGATCAAGGATTTTGGAGGAAACTAGTTTAATATTTTTAAAAAGAATGAGGTTTAAACATTTTATAGCTAAACGAAGCTCAAGAAAAATGTAAAGATAAAAAGAAAGCAAAGACAGTCATTATTTGTTGCAAGTGGCTTAAGGCTACTCTCTGAGATTTCCACGCCTACCCTGCTGGGGTCCACATTTAGGGATACTTAGGTGGAGCTGAGGATCAATGGAGTAGGGTACAATGTCCTCTGGGGCTCCCACTGATTCTGGGAGAGGGAGGGGAGCTGCGGACTTGTCTGACATGACACTTATTCTCTAGGATTCTGGGGATCACCCAACTTTCTGGAGCTTGGCTTTCTTGAGACCAGCCCTCCCTGTGGGATGCAAGCCACAGTGTGGCCCCACTCTGGCTCAGATACTACTGCTGAGAGGCATGGGAGAAAGAAAAGGTCCCTGACACAACTGGCCTTGACTCTACCCTATGTCAGATCCCAACAATGACCTCAGGGGCATACGCTGGTCAAAGAGGTACATAGACCTTCAGGGAATTTGAAATCTGGACCATATGCCTAAGCAAGCTCCTTTTAGCACATCTACTCACACATACAAGCTTTGGAAAGGCACCATCTCCTGTCACATCTGGAATTCATTTAGACCCCAGGGGCTCTTGTACTGAAACAACATGCAGCCACTTTAAATGGAACAAAAGAAAATTGTCAAGGACTACCTGAGCTGACAAATTATTTGTATTATAATGTTATTTAAAAATGTACAACATAAAAGTGGCTATAATCTCCTTATACTTACAGCTCTTGTATGACTATTAAAACCAAACAAAATAATCTCATAATTATTTACAAAGCAAATACAAACAAATGTACAAAACCATGCAATTCAAATGTGCACATCAGTTCAATGTGATGGCAGGTGCTATTTGCTGAAACAATAGCACTGCTCACAGGACAACTAGGGCACAGACTACTCCTACTCACCCTCTGTTATGAGTTGTATCCTCCAAAAAGATATACTGAAGTCCAAACCCCTGGTACCTGTGAATGTGACCTTATATAGGGTCTCTGCAGATTCAGTCAAGTTAAGATGAGGTCATTAGGGTGGGCCCTAATCCAATGTGACTAGTGTCCTTTTAAGAAGAAAAAGGGGAAAAAAAAAGAGGAGGTCATGTGACTGGAGATTGAAAGGTTGCAGCTGCAAGCCAAGAAAGGCCAAGGATCAACAACCACTATCAAAAGCTAGGAAGCCGCGAGGAAGGATTCTGCCCAGAGTCTCAGAGGGAGCAAGGCCAGATGCACCTTGATTTCTGACTTCTTGCCACCATACCATGAGGGAATAAACCATCCAGTTTGTGGTACTTCCTTACAGCAGCATTAGAAACAAATACAGATATTTTTAGCTTGATGTGCACATGCTACATGGATTGTATGATGAATCAATTCTCCCAAGAGGTTTTGCTGTGCCAACTATAGAAAACCCTTCTCTTATCAGGGTCTCCCATGGTAGATTGGCCATCAAAGGCATGAACCCTTACCAAGGCTGCCTTGCTTCCTTTTTCATGTGTCATGACAATTAAAGCACCATTCTTTGGTGCCAAAGAGATGAAAAACATAAGCCCAAAGGTAGAGGCAAAAATGTCTTTCTTTTAGATTATCATCAAAATGAAAACAGATCATTTAAATTATCAGAGGGAACTCACAGACCCTTGTATGACCATGGACTCTGATTGAGGAGCAGGAACATCTAAATCTCATTCATTTCTCATTCTCTCTTGTCTCCCCTGGTTCTCTAATTCTTGTTTGGCTCTCATCCCTGGCTGGTAACTCTTGGATCAAGAGCCTCTGGCTTTAATAGTCACATTAGACTTCTGCTCCTTGCCATACTTGACTCCAGCTTGGCTTTGCAGTCAGGGTCCGGGCAAGCAGTCTCCGGCATCAACCACCTGACCCCTACAAGAGGTAGGGCTTGGCATGCCTTGCTCCAGAGCTTGCCATGTCAACCTCACAGCCAACAAGTGGGTTCCATACCTGCAGAGTTCTCTGTGAAAAACACTGTTCCCCTCGTACACAGATGCCCTGGGGGCCTGACTGGCAGATTGGTGGGCACCTGGGGGCCAGGCAAGCTCCTTATTAGTGTTCATCTGGGCTTCCTGAGTCTGGGGCAGCTGGGGATGTAATGGGGCACTTGCATGGCCCAGAGACGTGGCTATTTTCCAGTTGATCTGGGAAACATCAGTGTTTGAATAACCAACACAGTTGAAGTGGTATATGCTGCCTGAATATCCGTCCTGCTTTAACAACTATAGAAGAGCCGATTATGTGCTGTCACAAAGTGTTTTGGAAGGGACTGGACATTTCTTGAGACCTTGATTTGGTGTTAAAAATGTACTGACATTATGGAGTAACCACGACTTTTCAAACCCTGGCAGCAATGGGACTATCCACCATTCTGCGACAGCCCAGCAAGACCCTCTGATGCGTCCATCTGGCCCATTGTGAGATGAGTAAAAAGTTATGGTCATAGGAAAGAAAACAACTTTCAGTTTTCTGTCTCGTAGAGGCACAAATCATTTCTAAACAAGCTAAATTAGCACTAATTGAGAAGCAGATGTCCAACTCCTTGTGTGGAACTCACGGGTTTCATCATTCAAATCTTTGCAGGAAGCAGGATCATAGGTACACCAAAATGTACCTAAGATCGCTAATGACAAACCCAAATCATGCCTATCCTCCACTCTCCTCTGGCAGGTGTATTTCCCCCTCCATTGTAATCCTCATGATAATGACACTTGACCAGTAAAAGAGCATCTGTCGGGAGAATGCACTGAATCAAAAAACCTTATGGTACTAGTAACTTTGGGGTGTTAATTACACAAATTGCCCATCAACTCCATTGTTACTCTTTCCTCTCATAAATTAAAAAAAAATGTTGAGACTTCTAAGCATGAAATGCAGTTAAGCCAGAAGTTTTTCCTATAAATATGGATGGGAATCCTGGCTCTTTCATGAGAGTCACAGCCAAGAGCTCTGGACAGTTGGTTCCAAGGCAGTGTGGTGTTGTGGGAAGTCTGCTGTTTGGGAGTCAGGAGACTGAGTTTTATCCCAGGTTTGCTACAATAACCTGGGTGAACTTGAGTATTTGCCCTTCCCCATTTTGAGCTTTAGCTTCTTCATTGGTAAAAAGGGGGGTATATTACTCGTTTTCTAGGCCTGGTTGCTATAAGGATGCATAAAATAATGAAAGCACACCTAGACTCCCAAGCATGTGGAAATGTGTATGTGGGTGTGTGTTTCTGTGGGTGTGTGTACAGGCACACACCTAAACAACTTTATGCACTACAATGAAACAAACACCTGAGTTTGGGTCCTGATCTATTTTCTATGTGAACTTGGACAAGTCCCTTAAGTTTCTGGGCTTCAATTTTCTCATATGTAGAAAGGCAATGTTGGAAAAATGATTTCCAATGTCCTTTCCAGGTCAAAGACCTCTGATTCTGAGAATCTGAAAGAGACAAAGCTAAGACTCTGTCGCTGGGTAAGATTAGGTGTCACACGGTGGCTGCAGTGTGACAAGGGTGCACTTCTTGAGTGTCCTTCCCAAAGAGAATATGGGCACAGACCTGGAGTGACACCCCAGCATATAAGGGTGTCTTTTCCCTTCCCTATGACATCTTTATCTTCTTTTTCTCCCTTTGCTCTTCCCTTCTTGCTCCCGTATTCTCACCTCTTGGATTTCAGGCCCGCCAGGTTGATCAACGATTCCCAAAGTGGTTGGGAAGGCACATTGCTAAGTCTGCAAGCTGAACCGACTAGTGGCTCGCTCAGCCATTCACAGGTCATGGGTAGGAACTGAGAGTGGGTGTGAACCAAAATCAGGGCCCTTTTAATAGTGATGAAATTAATGATGGTAATTCAGGAAGGAATTGGAGGAGGATAGTTAGCCCTGTCCTCCCAGGAAGTCCTTATGCCCTGGGTACTCTGAGATGCTTGAGACCACTGATAATCAAGCTAATAATAACTCCTAGTTCAGCTAGAATGTTTCTTCTGAAGGCATCTGCACCTTCCCAGCTATAATTGCATTCCCCTACCCATTGCTGCTACAAGACTGCTCTTAATACCCTCAATTTGCACATGGAGAAACTGAGGCACAGAAAGGAGACAGTCACATCATGGATTGGCGTTGGTTCTATTTCCTCAATGGTTATGTCAAATAAACTACAGCAAAGAACAATATGATTACTATTGATATATTTTTTTATACTGTTCAAATTATTTCTGAATTAAAGGGCAGGGGGAAAATGGTATACCATAGAATAGGGAGACAGGAGCTCCCAGTTACCCAAGCACCTTCTCTTTTTTCTGTCCTGTTGCTTGGTCTTGGCAGTCAGGTGGTTGTGGGCAGGAACATGACGACTATGAGAAATGACATTGGTTGAAGCAAGACACAGGGAAAACAAGTAGATAAGTCTGGACAAGTCAACTGTCATTCTGAAATAAATGACCTCCTCAGAAAGGTGGGGTTCTCACATCATCTTGAGATGTTGGGGGCTGGATCAACCAATTTGAATGCTCTTTTGTAAATGAACAGATGAAAATTGAACAGACTGGGTGCCCAGGGGACAACAGAGGGCTAGGCAGGAGCATCTAAGTTATGGCTTTCAGGGGCTCAGGCACTTTTGCCTTCATGGGACCCTTCTTCCAGAAGAAGAAAATTAAAAATTTATTTTACAGTTGTATTGGTATACAGATAAATATATTAACATTATATATTAAAACACTTTATTCAACCTAAAATCTCATTTCTCCCCTTCTGACTTTAAAAAGAAATTAAAATGTTTTCAGCGGGGCCCTAAAAGCATTGTGGCCCTAGGCAGGCACTGCCGTGCCTTGGGACAGGTTCGCCCTAGGGACATTTGCTGCCTCCTAGAGCTGTTGGCTGCAGTCACTGATCCCTCAGGTCTGCCCAAGCTTGTCCAGGCTAGGCTTACCCAAATTTACAGGATCAGCCTCAGAGCATTGGTATGAGCTTCCAGGAGGGGCAGATGCACTTTTGCCTTTACAAATGAAGAAACGGAAGCTCAAAGAGGCCAAAGTCAAGTTATCAAAGATGGAGGAGTCAGGATTCGAATGTAGCTCTGCCTGGCTCTAAAATCCATGATTTGACTTCTACTTCCTGCTACTGAACACTACTCCCCTATACCAGAGGCCTTCCAGAACTTGCATCAGACATCATATGAAGCTTAGAAAATATGGGGATTAGTAATTAGGCAAGTGTGGGTTGGTGATGGTGGATCATAGGGAGAAAAGTCTAAAAATAAATTCTACATAATGCAATGAACAAGGTACCACAGAGAAGCTCAGAGGGAAAAAGAAATCATCCCCAGAGGATTAATGTTCTAGTAAACTATAAGCTGCTTATATTTTCACCCTATTACCGTAACTTTCAAGTATCTGTCTCAAACGATAAAAAGGCAATTACTTAGGGCCAGATGCATCACGGCCTAGGCGACGCTGTCCTTGAGCCATAAGGGGGTTCCCTTGTGCAGTTTCCCAGAGGCAGTGTGGTGGCTGGAGAGGAGTTGCTGGGTTAGCAGTAAGTGGGGACATTTCGCCGCTTCTGGAGGGAACTTGATCAATTCTCAGAGCATCAAGCTTCCGGAGGACCAAGAGGCCTAGGTCTGGGAGAGTCTGAAGTTTATGTTTAGGCATGACCATTTCTTGGTGTCTCATGAACAAGTCACTTCACCCCTCTCGTCCATGACAATCCCACCCCTACCACACATGTAAGTTTCTGTGAGGCTTAAATGAAATAAGGGATGTAAGTGGGGTTTGGAAACTACCAAGTGCTGCTGCTTGAGACTTTACCCTGCCCCCAAAGAGTTTCGTGTTCTCAGACATTATTATATCCATTTGTCCCTGAATACGCTAAACCAGGGGTGGTCACAGCTTCCTCAACGCTGCCTCTTTTGCTCTCCCAGCCGCTGGCCCCCGACACCACCACCATCGCCTGGCTGGGCTGCCATACAATGGCAGTAGATTACACTAATTTGTTTTATTTTATTTGACATACTTAGAATTAGGGCTTTTTGAAAGCACCATGCAAATGTATGTAAATGACTACATTTCATGCAAAATAACATGCAAATAGTGTCCCTGTGTTGGCTTAGAAAAATCTGGTGGCCAAAGGCTGTTTACATCCTCACAAACATCAGGAAGAATGTTTTAAACTTCAGTTACCCTTCCAGATGCTTAAAAAATATAGATGTTAGGGAACCTAGAGTTTAGTGTGTGGCTTTTCAGCTGTCTGGTTATTATGCTTTTTTAGTCTTCATCAGGAGATCTCATAGCAGTTAAGCAAAGTCTTTTGTTGATTAATTATTCAACAATGATGGTACCAGGAACTACATTACTAGAAGAAGAGTAAGGTACCAGCTCTCCCTTACGACCTCCCTGGCAATGTGGATTCCAGAGCTGCCTGTTAAAATACACCTGGGACATCAGTTTCCTGGCATACATTCACGGGTGGTGCCCAATGCCATCCTAAATAAAATCCAAATACCTGGTCAGGGCTCTCAAGAGTCTTTACAATCTAGCCCCCAGTGACCTTCCCACCAGAATCTGTCCCCATTTCTCTTTTTGTGAGACCTCTACTTTTCCCAGGTGTGCTCAGTGTGTCATATTTTTATTCTTCCAAACGTGTTTAACCCCTCCCCCTGCTCTGTGCTTCTGATGTTGCTTATCTCCCAAATACCAAAGAGCATCATATCACTGTTCCAGTTTAGTAGACAAACAGAAATATTTTGTTAACTTAGGCTTCTAAAGCTAGGGAAAGTTAAAGCAGGTGGATGTTTAGTGATCAATCACATAATCCAACACGCTTGTTCTACAAATGAGTAAACCAAGGCCAAGAGATGAGAAGGAACTTGATCAAGTTGATAGAATTAGGACAAGAACCCAAGTGCCACCTCCAGGACTATTTTATTTTTAGTTTAGTTTAGTTTAATGCTTATTTATTTTTGAGAGAGAGATAGAGCATGAGAAGGGGAGGGGCAGAGAGAGAAGGAGACACAGAATCTGAGGCAGGCTCCAGGCTCTGAGCTGTCAGCACAGAGCCTAACATGGGGCTCAAACTCATGGATCGTGAGATCATGACCGGAGCCGAAGTCTGATGCTTAACCGACTGAGCCACCCAGATGCCCCTCCAGGACTCTATAATAAATGGATGGTCATGGCTCACAGCCATGAGTACAAGAAAATAATAAGTTGATCAGCTTTCTAGGGGTCATCTAAACAAATCAGGCTCTATTAATTGAACACCTATCCTGAATGGAAAGTAGCGAGGGAACAGTAAAGTTCTGGGACAGGACCCTCCCCTCTCGAGGATTACAATTTAGATGCTATATAGATGCACAACCAGCCTTTGTATTGATAGTAATAATAGTAATAGTAATAGTAATAGTAATAATAATAATGATAAGAGCAACTCACACATACCATCCATGAACTCTGGGTCAGGTGCTGTGCAACCCTCTTCCACTTCTCCAGAGTGTGGACAAGAGCTTCTCAACCCTGCCTGCACAGCAACACCCCATGGGGAAATGTGAAGCCTATCAGTGCTCAGGCTCTACCCCCACCAATCAAATGGGATCTTGAGGGTGAGGACCAGGCATCAGTACTTTCAATGGAGGAGTGAGGCTGCAGGGAGGTGAGGTGAGACCGCTCCCTCACTCTGCCCACAGACCTTCTCTGTGCTCTCTCTGACTCTGCCACCAAGATGCCCCTATTTGGTTCATTCCTCATGGCGATAGCACGGCCGCAACACTGACTGGCCATCTGGCTACCTCCTGCCTCTTGCCCTCGGCTAAGGGAACAAGAAGGGCACAGACATTGCCTAACCTGATGCTCTAGGGGCAAGCCTTATTACTTACCCAGGGGTCATTTGCTGTTGTTCATTAGCACGGCCCATCATGATTTCTTGAAGAAACCTCTCTGGTAGGTACACCAGCACCTGAGCTGGGAGCATTCAGATTAAGGCACCACAGCATCTGGGTAGGACGGGGGCAGAGAGTGCACACAGAACAGGTCTGCTGGCATGCGGTGCTTTTGTCAGACTGTGCAACTATTTTGAGTAGCACAGCAAGCAGTGGCTTGGGGGTGGGTAATCCCATGTGCTCGTTATAATGCAGCCCAAGATGATTGACCTGAATGAACAAAATATAACAGAATTGGTCCTGGTTTGTTGGGCACACATAAAAGAAAAGGAAATGGAGTCAGACCCTGTCCTTCTCTCCACAGTCTGCTTCTATTAGCTGATGACACGATTCAATGGTGCCTTTGGTAAAAAGAGGGTGGCTGGGGGAGAAGTGCAGGGATTTTACCTTGAACACAGATAGACACTTTGTGTCTCAGGTTCAATAGCACAGGTAAGCTTCCTCCAGGTAAGCTCCTGGTTTTGCTTCCCAGCTGGAAACCCACCCACACATCTTGTCTTTAGGGTGGAGGACCTCACCACTCTCAACTTTTCCTGACCTCCTTGCTACTTGAGTTGGTGTGAACTTTTCAGTGCGAGAGTACTGGCTAATGGAAGGTAGGGAGAAACTGAGTTGCTTTTCATGCAGTTTCACAATTGCAGTGAAGTAAAAGGTGAGCAAAAAGTGATGAAGGGTCGAAAAAATTTTAAAATATTTATTTATTTTGAGGCAGAGAGAGAAAGAGAGAATATGTGTGTGTGTGGGGGGAGGGGTGGTTGTGGCAGAGATAGAGGGAGAGAGATAATCCCAAGCAGGCTCTGAACTATCAGCACAGAGCCCAACTGAGGCTTGAACCCACAAACGATGAGATTGTTACCTGAGCCAAAACTGAGAGGGATGCTTAACAGACTGAGCCACCCAGGCACCCTCCTCCCCTGAAAAAAAAAATTTTTTTTAATGACAAAGGAGGGGTAACATTTTTGGTTTCTTGCATTATTGTTTTCTTTATAAATTTAAAGCCAGATGCAGCAATTTATGGTTTATTATTCTTTCCTGTGGCGCTTGCTAAAAATTTCAAAGTTATACCATACTGACTTTCTTTCTTTGTATTTCATTGCTAGCGGACACAGTTTGAATCAAATCTCTGACAAAGAGAGAAGGTTCAGAGCCTGCTTGTTTGCTGAAACTGCTGGAAACCTTTTTGATTTTCTAGGAAGCCACAGAGGATGCAGGGGCTTCTGTAGTCCACAGACTTAATATATGAAGTAATTTAGGAGGGAGGCTGGTTTGGTTTTGCTGATAATGTGAGTTCATTTGCAATTCTCTTCTCTTCTTAGCAGGCTTGGAAACGAGTGTTGAAATTCAGAAGAGGGTGTGTGTGCCTCATGGGCGTGTTAAGCCAGAGGGTGTGTGCTCCCTGTCTATACTCTGGGGAAGGGAAGGCTGGCCATGTGTCATTTTTTACAGCTGTATTTGCACAGGTGGGAAATAACAGTGTCATCTAGAAACAGCAGACACAATGATATACGTGTTTGGGGGCAGCCATAGAGCACAGTGAATCATGCAGCATGCAAGGCAGCCCCACTATAAGTCAATCCACGCTGCCCACCAGAAGCTCCTCAGGTAAGTGAAGAGGCTGCCTTCGGATTACTTTGGAAGATGAAAAATAACCCCGTATATATTCAGGCCAATAAAGCAGCTATGCAGGTGAATAAAAACAAATCCTGAAATCAGAGTCTCAAGGTTGGAAGAAACCATAAAGTGTCTAGACCAGCCACCCATCCAAGCACCCATGCTTGAAGCCTCTTAACATCTTTGCATATTTCCCTCCAGTTTCCTGTTTGAACCCCTTCCGCGATGGGGATCTCACTGCCTCCAAGCGATTAACTCATTCAACTTCTCAGTGTCCAATTAAAAAACAACACAAAACAAAATCTCTATGTTGTTAAAATCACAGCATCTACTGCTGCATTGCTAGCTCTATCCACTACTGCACAAATGGTAGAAATGATCCCTCTTCACATGACAATCTTCCAATAGTTGCAGACAGCTGTCATGCTGTCGTGCTACATAATTTCTTTGTTCGTTCACTAACTGAACATACACTAAGCACCTACCATGTGTCAGAAACCAGGGTCTAGGGATATGAGGTGGATAAGACATAGAACCTGCTCTCACAATCTAATCAGGGATCAGACACCTACTCAAAGAATCTGAATTTACTGTGGTGAGTCAAGGTCTAAACAATGTTCTCTGGGGACCTACAGGAAAACAGTTATTTGCCTAGTGGGTGGGTAGGTGAGTGGAGGCACAGATGGCCTTCCAAGGTGGTAGCTTTGGTCATGGATTCTGAGGTCTGCATGCTTCCTACCTGCTCTCTAGGCTTCTTGGTTAATTCCTCATTAGATTTGTATGTTTTTTTTCCCGCCCAGCCCCTCTGTTGGGGTCTCCATTAATGCAAGCCCTGGAAGTTACTGCTGTTAGGTACTTTTCTGCTCACAGTCCAGATCCAACTCTCTTCACCTGGGTGTGCAACCCAGAGGCACTTCATCTGGAGCAGGGAAATCCTTGAGAGAGGACAAGGTCCCCAGGGGTCTGGCTGCAGGACCTGAGGGCTCATGGATGTCAGTCCCCCCTCCACCCTAGTCACTTCCCTATAGGAACTGTTTGTGCAGATGAGGCTCTTGTGCCAAAACCCTCAGCTGTTTTGCAGAGGCCTAGATTGCCAAAGGAAATCCTGAGGCTCCTTTTGCAAGCATTTTGTCTGCAATGTGACCTATTTAGGAGAAAGGGGCCGTGTTAAATTGTGAAATCCCCTTCCTTGCGTGGAGTTGGAGGAAAGGTCCTTAATTATCACCCTCTGGACTCCCCAGGTATCTTTGAATTGAGAACACTCCTCTTGAAGATGGGCTAATGGAACAGCTGCCTGTTAGTACTGATTGCACCTGGACATTGCGCATTGGAGAAATAGGAAGAGAAAGTGCCAGAGATGGAAGTGAATAATACCAAACAAAACCCAAACGGCAAAGGGCAAGATGCTTCTTCCACATCCTGACCACTCTCCTGCTACCCATTGACAATAGAGCTACGCAGAGACCTAGGTTCAAAATCACTCAGATATTTACTGCATGCCCTTCAAAATGCCACTCAAACCCCCTGAGATTCAAGAACCTCATCTATGAAATGGCTTTGGTAATGAGTCTAGTATGGCAGGGCTCCTAGAACACTCGTGGTACCAGGTGGGCTACAGCTCTGAGGAGGACCATACAAGTGCCCCTGTGGTGATCCCAGGGCACTGGCTGAGCCCTGCTGGCTTCGTGGAAGTGACTCCAACAAGGCCTCTGTCCTCACAGGATTTTGGGTTTGCAGGGCAGACGGGGCAAAGCAAAAAACATGTCAATATAGAGGATATGTGGGAGGAGGGTAGACAGATGAGCCTCTGGAAACCAGCACTTGGAGGAAAAAGAAGGCAATGAAAAGGTAATTCTTTTTTGTCTTCATTAAGCACTGTTTTTTAAATAATTTTTTTTTAACTTTTAGATTTTTTTTTTACAAATGGTACCTCTTGAAGCCTATATATATATATATATATTTTTTTTTTTTTTAAACCTTTTTTTAAAGGAAACTCTACCCCCAATGTGGGGCTCAAACTCATGACCCCAGGGTCAACAGTTGCATGCTCTACCAACTGAACCAGTCAGGTGCCCCTTTAGGCCTATTTTAAGTAGGTAAAATAAGAAGAAATTACAAGAGGAAAAGTATGTTATAGTTCTGTTAAATCTACTACTCCACGGAGGTAGGAGAAAAAGGCATGATGGGAGAGGAACATTTTTTTTGTATCTGCAGGGCTGCAGCCTACACATAATGAGAAGGGGAATCTTAACTTGAAGAAAGAAAGCTTATAAGTGCTTCTCAGGCGACCTTCCTCGAATTATTGCTCCTTTTGTTAAAATACAGATTCCTAGGCCCCATCCCATACCTAATAAATCAGAACCTCCGGGATGGGGCCCAGGACTCTGCCCTGCAGCAAGCTACCCAGGTGATTTTTATGAACACCAAAGTTAAAAAAAAAAACACCAAAAAACACCAAACTCTGATTTGGGTAAATACACATGCACAAAGAACACCTGTTTATCAAATATCCACACCAAATCTTATGGGATTTATATATTAATCTTAACCTTATAGTTTCAGTTTTATACTACGGTTCTGTAACACACTTGCTTGCTATAAAGAGTAAGTGGTGTATTTTAAAATCTCAAAGTTTGTTTCTGAATGTTGTATTTCAAGCGGCCTATCTTTATGTGCTTGAGAATGCTTTCAGGCTTTAGAAAAATATACGCTGGAACGGGACCAAGTTCACGTTTGCTCAGCTGCAAATGGATTTCGAGCACGCCCCCTGCAGTCTGTCTCTCCCAATCACAGTTCACCTCAGAAAGCACAGACCCAGTGATGTTTCTGGGCACGCCTTTGTGTGTGATAAGGTTACTCGTTTGGTAAAAAACATCGATGGCTCCCCACTGTCTGTAGGATGAAGATAAAACTGAGCATGCTCCAATGCCTTTCACACCATGTCGCCCACCTGCCCGCTCCTCTTCCCCCCACGTGCTCCTGCCTACACCCAATCTCGAGCCAATGTAGAGTACTCTTCAGTCTCATCTTGTACTTTATGTCTCCCAAACCTAGCCTTTCAGCAGGAATGACTTCCTCACCTCAAGCCATCAGGATGGTACTAGCCTAGACCCTCAGTGCTGCTTCTCTACGAAGCCCTTTCTGGTTTTCCACTCATCACTGTTTCTTCCAAATCCCACAGCATTCCCTGCCCCCCACACCCTGTGCCATGCCTGTGGTCTTAATACATGGTACTGGCATTGTGTTTATTTCCACCTTTATCTACTATCCTTGAAGTTATTGGAGAGCAGGGCTCTTAACTCAGTCAGCTGTGTATTGCCCATAGGAATGAACATAATGACTGACCTCCAGAAGGCATACACAACAGGGCTATCCAATAGAACTCTCTGCTGTGATGGAAATGTTCTGTCTCTGTGTCATCCAATAGGGTAACCACTAGCCACAATAGTGACTATGCAACGCTTTAAAATGTGGCTGGTGTGACTGAAGGACTGAATTCTTTCTTAACTTTATTTCAACCAGTCAGAATTTAAGTATAAGTAGCAGATATGGCTAGTAAATAACCTATGGGACAGCGCAGATAGAAACTGTATTTAATGAAGGAAGTTGCACTGCACTTACAAAACTTCCGCACTCTTGGGGCGCCTAGGTGGCTGAGGCAGTTGAGTGTCTGACTTCAGCTCAGGTCATGATCTCATGGTTTGTGGGTTCGAGCCCCGTGTCAGGCTCTGTGCTGACACCATGGAGCCTGGAGCCTGCTTCAGATTCTGTGTCTCCTTCTCTCTCTGCCCCTCCCCCACTCATGCATTGTCTCACTCTGTCTCTCAAAAATAAATAAATGTAAAAAAAAAGAAAAGAAAAGAAAAGAAAAGAAAACTTTTGTACTCTCTGTCCTGCCTTTAGGGCCCACCTAAGCTGGTCCTCCCTACTTCGGCATCCTTAGCTTCTGCCACTTTGCCCCTTATTCGCTCCACTCTAGCCATGCCTGGGTCACTTCCTTTACTCAAACAGGCCTTGCTTGTACTGGCTTCCGGGCTCTTGCTCTTGCTGTATACTCTGCCTGGAGTGCTTTTCTCTCAGATCTCACTCTGCTGGGTTTTTGTCATTCAGGTCTCACGGTTCAGATATCATCTTCTTAGAGAGGTCTTCCCTAACTTGCCATCGGAAGTAGACCTCTCTGTCACTCTACCTTCTTATATTTTCTTTACGACACTTTCACTACCAAAAATCATCTAATTTACTTCATTCCTTCTTTGTTACTTCTAATAAAAGGGGGAACTTCTTGAGTAAGAAAGCGCTCAAAAAACAATGTGTAATAAAATCAGTGGTGAAAGCCTGATGAGAGAGAAAATATTTCCATAGATTCAAGCTATCTCCTAGCAAGACACTAATTAATTATAAAGGAGAAAATGGTACCTTTGTTACAGAGGAGAAAGAAAACCATCTAGACACCATACCCTCATCAGGCGTTAACTTCTCCAAGTGTATCCCATTGCCAGTGACAAGACATCTTGACGTCATGTACCTCCATGATATGATGCGCTGAGGATATATCACTATTGTAGCATCCTCCCCAATACTGTAGAACCTCACTCAGTCTAATTGTGAGACAGTGTTAGACAATCCCAAGTTGAGGGACATTCTACAGGTTACCTGACCAGGTCTATGCAAAAGTGTCAAGGTGACAAAGACTGAAGGATTGCCACAGATTGGTGAAAACTAAGGAGATGTGATAACTAAACATGATACAGGAATCTGGATTGGCTCCTGGATCAGAAAAAAGGAATGGGAAAACTGGAAAAACATCCTGATAGTATGTGTAGGATTGCTATTATAAGTATATCAATGTTAATTTCCTGGTTTCGGTATTTATACAATGGTTGTATAAGATGTTGGCAAAAGGGGAGGTTAGGTGAAGGGTATATAGGAACTCTCTTACCATGTTTACAACTTTTATCTAAGTCTAAAATTATCTCAAAAGAACTTTTTCTAAAAAAATATAAGCTGATCAAGAGCAGAGGCTTATCTGTCTTGTTCTAGAAAAGTAGTACCTATTACATAATAATTATTTGTGAATGGGAGGAAGGATGGGAAGGAAGAAAGAAGGATAGGTTAGAAGAAAGCAGGAACTGAAGGCAAAGAGGAGGGAAGGGAGGGAGAAGCAATGGAAGAAGTATGGGAAGAAAGGAATGTGTGGCTTTGGGAAGACTTGAGGTGTCTCTTGAAGAATATGCAAAATATATAACAGACTGTTAAGGTCCTCAAGGAAAACGCTCACTCATAGCATCTGCTACATGCCATGGACACCCAAAGGCTTGGGGATATCCCTCAGGCAGGGGCTTTGTGTCCCCAGAACCTAGCACCATGCCATATTCTAGGTGTTCAATACACATTTATTGAATTTGATTTAATTAGAATAGCTAATGACTTGCATTCAATGCAGTGGTTGCATTAACACAAGCAATGCCCTCCCAAGAGAATTCTCTAGCTTTTGGTGGGCAGGTTAATAATGCTGGCTGCTAAATGTAACTGGCATAGTCTAAGGCCTGGCTTCTAGGAGCTACAGTAAGTGAGTCTCTATAGACTACTGGAAATTGGAACTGAATTCAGTGAAACACAGCCCATACTGGGATGACCTACAGAACTGAGTCTATTTTCAACTGCAGGATATATAAAGTTACATGTTTCACTGCCTTCCAAATCTATGAACATATGAAGGGCTCAAAATTTGGGTTGTCTTTCTAGCAGAAGGGATGAAATTTCATCGATGAGTATTATTTTAATTTTATATATCAAAAATTAATTGTGTGCCTTAGTATCTAGTTATATATTTCCTTAGTTGTTCACAATAAAAACACCTTGGGAATAAGTTAATATTTCTGCCTCATGGATGAGGAAAATGAAGCTCAGAGAGGTGAATGACCAATTCTAATTTATATAGCACTGAAGTCATGGAACCAGAAACTCAGGCTGAGTTCTCTTTCATCTAAAGCTCTTGAAAAGGGTCTTAGACATCATCTAAACTCGACACTGATTTGCCCCATCTTTCACACCGCTAATAATAGGCATTAGCAGGTGAGACAGAATAGACTTTAAGAGAAAGAGGCCATTGGCTACTGTCTCTTTCACAAAGCGCTAAAGCAGGAGGTCAGTGGAAATCATGTGCAGAAAGCCCAGGGGAACTGTCAGCAGACAGGAGTCCCTTCTTGCTGCTCATGTTATTTTAGCTGTGGGATCTCAGTCAAGGCATTTGCTCTGAGCTTTAGCTGTGCCACTGGTCAGATGAAGAAGATACAGAAGCCTGCTCCTACGTCAGGAGAGTGGCAATGTGGGGCTTTGCATCTGTTCCCTGTTGGAGACTTTTGATATCCCATATTCCAGGGACAGATACAGAGGTGGTTTAACTGGCTGAAATTCTGTGCAATGCTAAATGCATCAGTCTCACAATGCTGTTTCCTCTCCTTCATTGTTTCTATTTCACTGCCTTCTCTCTCTCTCTCTCTCTCTCTCTCTCTCTCTCTCTCTCTCTCTGTGTGTGTGTGTGTGTGTGTGTTTCTCTCTTTCTCTGAGTTTTCGAATAAAAACTGTATGTCGACTGCACAATCAAAATGATGTAATTGGCTGCAGAAAGGCACATGCACAGTGTCTCCAAGGGGGAACGTTAGTCCAGATGCAAGAAAGAAAAGGTTAGAAAGCACTTGGCTGACCAAGAGAAGTAACAGAAACAAGAATTGAAAAGCCTCTATTTATAACTGTGGAAACTGAAATTCTGAGTTCTGTTCTTGAACAGAATGAAACAGCCTGTCCATCCTTGCATGGCTCTTGGGAATGAAAACAGACTCAACTAGGCTCTTGTCTTAAATGGACACCTGTGGTTTTCCTGAGGGCTTGGCATTCCTAGCGTCCTGCTGGAGCAAGGAATACAGGGAAAAGTTTGAGGTCTGAGAGTTCTGGATTAGGATCGGTAATGGATAACAAGTACTCGTAAGGATGTGGAGATACTGGAACCCCTCATTGCTGGTAGGAATACAAATTGGTATAGTTGCTGTGGAAAATAGTTTGGCAGTTTCTCAAAAAGTTACACACAGAATCACGATAGGATCCAGCAATCCCACTCCTGGGTATGTAGTCGAGAGGACCCAAAGCAGGAACTCCAACAGATACTATTTGCCAATGTCCATAGCAACATTTTCACAATACCCAAAAAGTGGAAAGAACCCAAGTGCTCTTCAACTGATGAACAGATAAACAAAATGTGGTCTATACATATACTAGAATATTATTCAACCTTAAAAAGCAAGGAAATCCTGACATATGCTACAATATAAATGAACTCTGAAGATATTATACTACGTGACATCCACCAGACTCAAGAGGACAAACGCTGTTATGATTTCACTTGTATGGGGCACTGAGAGTAGTCAGATTCATTGAGGCAGAAAGTGGGATGGTAGTTGCCAGGGGCTGGGAAGAGCGGGGAATGGGGAGTTAGTGTTTAATGGGCACAGTGTGTCAGTTTGGGGAGATAAAAATCGTTCTGGAGATGAATGGCAGTGATGGTTGCACAAACATGTGAACGGGGATAAACTTTATAGCAAAAATGGTTAAAATGGTAAATTTTATGTTTATCTTTCCACAATTAAAAAAAAATGGGAATAATGCCACCTAACTGGCAAGGTTATTTTGAAGATTAAAGTGGATATATGTGAAATAGGTAGAGCAGTGCCTGTCACATAGTAGTTGTATAACATATATTCGCCTCCTTCTCCGTCCAGCACATACAGTTTTATGGAGCCACTCCTAGCCTTCCCTTAAGTGGCCACACAGAGGGAGATGGTATAGAATAACATTTCTACATATAGATGATCATGCTAAAAGAAAGAATACATTAATTATAGGTCAGTCTGGAGACCCTGCTTCCTTACATTTTATGTCTTTAGGATAATCTACTCCTTGAAGCAAACTGAATGCAGAAAAGAGCACCTGAGGAACTATTGTAAATTTCTCTGGAGTTTAAAATAGGAGTGGAGGAATGCCTTTCTAAGTCTCAAAAGTGAAGGAAAAAGCATCCTTGCCTGCCTTGTTCACTGAGCCAACAGGCATTTCAGCACTGGCTTGATTCGGGTATGGGAACCAGATTCTCACTCACCTTGCTGAGTGGAATTTCTGGGTGGGAAGTAACCATTCCTGCACAGCTATGCTCAGATGGCCATCAGAAACAGGATGAGGAGGTAAGTTGGAGGTCAGTCCCTGTCTGGGGAGGGGTTCTGCAGCTGGCAGGAAATGGACTTCTAAGGGGTGATGCCAAAGAGTGCCTCTTTCAAATACAACTTTTATGCATTGGTGGCCTCCATGCTGGAGAACAGGTTGCAGCTGCAGGTCAAGGAGAACTCTTCCATAGGAGCACATGCCAGGCCCTGAGCCCTGTAGTACACCTGGCCAGCTTGGGCTGGGGCTCTCTCCCTCCTTTTCAGTTCAGCTGCTGCCTTTGGACACCATGACTCAGGGAGCTCATGTTCAAATCATTTCTTCAAACCTGTCACATCTAAGTATAGAGGGGAGTAAAAGTAAAACAAGCAGTGGCTTCTCAAGGGTCTACTATGTGCTAGAGACTATACTAGGTGCTTTATATACATTATTCCACTTGATCTCAGTAATGGTCTTCTGATGTTGGTATTATTATTCCGATCTCATCAATGAGGAAACTCAAGTTCAGATAAGTTAGATGCCTTGTCCAAGGTAAAAAAAAATTCCTTACTTCCATACACTTTAGCTCCTGCCCTTTGCTAACTCTTCATCATCTTGAAGGTACTATTGTAGGAAATTTAGGAAAGTTTCAGATGCAGTGCTTACAAATAGCCTTTGTGCAAGACTTAGAGGTGTGCTTAGCTTATAGAAAAAAAGTTCAAAGAATGACAAATGGAGATATGCAATCTAGTTTTTAAACCAATAACCATGTTGACCATGTGGCTCCCACAGTATTTTTACAATGTGTGTGTGTGTGTGTGTGTGTGTGTGTGTGTGTGTGTGTGTGTGTGTGTGTATGCTTTCCTGGTTGATTTTGAAAGAAATTAATCAAGTTATAGATGATTATTCTAGGCTGTGTGTCCCAAATTGCATAACTGGATCTGAAATATTGTTAAGTGCAAATACATATATACACATACACATATATATTTAATATTTAATATATGTGTGTGCATATAAGATTAAATATATATGTGCATGTGTATATATGTATTTACATTTAACAATTATTTCAGGTCCAGTTATGCAGCTTGGGACACACAGCCTAGAATGATTGTCTATAACTTGATTAATTTCTTTCAAAATCAACCAGGAAAGCATCTGCTCAATCACACCCAGATACTTAGCCTCAGACATGCTATGTTGTTATGTTATGTATAACTTTTCAGCATTCTGCCAAGGGTTTTATAGTAATTTATCATCTACCCTTCCAAACACTCTGGCTAAAAAGATGCCACTAATCATTACAGCTTGAATTTGTTTTAGGCTGTCTTTCTTTTGAGGGACTCTATAGCCTTTAAAGATACTACATCAGTCTTACAATTACCTTCAAGACAATCTGGAAGCTTGAAATTTTTTAATGACCTAGACAATGCACTGGAAACTTCCTATTGTTCCTGTGGATTGAATTAGGAGACCTCGACGGTGCCTACCACGTACAGATTTGGGTGATAGTGAACTCATTTCACAGACAGTGACTTAACAACTGAACCATACCTGAGGCATCCATTAAGATCTAGGTCTCCTGGTGCTGGAGAGAATTTCAATAATAATAAATGTTGCCAGCATTATTGAGTGCTTATGTGTTTGGAGTTGTGCTGAAGAGAAGGCATTGTTGCTGTTCAGCAGTCTGCTCCTTTGGCATTCCCGTCTCTCATGTGCACATCTACCCAAGAATAGTCATCCCCTGTCATGCAGGGCCATGGTTCTCCATTTTAAGGGGCATAAGAATTATTTGGGAAATGCTTTGAAATATCGGTTACTAGAACCCACCTAAAGGTTCATCTCCAGTAGGTCTGAATTTATAGTTTTAACCATCAAGCCTTCTGATGCTTTCTAAAGTAGGCATTGCAAAAGTCTACTTTGATAATCACTGACTTAGGACTTTCGATGCCATTATTATTCTTTACTGAAATTTTCTTCTCCATTCACTTCTCAAACATTTACCAAAAATTTAACATAATGAAGAATCTCATTTAATTGTGCTGTTACAGTTGGGAAATCACTTTCAAATCCTAGTTGAAGCTCATACAGCCATCTAAACTCCATCAGGCAATTATGGGGCAGACAGAGTAGATGCTAGTGGGTGTTTCTCTCCTGCTGCTTTTCCTCTGTCAGCAGGACCCTGATGCACTCATGTATTGGGTGGGATATTTCATGAAACCTGGGAACATAGGTCTCCTATCCCATCCTCAAGGGAAAATTTTTGATTGGCCCAAACTCATTACTTTTGGCAATTGATTGCTCATGGCAAATGAGCATGTTCTAGCTAATGAGATAGAAAAAGAAGTATACTGAGAAGAATTTCCCTTCCTAAATTAAAAAACAAACAACCTCCTGACATGGATGCCTGCCCCTCCTCTCTTTCAGGAACCCATAAATGAAGCCATCTTATAACTTTGAAGCAATAAGCGTAAGGATGAAAGCCAAAATGCTAAATATGGTGAAGCAGAAAGATAAAAAGAAAAAAAAAAACCTTCAGCAACTACATATATCTGAACTTGTTTGAATGTAAGAAAAATAAACCTGGTTTTTAAGTTACTATAAATTAGATTTTCTCTGTAACTTTCAGCTAAAATCATTCCTGATACAGAGGCATTATAATTATTAAAATCCTTGAATTTTTTTTTTTTTGTTATTTTAGAAAACAGCTTTGGAGAGGTTAAGTAACTTCAAACTCAAAATCTCTCAGCAAGGGGCACCTGGGTGGCTCAGTTGGTTGGGCGTCCAACTTCGGCCCAGGTCACAATCTCGCAGTTCGTGAGTTCGAGCCCCGCATGAGGCTCTGTGCTAACAGCTCGGAGCTTGGAGCCTACTTCTGATTCTGTGTCTCCCCCTCTCTTTATCTCTCCCCTGCTCATCCTCTGTGTCTCTGTCTCTCAATAATAAATAAACGTTAAAAAATTTTTTTTTTTAATTTAAAAAGTAAAAAAAAAAAAAAATGTTGACATTTAAAAAAAAAGTCTCTCAGCAAATAAACAGTGTGTCTTATGGACCTCAGTCCATAGACTCTAAATCATGAACCATCTTCTCTGGAGACTCACTCCTCAATGAAGTGGTTCCATTACTACCTTCTAATAGATGGGAAGGCACCCAGTGAGCTGGAGGTCTAGGTTCTTTGTTCCATTTCAAGCAGAATTCTTATTAATTTATTTTATAAATTGGACTTTACTTCAAGACATAATTTATTCTGCTGATCAAAAAAAATAGTTTAAAATAAAATGGCATTATGCCATACTACTTTCCTCTTAGAGGAAATTGCAGATACAATAATTACCATACTTGATTTTTGCTTTCAGCACGTTTGTCACCTAGTTAAAGAGATAAGACACATATATATACCATGCTGAGGAGTAATGCAAGAGTTAAACCAAAGCCATCTAAAGCAAAGGCTACTTTTTGCTACAATATGTCCCTGAGAACAGTGTTATAAAGCAAATCATTATAAAATGATTCCTATTTCTCCCATAGGAATTATGTCATAAAAAGGGTTATATTCCTAACCAAAGACATAGGATCCAATTAATTATAAATATAACCAATAACAAGGCACAAGAGCAAAATGTAACATCATCTGAAATAATAAAATGATGATCCAAGTCCTATAAAATGGGAATAAATATATTGAACATATTATAGCACATTTGGGCTTATGTATAATCAAAGTAGTCATATAACATATAAACATAAAAATCTACACCATAAATCTGATCTAAAACTAACACACTAACAGCAATAAACCAAAAACATGTAATGAGTGATAATTTTTCTTGCTTCTTTGAGACTTCAAACGGAGTTTTACAGGACAATTTAGGTGCTCACTTCTTTGATAAGTGTGAAATATCCAAGGAAATTAGTATTTATGCACTCCCTTGTTTTGGATTGACTCCTGAAGTAAGCAGAAGTATTCCAAATATTCTATTCACTTGAAATACCATGCAAAATCATGACTGTTGCTCAGAGATCCACAATGGCAGGTGTGGTATTTTTCATACAAAAAAAAATGTTTTAAAGGGGAAGTCTGCTGTTGCTTTGCTTTATTCAAAGCTCTCCATGGAGACTTCCACTTCTGCCCATGAGGATTAACTGCTACAGGGACTGGCCTCCTGTCATAAACAACTAGCCAGGTAAAAATCTATATAAATAAACATAAAGTGGTATATTTTAGACATTTAAAAAAAGATAGCAAAGACTGTGATCCATGAGGGAAGGGAAATAAGTGAGATGGGCCTTATAATTTTCCCAGATTGTTGTGTGGAAGCAGCTTCTAGGCCGCAATTCAGAGATAGTAGACCCAAGCAGAGCATGGTGAAGAGGCAGAGATGGGAGTTTGGGGAGGACAAATTAGCTACAATTTTCAGACAAGATACCAGAGAACAATCTGGAAAAACTGGAGGGAGGAGGTGTGTGGTGAGAAAAGCATGAGAATCCTGGAAATCTGTAGGGGTCCCCTTGAATCTTTGGCAGAGTGCTAACTCAGGCATGCATGAGAAGAAACCACCATATTACAAGGAAAGAAGCACCAGGAAGCAAAAGCCTAACAATTCCTGGAGTCAAAGCTATGAATAGTCTGTGTCCTAACCAGCCAGAGTGGAAAAATTTAGTAATACCATTCAGTAGAGTCCTCAGAAGAATCATACTTTAGTAGTAATAGGGTTAAATTAGTCTCAAAATAAGAACTACTCTGAACCTGACTTGGCAAAACTTAAAAGCAATCCTTGAAAGGATCAAACTGTTACCTAACTGCACACCAGAACACAATTCAAAACTCTTTAAGAGAACATAGCAAATATCCAGCCCCAACAATGTAAATTACAATGTCCGGCATCCAACCAAAAATTACCAGCCAAAGAAGAAGAAGATATAACCCATAATCAGGAGAAAAATCAGTCAATGGCAACAGATCAGAAGTAAAAGAAATAATAGAATTAGTAGACAATGACCTTAAAACAGCTGTCATAAATCTTACAAATATGCTCAAGGATGTAAAAGCAGGGTGAAAGTATCCAAAATGAAGCTCAGAGAGACAAAGACTGGGAAAAAATGAACAGAGTGTAAGTGAACTATGAGATAGTTATCAAAGAGTTTAATCTAACATAAGTATAACTGGAACCCCAGAAAAGGGAATAACTATTTGAAGAAATAATAGCAGAAGATTTACAAACTTGTTGAAAACTATAAATTCACAGATCTGAGATGCTCAGTGAACTCCAACCTGAACAAAAATAAAGACAATCACACTAAGATCTATAATAATCAGGAGCACCTGGGTGGCTCAGTCAGTTAAGTGTCCAACTTTGGCTCAGGTTATCATCTCACAGTTTGTGAGTGTGAGCCCTACATCAGGCTCTGTGCTGACAGGTCAGAGCCTGGAGCTCGCTTCAGATTCTGTGTCTCCCTCTCTCTCTGCCCCTCCCCTGCTCACACTCTGTCTCTCTCTTTGTCAAAAATAGATAAACATTAAAAAATAGATCTATTAAAATCAAATTTCTTAAAACCAGTGATTAAAAAAATCTTTAAAGCATCCAGAGAAGAAGGATGCATTAAGTACAGGGGAGCAAACATAATGATGGTAGCCAACTAATTGTTAGAAGTCATGCAGGTCAGAGATAATAGAGCAACATCTTTAAAGTGCTGAAGGAAAAAAAATGTTAACTCAGATTTCTATATTCAGCGAACAAATCTTTTTTTTTTTTTTTTTTTAAATTTTTTTTTTTTCAACGTTTTTTATTTATTTTTTTGGGACAGAGAGAGACAGAGCATGAACGGGGAGGGGCAGAGAGAGAGGGAGACACAGAATCGGAAACAGGCTCCAGGCTCTGAGCCATCAGCCCAGAGCCTGACGCGGGGCTCAAACTCACGGACCGTGAGATCGTGACCTGGCTGAAGTCGGACGCTTAACCGACTGCGCCATCCAGGCGCCCCAGAACAAATCTTTTAAAAGTGAAGGCAAGAGACATTCACTATAAGACATGTTAAAGGAAGTTATTCAGGCAGAAGGAAAATAATACCAGATGGAAACTTGGATCTACACAAAGGAATGAAGAATTCCAGAAATGGTAAATATGTAGGTAAATATAAGAAACATTTGTCCCGTTTTCAATCCCTGTAAAAGACTAGACTGTTTAAAGCAAAAATAATAACAATGTATTGTGGGTTTTTTAGCATATGTAGAATTAAAAATAAAAAGCTTTTGCACAGCAAAGGAAATAATCAGCAGAACTAAAAGGCAACCGATGGAATGGGAGAAGATACTTGCAAATGACATATCAGATAAGGGGTTAGTATCCAAAATCTATAAAGAACTTATCAAACTCAACACCCAAAAACAAATAATCCAGTGAAGAAATGGGCAAAAGACATGAATAGACACTTCTCCAAAGAAGACATCCAGATGGCCAATAGACACATGAAAACATGATCAACATCACTCACCATCAGGGAAATACAAATCAAAACCACAATGAGGTACCACCTCACACCTGTCACAAGGGCTAACATTAACAACTCAGGCGACAACAGATGTTGGCGAGGATGCAGAGAAAGAAGATCTCTTTTGCACTTCTGGTGGGAATGCAAACTGGTGCAGCCACTCTGGAAAACAGTATGGAGGGTCCTCAAAAA
The DNA here is from genome assembly GCF_028018385.1 of Neofelis nebulosa. NCBI lineage: Eukaryota > Metazoa > Chordata > Mammalia > Carnivora > Felidae > Neofelis > Neofelis nebulosa. Next base: position 23,860,906 of record NC_080790.1, read on the forward strand.
ATTAAAAATAGAACTACCCTATGACCCAGCAATTGCACTACTAGGTATTTATCCAAGGGATGCAGGTATGCTGTTTCGAAGAGGCACATGCACCCTGATGTTTGTAACAGCGCTATCAACAATAGCCAAAGTATGAAAAGAGCCCAAATGTCCCTCGATGGATGAATGGATATAGAAGATGTGGTATACACACACACACACACACACACACACACACACACACACACACACAGACACACACAAAATGGAGTATTATTCGGCAATCAAAAAGAATGAAATCTTGCCATTTGCAACTACATGGATGGAACTAGAGGGTGTTAGGCTAAGTGAAATTAGTCAGAGAAAGATAAATATCACATGACTTCACTCATGAGGACTTTAAGATACAAAAAAGATGATTATAAGGGAAGGGAAGCAAAAATAATATAAAAACAGGGAGGGGGATAAAACATAAGAGACTCTTAAATATGGAGAACAAACAGAGGGTTACTGGAAGAGTTGTGGAAGGGGGATGGGTAAATGGGTAAGGAGCATTAAGGAATCTACTCCTGAAATCATTGTTGCACTATATGCTAACTAACTTGGATGTAAATTAAAAAGATAAATTAAATAAAAAAGATAAATTTAAAAAAGTATAACAATAATAGCACAAAAGTTGGAAGATGAGGATTGGATTTATACCAATATAACAATCTTATACTGCACATAAAGTAATACTATTTGAGGGTAGATTTTGACTTTAAGATGAATAATAAAAACCCTAGAACACCCACTAAGATATAAAACAAGGAGGTTTGGCTAAGAAACCATAAGTGAAGCTAAATTGAATTAAAAAAAAATTCTAGTAATTTGAAGCTCTTTATGGTCCCACAGTTTCTTTCTTCTTTATTTTTTAGAAAGTCATGAAAACATTAGTATAGACCTTAGAAAAGAATTTCTAAACCTCTCTGACAGCGTTGATATCTTAGTTCTCAGTATCTGTTATCACTCTATGTCATGGAAACCACACACACATACCCCAAACTGTATTTGGAGTCTGACTGTCAAATATTCCTCACAATAAATGTATAATAATGTTCAAATACATGTATTGCAAATTTATTTTAAAGTGTTATTAAATTCATAGGACTTGCTGTCATTATATGTCTTTTAATTAATTAATGTTTATGACTAAAGAATTATCTTCTACTTCATGTGAGTTATTAAAAGGGCTCCTCAATTTTATAAAGGCTGGGAACCATGGAACCACTATGATGGACTGAAGGGCTTGGCCTTGAGAGTTTGGGCTCTTCCTTAGAGGTAACAGGCATCACTGATGTTTTCTGAATGGTGTGCCATATGACAGCAGTGCTCTCAGATATTTTACACTTAGTGGAAGTGAGGCAGAAAAAAGTTGAATAGTTTTATTCTGAAGCTCAGGGCCTAAGACTAAATTGAATAATCACAAGTCAATCACTCAATTATAATTTGGCTGGTCTACATTTCTCTGGATCATTGAAGTGACCAGACCTGATATTATACATTTGATAACTTGAGTTTATGCTTGATTAGATAAGCCAGTCATTTGTTAATAGGTTAATATGATATACTCGTTGGTCATTTGTAATTTTGTGTGATGTGTGCTCAGTATTCCTTGTTTTGGGGAATTGCTACATTCTCACTTAATTTGATTCTGGTAGGGTTGTTAATAATTTTCCCGCTCTTCCCCTTCTGAGCTAGCAATACCCATTCCTCTTATATACAGTAATTAATTCAGAATGGACACATGGCCCAAAAAGGGCCAATAATTTTCTCATCTGGGGAATAATATCGATGCTATGTGAAGAAAGGGATGACTTTTTCTCTGGGATTATGAGCACCAAGAACCATGTTTTACCAGAGCTGCCAGGGGCCATCTTGCCAGGGAGTCTTACTGCTAATAGAAAAAATAAGAGGCAAGCAAAGTTGAAGAATGGAAACAGAGTCCTGCTAATAGTAATTCATCTATTGTATAATTAATTAGAAAATATATATTGAGTACTTGCTGTGTTCATCATCGTTCCTGGCCTTAGGGATATGGCAGTGAAAAAGCCCAGTAAATGCTTACATTCTAAAGAACTCTTGAGCCCCTTAATATGGTGGAATCTGAAGCCCGGTCCCATTAGACTTCCCGTTATATGAGCCAATTAATCTTCCTTTTTCACTTAAATTAGTTTACCTTCAGTTTTTGCCATTTGAAAGAATTGAAATACATTATTAATTCTGCTTTAAAAAGCTGAGAGGATCATTTAAAAAGAAGAGCCTGGTTGGAGACCAGAATTTGGAATTCCCTGTCTTTCTGGTCTAACAGCCTGTCAGCTGGACCACTGCTTCTCAAAGTGTGGCTTAGAGATCCTGCGGTTCCTGAGTCTTTCAAGAGGTCCACAAGGGTAAAACTATTTCATAATAATATTTAGATATATTTGCCTTTTCTACTCTCATTCTCTCATGAGTATATAGTAGAATTTTCCAGAAGCTACATCACTTTTATTAAGCTAGACATTAACGAGATCTGTAAAAATTACAACAATGCCACTCTTCTCACTAAATTAGTTTTAGTTTTGGTAAAAAAGTTGCTTTTCATTAAAATTAGTTATTTATGTTAAGATGTAATAGGTTTATTATTATTTGCAAACTAATTAACAGATAAACATTTAAAACATTTCTCAGTTTTAATATATAATGTGATAAAATCACTAGATTTAACCCACATGAACAAAACTCTGTGGGATCTTCAATAATTTTCAAGAGTGTGAAGTGATCTTGAGGCAAAAAGTTTGAGACCTGCTGATCTAGATCAGTGCTGAGTAGTTAACGGATCAATTGATACATTTTGTAATGAAACTGAGGAGTCATAGATATACAGATTAGAAGAATGCCAGCTTACTGGAGATGTAAATGCAATATAAGTTCTTGAACATACATTTCTCTTTTCCATCCTTCTAGATGAGAGTTTCCTGCTTCAAACTGAATTGCCACAAAACAAAGTGCAGTGATTACCTTACCATTAATGACACAGACTGATGTATCTTGGAAGAGGCCAGCCCTAATAAGCCTGAAAGTGTAGAGATGGTGGTAAGAAGCTTTCCTAAGGAAGCTACTCTTACTGCCAATCTGAATGAGGGAGCAGGCATCCTGTCAACAAGGTCAGGAAGAGATGAGTGTTTGATCCACTCACATCTGTAGATATGTTGGAGAAATGTAAAAAATTACAGAAATTAGTGACCACGAGCCATTATCTTGTGCCAAATCAACTTCTCAATACCCAGAGCCTTTGATGTGGACTGGGCCTGATGTCAACAGGAACATCAAATGAGGAAGCGGCAGGTGATTTTCAGTTATTACAGCTTTTATTCACTTAAGTATTTTCATACAGTCCCTCTCACTTTAATTTTTGACTTGTATTTTAAGGTGTTCTCTCCCCAAAAGCTAAAATCACTATGTCTATGCAGGCCCAACATACTTTCACAAGCCTCTCCAACTCTGTGGCAGTCAAATCACTCCTATTCTTTCCCAATTTTCTCTTCCTTGCAGCTCTTTTAATGGCATCCTCCTCTTTGTCATTAAGGTTTCAAACTTAGAGTATTTGATGTCTTCTTTCTTGACGATCCTAACCATCCCCCTTCCTCCAGCTCTAGATTCCCAATATATTGATAATTCCTGCCAATTCTAACCAGTCTTTCATTAAGTCTCCACAGCTTTGTCATTTATTTCTTGATTAGATCAATGGGATCTGCCTGCCAAAATAAAACAAAACTTCTCAAAAGAATAACAACATTGTCAAGAGTTTCTGGAATTCAAGAAAGTATTACCAGGATAAACAGGAAACAGGGTCAAATGGCCCAAATCCAAGATAAAAAACAACAGAGAAAAATAGAACTTGAAGTCTGGTACTAGAGTAACCAAATATATACTGTAAAATAATTATCTTAAGCATAAGCTGAAGAAAATCAATGAAATATGAAGAATTTTCATGAACACAAATCTGGAACACTCACAGAAAATGAATCTGTGAAATAAGAATCAAATGGAAATTCCAGAAGGGAAAAATGCGGTAACTAAAATCAATAAATTAGCAGATGGGTTTATAGTACATTGGACACAACAGAAGATAGAATTAGTAAACTAGAAGAGAGATCAGTAAAAATATCCAGATTGAATCACAGGGAGAAAAAAAGAGATGAAAAATACAGAAAAGAGAGATATATGAGACACAATGAAAAGGTCTAAAACAAATGTAAGTTGAAGTCTCAGAAAGAGGGGAGAGAGGGGAAAGGAGAGGGGCAATATTTGAAAAACTACTGGCTCAGAATAAATGTAAAGGAAAACACACTTACTTACATCATAATAAAGCTGCTAGAAGTCAAAGACAAAAATAAAATCTTTAAAATAGCCAGATGGAGGGGTGCCTAGGTGGCTGAGTCATTTAAGAATCTGACTCTTGGTTTCGGCTCACGTCATGATATCACTGTTCATGAGTTCAAGCCCCACGTCAGGCTCTGTGCTGGCAGCACAGAAACTGCTTGGGATTGATTCTCTATCTCCCTCTCTTTCTGCTCCTCCCCTGCTCTCACTGTCTCTCTCTCTCGAAAATAAATAAATAAATAAATAAATAAATAAATAAATAAATAAATAAAATATTTGCTGGTCGACAGCAGAAGTTATAAAATAAAATAGCCAGAAGGAAAAAACATATTTCCTCCAAAGGAGCGTAATAAAGCTAAAAACTGACTTTTCAAAAGAAGCAATGAAGGCCAGAGGAGAACAGAGTGATATACATAAAATACAGAGGAAAGTGACTGCCAGCCAAGAATTATTTACCCAGTAAAAGTAATCTTCAAAAATGAAGGTGAAATAAACACAGTTTCAGACAAAACAGCTGAGAAGTTTTTCTCCCCCCAGCAGATCTACACTAAAAGAAATAGTGATGAGAGCACTTGAGGCAAGAGGAAAACAGTCCCAGATAGAAACACAGTAATGCAGGGGCACCTGGGTGGTTCAGTCAGTTAAGCATCTTACTCTTGATTTTGGCTCAGGTCATGATCTCAAGGTTTGTGAGGTTGAGCACCACACTGGGCTCCATGCTGACAGTGTAGAGCCTGCTTGGGATTCTCTCCCTCCCCCTCTCTCTGCCTCTCCCCGCCACTCTCAAAATAAATAAATAAACTAAAAAAAAAAAAAAAAAAACCCACAGTAATGCAAGGGATGAAAGGGCATTGGAAAAGGAAAATATGTGGAAATATCTAAATGAATTTTGCGTATTTAACACAGATGTCTTGAGAGATTTGAAATATGTGAGGCAATAACATGTATGACAGCAAAAGGACAAAAGATAGAGAGTAAATGGGATTTAGGTAATCTAAGGTCCTCACTTTGTTCAGGAATGATAAGCATACTAATTTAAGATATACCCTAATGATCTCTAGGGTAACAACAAACAGCATATGAAAGAATATATAACTAACAAATTAATAGAATGCATAATTAAATACTTTTCCACAAAGATTATTCCAGGCCAAGATGGCTTTAGCAGGGAATTCTTCCAAATACTTAAAGATGGAGTAAAACCAATTTCACACAAACTCTTAGCAGAAAATAGAAAAATAAGAGAGACTTCCCGTCTTGTTTTATAAGGTTAGAATAACTTTGATTAAAAAAAAAAAAGCTCAGGGGCGCCTGGGTGGCGCAGTCGGTTAAGCGTCCGACTTCAGCCAGGTCACGATCTCGCGGTCCGTGAGTTCGAGCCCCGCGTCAGGCTCTGGGCTGATGGCTCGGAGCCTGGAGCCTGTTTCCAATTCTGTGTCTCCCTCTCTCTCTGCCCCTCCCCCGTTCATGCTCTGTCTCTCTCTGTCCCAAAAATAAATAAAAAACGTTGAAAAAAAAATTTAAAAAAAAAAAAAAAAAAAAGCTCAGAAGGCTTATAAGAGGAAAACTCACAGGCCAATCTCTCTCATGAACATAGATAAAAAAGTTCTAAAAGGTGTAAAGAAAATATTGGCATATCAATATCAGTTACATAGAAAATGGATAATCCATTACAACAAGTTGGGCTTATTCCAGTATAAGGTTGGTTTGATTCTCAAAATTCAATCAGTGTAATTCAGTGCATTAATTAAAAAAGTGCATAAACATTATATAAACAACTTGATAGATATGGAAAGAGCACTTGATACAATTCATCATCCATTCATGATTAAAACTCTCCAAACACTAGGTACAGGAGTTGGTTAAACTATTTCCCCAAGAAGGCCACAATGTTTCTGTTCCCACATGCTCTTTTAAACTTACAGAACTCTGTTGAATAGAAGGTAGTAGAAATGATGCTGTGAGACTTTTGAAACTAGATCATAAAAGGTAATGCAACTTCCACTCTATCTTCTTGCAGAATACTCACAATTGGGAGATATTCAATAAACTACATATGAGAAAGCTCAAATTGGCTTGGATGAAGAGAGTATAGGGAGGGGCCCAACTAGAGGGGTTTTAGGCCAACCATTAGCACCAAACAAAGGATGTATGAATGAATAAGCTTTCAAATGATTCCATGCCTTCAAATTCAAGTCTTCTAGGTGAGGCCACAGATATTGTGAAACAGGGACAGAGCTTCTCTATTATTCTCTGTCTAAATTACTGACCCATAGAAACTTTGGGGATAATAAATGGTTATTTTTTGCCACTGAATATTGGTATGCAATCATAGGAACTAGAACAGAAGAAAACATCCTTAATTTGATAAATGACAGTGTTGAAAATCTTACAGCTAACAGCACACTCAATGATGAGATATTCAGAGCTCCTCTGAGTTAAGGAATGAAACCACTTCTAAAATACATTTTAGTGGCTCTCTTAGCCAATACAATAAGGCAAGAAAAAGAAATAAAAAGCATACTATTTAGAAAAGGAAAAATAAACCTCAGCTTTGGCAGACACCAGGAAAGAAAATCCAAAATAATCTATAAACTTTTAGAATCAATAAGTAACTTTAGCATGGTCTTTGGATATGGAGTAAATACACAACAAAAATTGTATTTGAAAATACCAGCCACAAAAGAAAAATGAATTTTTAAAAACAACTTATATAAAAACACTTAAAATTCACATAGGACTAAATCTAAAGAAAGATTGGCAAGGACATAAAATATTACTGGAAGAAATTAAGGAAAACCTAAATAAATGGAAAGCTCTGTTATGCTAATGAACCAGAAGACTCAACATTGTAAGAATGCCAGTTCTCCTCAAGTTAATCTATTGATGCGATGCGATCCCAATCAAAATCTCAGCAGGCTTTTTTTTATGTGAGATGATTCTAGAATGTACATAGAAAATAAAGGGTTAAGCATGCAAAAGACAATCTTGAAGAACAAGATGCAAACACAGACACACAGAAACCATCTGAATAGAGTCCAGAAATAAACCCACACTTATAATTGCTTATAAGTTGCCATCGTAATACAGTGTAGAAAGGATAATCTTTTCAACAAACAGTGTTGGGGTATCTATATGAAAAAGTGAGTATGCATCTGTACTTCATGACATAAAAATCCACTTCAAATGAATTATAGTCTAGGCGTGCCTGGGTGGCTCAGTTGGTTAAGCGTCTGACTTCGGTTCAGGTCATCATCTCATGGTTTGTGAGTTTGGGCCCTGTGTTGGGCTCTGTGCTGACAGCTTAGATCCTGGAGCCTGCTTTGGATTCTGTGTCTCCCCCTCTCTCTCTGCCCACCCCCACTCACACTTTATCTCATTCTCTCTCTCTTAAAAATAAATAAAACTTTATAAAATTTAAAAAATGAAAGAATTATAGTCTTAAATATGAAAAGTGTAACAATATAGTTTCTAGAAGATAATGCAGCAGAATATGTTTATGATGTTGTGATAGGTAAAGATTTCTTAAACAGGAAACAAATCACACTAATAAAAGAATTGGCAAGTGGGACCTCATAAAAATTAAAACTTATTAGAAAATTCTATTAAGTAAATGGAAAGGCAAGCCACAGACTGGAGAAAATATCTGAAATATTCACAATGCATAATATGATAAAGCACTTTTGTTCAGAGTATTTATAGAACTCCTAAAATCAAGTAAGAAATATATAGATAATACAATAACAATAACAAAAGAGCAAAAGATTTGCATAGTACAATAAGCATATGAAAAGATGTTCAACATCATTATTCATCAGAGAAATGCAAATTAAAATCAGTGAAATACTCCTTCGTAACCACCAGAATGGCTAGAGACAAACATAACAGAAGAACAACAACAAAAAACTAAAAACCCCCCACTGACTCTATAAAGTTGCTGAAAACACAGAGCAGCTGGAAGTCTGATATATTGCTATAAATTGGTACAACCACTTTGGCAAACTGTTTGGCAATATCTTCTAAAAATGAATGGAGACACACTTTTGACACCCCCAGGGGTAAATATATGAAGGAAATGTATACATATGTATACCAGAAGATATGTACAGAAACAACCTAATTCACTGTATAAATTGTAGTATATTTATACAATGGAATATTATACAATAGTGAAAATTAAATGGAAATATCTCAGACACAAAATAGTTAATATTCATATACTTATTCACATAAAATTGTATACATTTTAAAAGCAGGAAACTTAATCTATAGGGAAAGAAGTCCAAATAATGATCTTTAAGGAAGTGGGCATAGGGAGCCTTCTCATATGTTAGTAACATTACATATCTTGGTTTGCGTGGTAGTTGTATGAATGATTTCATTTTGTATAATTTCATCCACCGATGTGTAGTTTTTAGTGTATGTATATTTCATAAAAAGACTTTAAAAAATTAAAAGAAGAAAACATAGGAGTGATGGCTGAGGCATGCTGATGGCAACAGCCATGACTTCCTGATCCTAGGTAGACATGTATCCTTGCCCAAAAGCCAAAGAGTGGGCTCCATGTAAATATCACATATGGAGTTCTGGTTACCACAGTGTAGATAACTCAACAGCGACAATACCTCTATTGTCTCTGGGAACAAACTGTGAATTCAGGGCTATGCCAAAGTGGCACTGCAGCATAGAAACTTAACTCCTGAATTCATTTCTTATTCTGTTGGATTTAGGGAAGTTTAGTTCAGGTTGGGTTTGTGGAGGAATAAAAGTGGGGATGGGGAGAAAGATGGGTGTGGGGAGGGGTGATCCATCAGATCAAGTTGAAAGGCAAAGACAGAACAGCACAAAAGCCTGAACTAATGATCTGCTCAAAATGCTTTCTCAGTTGGGGCCTGTCCACCACTCCTGCCACTTGTCAGGGCTCAGGCTTGGCATCACTTTGAAGGGAGACCTTAGGGGACCCTTGAAGTTCTGGCAGAAGCAGCCGCAGTGGCTCCTGTGTCTAATCTGAAGTCCCCTCCCATCCCCTCCTACTCAGTCTCTGATTCCTTCAGCTTGCCTCCTGAAGTAGAAGTTCCCAACCTCAATCAAAGAGGGGGGGAATGGAGAAGAAATGAGGAAAGCACTGGTGAGGTCAGAGGCCCAGCAACCAGTCTGGGAGAAATCCTCTCCTTGCTGAACTAGAGGCATGTCTCTGGGACAACATAGGCCTCAAGGAGCCTGAAGGAGACAGTTTACTGAATATCTATTACTGTACTCCACATGATCTCAGGTAACATTATTTCCATTTGATTGATGAGGAAATGGGCTCAGAAAGATGAAGCCCCCTGCCCAAGGCCATAGTGTGTAGCTGGCAGAATCCCCCTCTCCAATCTTCTCCCAGAGCTCTTTCCTGCTCTGCTGGGGTCCTCCATTCTCCAGGTTCCTGCACCGGTGAACACTCTGGGCCTTCCTGGGTTAGCTGCAGGAGGCTACATCTTTAGGCCCTTGTAGCCAGCCAGCAGGAGACAGAGGCAGCCTTTTCTATTGTAGTGAGTGGCTGACTCCCTGCTGACACTCTGGGTATATCCCTGAACCCCCTGGGCCAGTCTCTCTTTGGCCGCGGCCTCTCAGTCAAAGGTTTGGAAAATCTGGCTGGAAATTTAAGACAGCAGAGAGCACAGCTGGCTCCCACTGAGTAAAGAGCAGCAAGTCCCTGATAAAAGCTCATTCATCTCTAGGAGCTTCATGCTTGAAAGGCTCTAAGCGCCTGAAGAGAAATTGTGCAAACTGACATCACAATAAACAGAGAAAGCATGTCTATAACATCCCAGACAGGCGGCAAACGCCACTGGTGACATCAAGGCCCACAACTGCTGTGAAAAGAAAGTGTCAGTTGTGCCATGTAGACTGCCTCAGACAGATAGGGTGGGGACAGTGGGGCACAGACTCCAGCCAGGGAGCTGTGTGACCCACCGGCACTTGCTATGAGAGACAAGGTCACAAGAATCCCTAGGAACAATTTAGTAATCTATGATGCTGGGACCAATAAGATTTGTTACTCACTTTCCAGGTGATGAACTGAAGCTTGGAGCCATGTCTTTAGTTGCCAACTCTTCATTTATTCATTCATTTGTTCATTCACCAGACATACAACTAGCACACAATAGGTTCTGAGCTTTGAAGATAAAAGAAAAAAGACCTGGTTTCTGGCTTTGACAATCCCATTATATAGTGGGAGTGACAGACATAAAATAACTACAGTCTCCTTGTTTTTAACTCTGGCATTTTTTTTTTTTTTTGGTCATTTATGAAGACAGTTGTAGGAAAGATACACTGTAGAAAAAAATTGAAAATATTGAGAAGGAAATAAAAGCCACACACAATTCTGCTATCCAGAGACAATCACTGTCCACATTTAGGTATATAGATGTAGCTCATACACTCAGTGACTCAGCAGCAGTGGAAGAGGCAGAAAGTGGGTGGAGCTCAGAGTGTGACCCAGGTGGTGGGGAGGTCTTTCCAGATGGAGAAGGAAGGCAGTGCTTCCCTGGGAGAGAGTGAGGAAAGGGCAGGAAAGCATGGTGGGTGTGCTGGGACTGGTGGTCCCAGGGGGGAGGGCATGGGAGAAAAGATTGAAAACATGGGTCAGGTCAATTGCAAAGGAGCCTCTGGATCCCACAAACAACTTGGATCTCATCCTGTAGCCTTTCTCACTGTGGTGTCACTCTGCAGAAATTAGGTGTGAGATGGGTTTCGGGTAATTTGTTACTAATGACCTTTCAGATATTGATTGACTTGGCTTTTTATAGTTAATATAATAAAGCAGATTCAAAGTGGTCATCAAGCACCTCATCTCATTCCCACACTGGCCACAAAAGTGGATGGGAAAGGGGTAGAGCAGAGCGAGAGTGGTGCCTCTCCCAGGAGTGAATGTCAACATGTCCCTCCCACCCTGTGATAATTATTAGCTTTGTCATCCCTTCCTGCCTTGAGAGGGCAGAGTCCATACCTGTCTTTTTTATATTTTTTAAGTTTATTTATTTATTTTTCAGAGACAGAGAAGGAGAAAGAGAGAGACAGAGAGAGAGAGAGGATCCCAAACAGGCTCCACGCCATCAGCACAGAGGCTCACAAGGGTCTCAATTCCATGAATTGACCTGATCATGACCTGAGCCACAACCAAAAGTTGGGCTTAACCTACTGAGCTACCCAGGCACCCTGAGTCCATACCTGTCTTAATGTTTGCTACATCCCAGCTCTAGCATGTTTCATTCATTCATTCATTCATTATTATTGAATGCCTACTATGTGTTGGACCATTGATACACTTCACTATGATGAACAAATGTTCCTGCCTCATGGAGTACACAGTGAAATCAGAGTGGGACTTTAAACAAGTAAGCATGCTGATCAATGTTTCATTATAAATGGTAAAAATACTGTGAAAGAACAGTACAGGGGTTCTGCATGGCGAAGGTTAATTAAGCTGGGAGCAATGAAATTGCCAAGGTAATTACATTTCACTTGGTCCCTAAAGGGGCTGGAACAGAACAGGCACTAAAAGATTATGTACTGAATGGAAGAATAGTCAAAATCTGCATATGCTGATGGATGTGTGTCACGCATGAGAGCAATGCCTGTCGACATCAAAGCTTGGCTGCCATGGCTGATGGCGAGGAAGATCTTGTAGTGTAGGAGTGGTGCAGTCATATCTGTGGTTTAAAAAGATGACAGCTGCCTCTTTAGGACCTTCTCTATAGTTTCTGGGAACAGACCTAGTGATTCCTAAGAATTCTTCCACTTCTGTTCTGGAATCCTTGACCAATCAGTTAACAACCACCAGGCCCTTAGGCAACCTTGGCAAAAGGGTGAGGGTGACCTTGACCTCTCTCCCAAACTCTTTCTCCCTTCAATTGCTATTCTTCTTTTCATTGTCCTTGAGCAACTCAGACCTCACACTGATTCTACTTCTCCTTATCAAAACTGCTTTCATAAAGTGAATGATGTAAATGCCTGATAAGGCTCATTATGCAGTATTCCTTCCTGTTACCAGTGATAGACTCTTGAGCCAAATAAATGAATGTGAATAGCGAAATTCCAGCCAAAGCCAGGGCCACAGGTGGCTGTCATCAGGCCCATGCTTACAGTTCCTCCAGGGCCCTGCACTCTGCCTTGAGGGGCTTGACCAAGTGATGGGGTTATGGGGTTTCCATTTTTCACTCAGTGGGCACAGGATGCAGGAGGGTCTAGGTTGGGGGTTGACTGGACTGGAAAGGCTATGGGTGCCACAGGAGGAGGTGGTCGAGGAAGGAGGGTTGAGCTGAGCAGTGCAGACTAGGTAAGGTTTGGGTGAGTGGAGAGGAGCAGGGAGATGGGGTGAAGACCTGAGCTGGAATGAGCCAGGGGACCTGGACATTACTATATGGCTGTCATTCACATGCCTAAGTGCCACCTTATCCCATTAGCCGGAGGCAGCAGCCTGCCACAGAGAAAGCTGCTCTGTTACTTACCAGCCATGTGGTCTGGGGCACATTTCTAACATTTCTACGATTCCACATCATAAGATAAATCGCAATACTTACCTCTCTAATTGTGGTGAGGGTTTAGGAAGATGGAAACCAGGAAATTGCCTAGGGGAGTGCCTGTCACACAATGTGTATTCAACTGATGTTGATTTTCTTTCCTTGCCAGCTAAGTGAGTCAGTAAGTTCCCACCCTCAGGATCAGGCTGTTTCACTGGAGGCATCATATGATTCTTAATAACTAGAGTGCTTCCCAGGTTTTGAAGGTCACTGACTAAAAGGGTGATCTTTCAAAGGTCCCAGCTTTTCCTGCTCTGGGACACAGCCGTTCTGAGGGTGATAGACGCTAACTGGCTTACCGGTTTTAGGAGCGCAGTGATGGCAGACGAGGGGAGTGTGGAGGGCTCTGTGTGGTAAGGGGCAACAAGAGATGTGGGGACTTCAGATGTGGCTGGATGACTTAGGGCAAATTGCTTACCCAGCTCGTGTGAGGTGGGTGATCAGCGTGTGAGCTGAATTTGAATGAGATTTAGTTGCTTGGGTTCTGGTGGGAGGTGCTGTGCTGGAACACATAGGCAAGGCAAGTGAAGGTCTTTTGCCGGAAGATAAAAACATTGATTTTAAACAGAAAAGAAAAAAAAATTATTTTCTCGAGTCTGAGTTCAATATTGATAAGCTGTGGAAAGTGCTTGATGTGTTTCTCCATCCATAAGAAATGAAGAGACTGTGTCACTTTTAGTTTCTCAGAGATCCCCAGGCTCCTTACTATTGGCTCCAGACCGAATAGATAGAAATATGAATATTAACAAAATCACAAATATGAATAAAACACACACATGAACATAAATATGTTCATACCTATAAAACATAAACACATATATGAATATGGTACCTGCCTTCTTCCTCTAATTTCTGAGGAAAGGCAGTTCTCACGCCATATTCCTTATTTAGAGTCAAACTTGTACTGCACACATGACTAGAACAATCCTTATTTCGCATGAAGTGTGTTGTAGCCTGAACACAGCTCTCACATCCCTTGTCTGCCGCGTGTCAAACAAGCTCCTCCCAGAAAAGGTAGGGCAGGTGCTGTCATCCAGGTGTGCGTGTGGAAATAGCCATGGACAGGTAGGTACTTGCCTCCCCGGTGGCCACTGAATTCTTTCACTGCCCTCTTACTCTGTGCTGACCTTTAGTCTGTGTTCTCAAGGCTCCCACAGACCAATTAGGAATGAGTCATTTGCATATGCAAATCAATTACAGCGCCAGGTTTATTAGGGACAAGGTTCCACCCTGAGCTCCCTAGGCTCACGCACTGCTGAGATTGTCAGATGTGAGCCCTCAAGCACAGCCTCAGTCTTTCTCAGTGCACAGCTCTGTTACCAAGACCAAGACCTAGGAGAGAACTAACAAGCAGGCCCAGGGGACGCTTGAACACATGGGTCTGAAACTCACTCTTTACCCGCTTGGTGATTTTGGAATTAATTAAATATCCTATTTTACCAAAGCTTTAGGGTGTTTTTGCTCTAGAAAGCTCCTTTTCTCTTAACTAAATTGAGGCCCATAAATGAGAAATACAGTGTATGAAATCTCAGGATGTCACGCCATAAATCTCAAGCATGCGGATTTGCAAATCTCCTTTAGGATAAATTGTAGCAATAAAGTGTTTGCATTCTCTCCATCTATTGTTTGGTGCTGGGGAATTGAGCCCTCTTCAGTTATTGGCACTTTGATTGCAGACCATGGGGTATGTAAGACAGGGGGGATGTGAGGCAGCTCGGCTGTGGGCCCTGGGGGTTGCCAGTTCTCTTTCTGCCACCACCCAGAGGCATTGGTGTTTCTGTTGGCAATGACCTTGGGAGACATTAAGAAGGTATATGGAAAGTCTTCTCAGGGGCAGAAGGCATAGGTTTGGTATAGACCAGGAGAAGAGGCATGGGATTCTTGCAACCTAGCACAGAAAATCTTTGACTTAAAACACACTAGACACATAACTAAAACTTGGGGTTTTTTTCCTAAGCCTTTCTCATTCTCTTCAACCTGACTATTACTCAGTGCTTTATTCCTTCAGTTAAATATTAAATAGCACTTTAAAAAGAATGAATGAACTCTATACATTTCAACACAGGAAAATCCCCAAAAACAGTGTCGAGTAAAGAAACACAAGTTCCAAAAGATATATGCAGTGTGATCGAAACAAGAATATAGGTTAGGTATGGACACATTCATATATAGGAAAAATAGAAAGTTTCATGTGGAATAACACTCAGAAACTTCAGGAGAATAATAGAAGGGTGGGTAGGGCAAAGGGAAAATCCTGAGAAACTTAACAGAAGACCGTGGGGGATGGAAGGAAAAAAAAAAGTTAGGGAGAGAGCCAAACCATAAGAGACTCTTAAAAAAACTGATAATAAACTGAGGGTTGATGGGGGGTGGGAGGGAGGGGAGAGTGCGTGATGGGCATCGAGGAGGGCACCTGTTGGGATGAGCACTGGGTGTTGTATGGAAACCAATTTGACAAGAAATTTCATGTTAACAAAAATAAAAACGGGGGAGACAACCTTTATTTAAAAAAGGGGGGGAGGGAACCAAAGCAAATATGGCAAAATGTTAGTATTTATCAATTTTAAGTGATGGGTACATGGGTGTTTGTTATACTTGGCATATTATTTTCTGTATGTCTGCAATATCTCACAAATATAAAGTAACATTATTTTTAAAAGAATAAAAATTATACAAGGAGATGTAAAATGGTATTTTTTTTCCCTTCACTTTCAATTTCCTGAGGTTGAGCATCTTTACACAAATTTCTTGACCATTCTACCTTCTCTTTTGTGATTTGCCTGTTCATAGTCTTATTTTTCTCTTGTCTTTCGTGCTTTTTCTTCTTGAGCTAGAAAAACTCATATAACAACTCCTTAAATAGACATAACCCCTTTCTTGTAAGTATTTTCAGAGTTTGCTGAGTTGTATGGAACTGTTTATCTCTAACAGGTCCCAGGTTGTCTATTTATATTTCTTGTCTCTGCATTTTACTGTTCCCTTGCCCCAGGGACATGTTGATGTCAACCTACCCACTTCCTTTACTTATCAGCCAAGAAGAGAGACTGGTCAGACACAGACAGAACTGGGGCTGGCTGGGTCAGGCAAGAGCCCTTCAGGCACACACAGGTGGGGGCAAAAGTGGGCAGTGTGGAAGCCCCACAGAAAGCCATTAGTCATCTGGGATATTGGAGATGTCCTAAGCTAATCGCTTCTCAAACTTAAATGTGTGTATGAATCTCCTAATGACCATGTTACAATGCAGATTCTGACTTGGATGGTCTGAGGGAGGCCTGAGATTCTGCATTTCTAATGAACCCCCAGGTGCTGCTGCTGGACAATGACCACACTTTGAGCAGCAAGGTCCTGAAGAAGGAAAAAGAGATTCAGGGTGGTCCTTTGGGTGGCCCCACATGGCACTTGGGTGTACCCCTCCAACGCGAGCTTGTGCTCCTATGTCTGAGGTTCATCTCCATATTTAGTGAAGGGGGAGCCTTAGAGATTATTCCAGAACAGCTGGTGAGGAAACAGTGACTCATCCATGACCACACAGCTGGTTAGTGATAGATCTAGACTGGAACTTGGGTTCCTGATCTGTAGTTCAGTGTTTTAACTTTTACTATTTCATCATTTTCCTCTTAGAAAAAAGCTCAACAGTAAGAATTCTCTGAATTGCCAATATAGTAGGTTTAAAGCAACTCCCCTGTAGATTAACCCAGATTTAAAATAAAAGAGCAATGGGGAAGGGAAAAAATTGTTTGTTTCAGTCTTTATCATAGGATTCCTACAAACTGCAAGCTCCCACAATAAACTTCACATATAACGTGATTTTACCATAAATCAAGTTATATGTACTATTTTATCCGCACACATTGCACAAATAAAGACCCACTTTGATTATTCTGTCCCTGCCAGACCCTAGGTCCTTGTCTTTCTTTAGCTTTCTAGAATCTCTGACTTTTGCAAAGCTACTTCTTTCGGCTTCAATTTCTTCACCTCAAAAGGTGTTGGACCCACTGCCTCTAAGGTCTTTTCAGTTTTAATAGTTTTTGAGCCTAAAGCTTTCTTCTTTGTATACCTTAAATATGGTTTTCTAGGACTCTTCTCTAGATGTCATTTTTCTCTTTACATGGTTCACAGCTTTCCTGCCCAGAAAAGTGATAAGTGAAAGGAAGGACTATTGATATAGTAGTTACTTTATATTCAGGAAAGAGGGTCAAGGTACTATTTAAAACCCAGCAACAGAATGACTTGTAGATTGATTTTCAAAGGCTCTTAAGCCTCAGTTCTTCCCACAAAGAAATAAATTAATTGCCCCACCGCCTACCTGCCTTAGAAGAAAAAATATGGTCAGGCCAATGCACCGTTAGGAAACCTAATCAAGCCAATTGTGGCTTTCCCTTCCTGCCTGTGACCACAGATCTCAAATGGACAAAGTGTAAATATTTAGAAAAAACCTCTGGGTAAATTCTGACCAGCCACTGCCTCCTTCCCTTGAGACAGTCCTCGTTTGAGACCAGCATTGGTAAGGAAAACCCCAGCAGTGTTAGGACATAAATGCTTTCTCTGGGCTTGTAAAGGTACTGCTTAGGGGTAGGAAATATACCACTGGATATGAATGGGGAAAGTTGCTGTATGATCAGAGCCCTGGTTTCACAAAAGGGAAGTGTTGGTCTGCAAGATTTTCTAGTCTCTTAACTCTAACAGTATGTAGTTCAAAAATTTTATATCTGAAGGTGGACTTGGAGTGCAAGCATAAATCCTATTTATTTAAGATCAAGAAGAACTAAGGGAGAAAGATCAAATCAGAGATGATTAGCAAGGAAGAGCAGAGGTCAAAACTATACTACAAGAATGAAAACTGAGGACACTTGGGAAAGTTTTACCTAATGTTTTAAACCTGTGCCGAGCTATTGATGGGACATGAGGTCATGCACTAAGGCTTTCTTTGGCATAAAATCCATGGCATGGATCTCCTGGGTCCTCTGCATATAAATGAGTATTGTTGGTGCAATGGAACAACTATAGAGTCATATGCTTCAGCAGATGAGAGAGCAGGACAGTGCTGTTAAAGGGAAAGTAAGGCAAAACACCCAAAACAAAACCAAAGTGAAAAATGAAAAACTCTGAGACCTGTCTTGGGAGAAGAAAATTCCTTATTCTTCCATGATGTCATTTATTCAAATCTATGGCAAGAAGTACCCCATGAATGTTTCCCTTTGTGTGTGGAAGGACAATGAATGGGGTGGGTGGCAGGTGGATAGACCAATGGAAGCTTGCCTTAATTTATAGGTGTTGGACCTGCCCAGTTCTATTTTACTTGGCTAGGACTAGATGGTTGTTGGGTTAAGAAGGGTGAATGAGCAACATGTGCCCTACAGTAGGAAACCCAAGGGCAGGAACCTGAAAGAGACTGAAGTGGAAATTTGCACCTGGAAAGAGAACTGGAATAGGAATTACAAGAGTAAGTTCAGGAGCCAACAAGCTGTGCAACCTGGATAATTGTCTGCCTCTCCTAGAGTCTTAGTTTCCTTAGCTATAAAATGGGTTCCACCCAATGGTTTTAAAACATGTCTACGTTTCAGAGCCTGTTTCAGATTCTGTGTCTCCCTCTCTCTCTGCTCCTCCCCTGTTCATGCTCTGTCTATCTCTGTCTCAAAAATAAATAAATGTTAAAAAAAAAAAATTTTAAAGGGGCGCCTGGGTGGCTCGTCGGTTAAGCGTCCGACTTCGGCTCAGGTCATGATCTCACGGTCCGTGAGTTCGAGCCCCGCGTCAGGCTCTGTGCTGACAGCTCAGAGCCTGGAGCCTGTTTCAGATTCTGTGTCTCCCTCTCTCTCTGCTCCTCCCCTGTTCATGCTCTGTCTCTCTCTGTCTCAAAAATAAATAAATGTTAAAAAAAAAAAAATTTAAAACATGTCTGCACACCAACATCCCCTGAGGAGCTTTCAAAAAGGACCGATATCTAGGCACAAGCTCATACCAATTGATTTAGAATCTCTGGGGCTGGAGCACAGACATCAGGCTCTTTTGAAAGCTTCCCTGCTAATTCTAATGTATGTCCAGGTGCACCAGTAGCATCGGTTTCACCTGGGAACTTTCCAAAAATGCAGAATTTCAGGCCCCAGCCCAGAGACATACTGAAGGGGAATCCGCATTTTAGTAAGATTCTCAGATGATTCACATGCACATCCAGGCTTGAGACTCCCCAAGACAGACGACCTCCAAATAACATTTTATTTTCAATTGTGAAATATTTTTAACATATAGAAACACTTAGAGAAGAATGTAACACCATGTACCCAAGCAGCTTTATCAAATCATTAGTTGTTACCATTTTGCTTTAGGTTTTAACCTAGTAACATGTATTTTAAGTTGAAGTCCCTCTATGTATTTCTCCTGAATCCTATTTTTTTCCCTCTCTCCATAGATGTAGTTACTATCCTAAGTATTTCTCTATTTCATGAATCTTTTTACATTATTATTACAGGGGTAAATAATCAGATAGGCAGATAGATAGTAGATACGGCTTTGCCTACTTAGTAAGTTTTCTGTTGTCAATCCATCTTTGTTTTCCTGGGACAAATCATAATGGGACATGATATATCTGTATCTATACCTACATGCTTTTTAAATACACTGCGGGATTTAGTTGCTTGATACGTTATTTAGGATTTATGGTATTAAATGAGGTTGGTTTAGTGTTCCTTTACTGTCAGTTTTGTTATCAAGAGTATGCTGGCCATATTAAATGAGAAATATTCAGTAAAAGATAGGATTATTTTTTTTTCTTGGAAAAATAAAAAAGCTTACCTAATAAAACCATCTGGATCTTGTGCAGAATGTTGGAGGGGTTGATTATTGTTCTTTTTCATTAATGCATATCAGTTTATTTGGAGTTTCTATTTCTTCTTGAGTCAATATTGCTAATTTATCTGTTTCAAGACAATTATGCATCTCATCTAAGTTTTCAAATTTATTGACATAAAATTGTTGATTGAATTCATTCATTAAAACATTTTTTACTGTTTCTGCAGTTATTGCCTGATTTTCCTTTCTCTCTTAAAGGAAAGCTTTAAGCATCAGTGTCACTTGGGAACTTAAATATTTAAGTTTTGTATTTCCAAAGAGCCAGCTTCGTTAACTACTCTGTTACTTCTTTCTTATCTGTTCTTTGAGTTAGGTTTTATATTTGTAGCCTGTTGAGTTGTATCTTATAGTTTTTTTTTCCAAAGTGTTCATAAGGTTATAAGCTTGACCTCAAAGTTCACTGTAGCTGCTTTCAAATTTTGATTAGTATGTTTAATGTTTCTTGATTCTAAATATCTAGTCACTCTGTGATTATCTCTTTAATCCATGAGTTATTTAGGAGGACATTTTTATGTTTATAAGTATATGTTAGTATTCTTTTAAATTATATTTTATTATCATTACCTTTAATTTAATTGCACTATGGTCAGAGAACATGATTTATATGGCATCAGTCTTAATATATATTCCTCTGGATATAGAATGTGGTATATTTTCATAATCGGGTTCTTAATGAGATGTTGTATGTTAATTCTGTTGTTCAAATCTATATCCTTACTGATTATTTTTCTGTTTGATTTCCAAATTTCTGAGAGAGTGGCTTTGTCAGTTCATCTTTGTTTCTGGTCATCTCTCATTTACTTTATACCTCACAAGGCCATATCATTAACTACATGAAAGCTTGCCAGAGTCTTCCTTCACTATTTTGTTATGTCCCTTACCAATATTACGAACTGTTGCTGTTAAGTTCTATTTCAACTGATACTAATTTCTTTTGGTAATATAGCAAATCTTTTTTCCATCTCCTTATTTTCAACCTCTCTGTGTGGTTTTGTTTTAGGAATGCTTCTTGAAAGGAGTAGGTAGCTGCTGCTTCTCTTTTTAATTCAATATGAAAATCTGTCTTTCAAATAGGTGAATTTAGTCAATTTCCCTTTTTTTGTGTGATTACCGATACATCTGTCACATTTCTCTACCAACTGACATCACTATCTTTTTGATATTTTTTACATTCTTTCTTTTATTTTTTTCCCCTTGCCTGATGCTAGATCATTACTATACTATCCTATATTACTATACACTACATTAACATTTTTTAAAGTTTATTTATTTATTTTGAGAGAGATAGGGAGAGAAACAACAAGAGGGAGCATGCAGGAGCTGGGTAGGGACACACACACACACACACACACACACACACACACACACAGAGAGAGAGAGAGAGAGAGAGAGAGAGAGAGAGAGAGAGAGAGAATCCCAAGCAAACTCCACATTCCACACTGAGCTCCATGTGAGGCTTGATCTCACCACTGTGAGATCATGACCTGAGCCCAAATCAAGAGTTGGATGCTTAACTGACTGAGTCGCCCAGGTGCTCCTATATACTACATTAACTTTATATGTTACATACTATATTGACTGTATATATACTATGTTAACTTTTCCTCAGCTGATTTATATCTGAAGCTATAGATGATCTTTCTCTTCTCTGAAACAATCTTAAACTTTTACATACATACTTAACTATAATTTGCTTAGAAGAAAAACTAAATTGATTTTTTTCCATGTTTCCAACCCTCTTCCAAAACAACATAGAACTTAGCATGCCTTCTAAGTACCCGTTGAACATCACTTCCCATTTTGTTTTGCTTCCTTGAGAGTTTAAGTTTCACCTCTTAAAATATACTGAATTATTTCCCGTAACTAATGGTTAATTGTAACATTATAAAATTTACCAACACGGTTTAATCAGTTTTATGCTATCTATTGTTTCTTGTGTCTCATACTTTCCCTCTAGATTTTTCCTTTTTGATGAAGTATATCCTTTAATGTTCTTTTCATGAGAGTCTATGGATTATAAACCCTCTTAGTCCTTATAATTCTGAAGGTGTCTTCATCCTGACCTTATTTCTTAATGATACTTTAGACAGCTTTAAAATTCTGGGTTGACAACTTCTTGTCCTCAGCACTTCAAAGATACTATGTCTACTGTTTCCTGATATCTTTTGTTGCTAATGAGAAGTTTGATGTTGTGCTGATTATATGTAGTCCATTTAAAAAATATGCTACCAGCTTTTTAATTTTTCTCTTTATTATCCTTCATCCCCTCTACTTTCTTCCGACATCCTGCTAGACTATGTAAGACCCTCTCTATTTCCTGGTCTCTAAACTGCTTTTTCAAAAATGTTGCAAATCTCTTTGTCTTCACTCTGCTGAGCGCTGGGTGGATCCTTGAGTGTAACCACCTAATGCTTTAATTCTCCATTTGAACAAGACTATACCAGAGTTCATCCCGTCTATTGAGTTGTTAAATTTGATTTGAAATTTTATTTTTACCTTATTTTTAATGGCTATCTTTTTCATTCCCAATATTTATAAATCACTTTCTATGTTCCCGTTTCATTTAATGTCAGCCAACCTTTGTTTTATAACTTTTGTGTCCTGACTTTTTAAATAGAAGCTTTTCTTCATGTATATATTTAAGTAGACCCTAAATGCACTCATTTTAAAGCCCACTCAGACTGGTGCAAAAACTTAATTTGAGGAGCATTCCTACCCTGATCATTGATTGTAGGCTTTTTTCTTGGCATATTTTTACATTTTAGGATTTTGCACTTGAAGCCTAGGCTCAGTCTGAGTGATCTGTGTTTGTTTACATGCCCCCCCCCTCCAACCAGGCTTTCCCCCTCCCTTTCTAGCATTTGTGTTGCCCCTGCTTGCTCTTCCCTCAAGATCAGAATCAGATACAGTCACTGGGCAGTTTGGTTCAGTTCTAGGTCACAAGACATTGTCCATAGGACAGCAGATTGCTAAAAACAATGGCCTCAGTGGCCCTTTTTAGTCTCCTTTCAGGATCAGAGGAGCTTATCCTGTGTCAACCCTGGCTGCAGGCACTGAGCACTGAGTTCTCATCTTGGATGGTTACCCTGAGAACTACTCACCTCTGAGGGGCCCAGTTCCTAGCTGTACGGACTGCTTCCTTCCCCAGAGCTCTTTGGGCCCAGTGTTATCTACTATTGTCCATTTCTGTTTTGGGTTTGAGAGATGGTGTCTGCATTTTTGAGCTTAGTTATATCACTGCATACCTATCACTGTGATATATTTAGAAGAAGGGAATGCACAATACACTCTCTTTCTCAAAGTCTAGATTTGCAGAGAATGGCCCAGGTGCTGTCAGCAGGTTAATGGGGAATCCTGTTTTCTCAGACAGTTGGAGTTAGTATATATTATGTTATCACCTACCCTTTAGAATATAAGTACCAGAAGGAGAAAGTCTGAGGTTCTCTATCATTCCTTGCATTTCCAGGACCCAGGAGATTGTAGAGCATGAAATAAGCGCTTCCCAAATGTTATAGAAAAAACAAAATAAGCTTCTCTGGACATTTTTCTGAACCTTTCTGATAATGTTCTTAGACTTAAATTCAAACATCTACCCCCTGGCCCATAACTTCAGTGTTGCACATAAAGTCAGCACATTTTTAAGATCAATGACGTCTTGAAGTCAGCCATTAACTGCAAAAGTCAGAGCTGCATAAGAGAGATATGGACATGCCCTGTTTTATCACAAAGGAGCAACATGCAAAATATTCCCTGATAAATATCCTACCAGTAAATTAAAAACAATAAGCAAATACCTTCAAATTGCTTTCACAGTGTGTTTTGTATGTCTTTCTCTTTGAATATTATTTATGAAGGATAATTTACTGATATTGTTGTTACCCCAAATTGTATACCAAAGAAAATTAAAAGCACTACACAGGAGGAAATAATGAATAGTAGCATTTAATTAAAACCAAAGTGAGTACAATCAATGCCTGTCTAATACAATAATGAGCTTAATTTAATTTTCATTTAATGGAAAAAAAATGAAGCTTAAATCAACTGCCTATGGAATTATATGACAGCAATTTTAAAAATGCAAGTTTTTCTAAAGCAGAGTCCTAAGAGAATAACAATGACTAAAAACAATGCCAACTAACAGGTCCATATCTGTTTTCCAATAGAGTTAGAAGGGATAGTTATTAGTAAGACTATGTATTTTGAGCTTCTGAATGGTAGAATTAGTGAAAAAGCAATAATAACTTTCTGAACTTTGGAGTCATCAAAAAAGTAGACAAAAATTGAATTTCTAAGGATTGCCAGTTTGGGATCATGGCCCAAAAGGGACTGAAATAAACAGATGGCCATGTGGGGGAGTGTGAATGGAAGCCTCCCACCAGATCTCTGTGGTATGTAGGGCAGCAAGTAAGCCAGAGGTGGGAGAGCAGTATGGGAGGGAACTGTCACACCCCCTACAGCTGTCTGTGGCTATGACAGAATCTGCAGCTGTGGGAACAGGACTCAGGTTAGATAATGATGTGGGGCTGTTTTTCCAAGTACCAGCTTGGACTTTGAGGAAAGGCAGTTGCCCTCTATTAAGACTGTGCTATTTATGAACTCCAGCTTCTGCTAAAGAAAGTACTCTGCTTAAGATGGTTAATCCATGAAAATGTGAAATGGGAGGCAAGGTGGCATAGTGTTCAGAGCCCCAGATTCAAGGTCGTTAAGTCTCATCCCTGTGACTTAACATTCTGTGACCTTGGGCAATCAAATTTCTTTGAGGCCCAGTTTCCTAATCTGTAAAATGGGGTTAATGGTAGATGATTTGGGGGACAGAGAGACATTTATTCAATGCCTGATGTGTACCAGTCACTTTACTAAGGTATTAGATGTTATTTTGTTTAATTTCCTGCCCACTTACTGATCTAATTGTCATTTTACTGAGATAGAATCAGGGTCATAGCATGTGTCTGTCCCCATCCCTGCAGGCTGCATGCTATATTGTGCTTGTTTCTGGAGCTCAGCCCATAGTCAAAGGCAAGAAGGGCCTATTGTAACAAGTTATTTTGGTCTTCTCCACTCAGCTCATTTTCTTGCATTGTTTTTTTTTTTTTTTTTTTTTTTTCCTGTTGGATGCTTCCACAACAGTTACACACACATGCACACATATGCAGACACACACCAACAGCCCTCCACATTCTATTTGTCTTACTTAGACTCAACTTTATAGCAGCAAGGATCACCTCATATGCAGTTCTAGGTAATCCCAGGACAGTTCGCTGGACAAAGCAGGTGTTATTAATAAATGCAAATGTAATGGTTCAACTACTTGCATTCTTGTAGTTTTGCAGGCTGATTTTCAGGCACCTGACAACTTCTTGTTCTTTACTTCTTGATAATCTGTCACCATACTTTACCAGGTGCCTGGTTCCTATTATGTAAATTGTGTTTCATCCTGCTGTCGTATTCAACAGAATGCTGGGGTCACTCCCTAAGCCCCCAAATTGATACTCAAACATGGTGACTCACCAGCTCTCCTAAACATCTAATTAATCACAGCAGCACTGGAGCAGAGCGGCACTACTTCAGGGTATGTCAAGCAGTTCCCTCAATACGACTGATCCCATCAGAGCTGTAGGTTGGCTTGGGCCAAATACTGGTGAGAATCCAAATAGCCTTCATGGTCAAATTTCACAAATTACACTGAGTTTGGATGAAAAACCAAAGAATGGAAAAATTACGTCTAACTGTATTTTCTTTTATTCATGATTTATGCATTATCTGCATTTCCCATTTGGTAATGAGGAGAACTTCAAATTGCTCAGGCTCATGGAGCCCCATAACCATGGAGTGTGTTCAAACGGAGATGAGGACACTGGAAATGGGAGTACCAGGTGGGCTTAGTAGGAAGGTGAAGTTAGTTGGTTGCTTTTGATCACAACCTGGTTCTCTTCCATCTAGGAAGGCTCTTGTCTTTGTCCAGGCTCATCATTTATTTTCCAGGGAGCAAAGGAGAGGGGTATCACATTATTAGCCAATTGAACCCAAATGATCACTGGGATCACTGGGGTAGGAAATGGAACCACAGTCTCTGAGAAGAAAACCAAAGGACAAAAAACTGTCAAAGAGGAACTCATAAGTGGTCATCTTTAGGATTTAAGAAAATGTCCACTTAAAGAAGATTTAGAGATGAAGTATTAATTAGAGCAGAACTATGTAAATGAATATGCAAAGGAGGTTAAAAAAGAGCATAATTATTTATTTATGTTCATATCTCATATTAGTCTGTGAATTTCTTAAAGTAAGGTCTGTATCTTACTTAGTTTTTTTCCTTTTCTATCCCCAAGGCTTGGCATGATGGCTAGTACTTAATAGATACCCAATAAATGATTAATTGAGCTAAATATTCTACATGTATAACCACCTCCAAAGATGTTATATTAATACAATGCTTGATCCAGCACAAAATAACAAAGCATGACAAATATGCCTTTTGGGGCACGATGGACTCACATGGCGTGTATCACAGTGGACTTGAGAAGGATGGGTTAACTGAAGCAGGTGGAACCAGACCCCAGAAGTTTATTCCAGGGGAGCTGTCTCAGGTGCTCAGCCTGGGATTTTACCAGGGTCTGGTATCTGAAGGACATGCAGATAGAGAACTGGTTATGCAGGTATTCTGAAAAGATCATGGCCCCACAAAAGAGAGAAACATATCAGAAAGAAGAGAATTCTACTGAAATACAGTTTTCAAAATCAATAAAAAAGTTATGATATAGTAATATGTGTGCTTCTTTATTAATGCATTTAATAACAGTATCTCATGACAGATCTAATAACATCTGGAAATTTGAAGTAGTGATGAACTTAAACAGTATGGGGTGCCTGGGTGGCTCAGTTGGTTAAGCATCCAACTTCAGCTTAGGTCATGATCTTAGAGTTCATGAGTTTGAGCCCCATGTCGGGCTCTGTGCTGACAGCTCAGAGCCTGGAGCTTGCTTCATATTCTGAGTCTCCCTCTCTCTCTATCCCTCCCCTGCTCATAATTTGTCTCTGTCTCTCTCCCTTTAAAAAATGTATTTGTTTAAAAAAAAAGAGTATTTCATGATGTCTGCATCAACTGTGATGATATTTGTGTTTGTGACAAACTCACAAGTACTATTATTATTGCTACAGTAGATTTATTACCTACATTCACAATTGAGAAAATGCTATTTTCCATTACAGTTGGTAAAAATAAAATGCAATTTTTTCCATCTAAGTTCATAGGCCATTTGATTCTATCCACAGACCCCTAAGGATTCACAGACACAGGATTAAGACCTCTGGTATAAGTATTTGAGAAATACCATCTTATTTTATTCTTTTAACAATATTTTTAATATTCCCATTTTATGGATGGAGAAATTAATGCTCAGAGAATTGAAGAAATATAACCAATACCTTACACAGCCAGTCAGATGTGTAGTGCTGATTCAAAGCCCCATTGGAGCCAAGCTTTCCTGAATAATGAGCTAGTTTTCCTCCAATGCCCAGAATAGAGCCAGGCTCATAGTATGTGCTCATTAAGTATTTGCCAAATGAATGAATGAATGAATGAATGAATGAATGAATGAACTTCACTGGACTGAATGAAAGCCAAACCTATCTACATCAAAAGTCCATGCTCTTTCAATTCCCCATCCACTCTATGCTATTATAAAAATGGCACATTTCTCCTTATTTACCCAGGAGGCAGGAACAAATAAGATCAGTTCCCTCATCTAATAGACCTGAAAGTTGAGCTTGGATTCTAACATTCATGTTGAATACACATACCATGAGCAACATTATTCTATCAAAATTGGAAAACAATTCGACAAATTGAAGAGAGGAGCATCTCAGCAAGGAACATGAGTCCCTCTGGTTTCTCTTGGAAGCAGAAGAGTCTGTTTATGGAACAGATTGTTACTTTCACTCAACATGTGTCCTTCTTTAACTGACAAATTAGTGCCAGCAGGAGAGCAGAGAGGCAGGGGCTACTGGGTGTGTGGATGCGGAGGGACTCAGGCACTGGGAGAAATCCAATGTGGAAAAAAAAAAAAAACAAACACAGAAGGCCACCTTCTCATCCAAACAAACCAAATTTTTCTCAGGGGCTTTTCCTAGATGTCTAATGTTCTTAACTAACCACACTTAATTTAATTACCTTAAAGGTGAATTGGATGCTGGAAATTCATTTACATAACAGCAATTCTAATGCTTATAAATTGCACAAGCAATTAAACCCTTAAGAACAAATGTATAGGCTGTAAATGAAATATCTATCTAATAGGATTAATCAAAAACTAATCATGAAAAATATCACCCCTGGCCTGACTGGAAGAATATTCCACAGTTACCATTTCAAATTATAGTGTTGCAGGGTCTGTTTTAATACTCAGTCATATTAATTGGCAACACTATGCTTAATGTGTTTCCATAACCCCTTCCTTCTGATTCAGAAATCCATTTTTCTTTGGGCTGTGTCTTCTTGCCCCAACTCATCGTCAACACTGTTACTCATTATTCCAAGTGTGCATTGACTGTGTTTTCCATGGGCATGGGGGTCACCACTGATGATGCTTCGAGAAACAAAACACAGTCCTTGCCCTTGAGGATAGAAGAGACAACAGTGTAAAGCAGAGTTGCTTTGAAGGAGTGGGAGAGAGGCATTAGGAATAGGAAGAGAGAATGAGGGCCATAGGGCAAGATTTTGCTATGGCCTGACCTGGACTATTCAGCTCCGGGTTTTCTCAGTTCCCGGCTCAGTGTGTGTCACATAGTAGGTTCTTAGCAGAAGTTTTATGACTTTGTGTCGGTCCAGTGGTTCTGCCTAATAAGAACAAAACCAAGAAAATGGATGGGGACCTGCCTTCTGTGCATAGCGGTTCTTAAAGATGATTTTTGAGGCCAGATTTAACATCAAGAATGTGCTTGGCCAAGCTAGGGAGGTAGCCCAAGGCTGTCTGGCTATGCAGATGCCTGTTGCTGATGAGACGTAGGTAAGTGTTCTGATTTTAAAAATCAGCTTTGTAGTGGTAATACTGGCATTGATCCTTGGCCAAGTTTTAAAAACAGATTTCTAACCAGATGGTTTCAAAGCATTTAGAAAAGAACACAGGGATCACTGAAAAGACACAGTGCGTAAACTCAGAACAAGGCATGTAAACCAATCTTGTTTTCTCTTCTGATAGGCTTGGCACATGGCAGGTTGGGAAATGATGCAGTAGAGAACACGCATCTCATTTCCGCTTTTGGTGTAGTCTCTCCCGCTAACCATTTGAGTAGTAAGATAGATGTGGATTAGTTGGTAACAGTATTAAGTGGATTTATAGTTACTTGAGCGTCAACAGCAAAGGAGTGTGGATTAATGTCTCTCTGTCCCCAGCTATGTCCTGCTGAAGGTTTTTATCCAACAATGGGATTAAGACGGGAAGGCGTGCCAATCAGATTTTCAGATGGCTCCCCTTCTGGATAGCTCACTCCTGAGATTCTGGTGGCTCCAGCTGTCTTGAGGACTCCTGTGGTCCAGGCCCTGGTGTCCCCTCATTCCAAAACTCTGTCCCAGCCAAGGCCAAAGGCATTTTATATTGGAGAGTGAGTGTTTTCTCCAGTTGTCCCATAACCTAATGAGCTGCCTTGGAAGGGTAGTGTGAGTCCTAGTCGGGACATTTTTTTAGGAGGTCCTATATCACTGACACATTGACTAAGATGTTCTCTGAAGCTTTCTTGTTTGCTTCTTTATGTTTCATTATCTGAGTGAGTAGTGTATGTACAAAGAATATTACTTTTCAAAACAGAACTGACTCCACTCTTTACTCTTTTGGCAAGTCTCAGTTTCCTCATCTGTACAATGGGAATAATAATTCCTCCTTCACAAAATCGTGGAAGGATTATATGACATGGCCTATCTGAAGCACAAAGTACACAGTAGGCCCTTGGTAAATGTTAGTTCCCTTCCATCTTTCCAGAACCTACTGGAATATTAAGGAAGCTGAACAAGGCTCCCTGAGAGGTGCCCTACAGAGCCCTTGGGACTTGGTTAGTGATGCAGACCTCAGAGTCCCTCCTTGAGAGGCCATTACTGCCAGGAAAAAATGGCCCTATGGTGAAGTAGTGGGTTCTTTCTAACCTTGAGGGTTTTTGACTCTGGCAGAACAGAGGGGGGGCAGTGGGATGAGTACAGAGAGATATACAGGGTCTTCCACTAACTTATCATGGAATTTTAGGCAGGTTTCTCAGTGTCCTCATATGAGTAATAAGAAGTAGAATCTCAACGTGATGGATTTGGGGAGGGCTAGCTGAGATAGGTATGTGAGATTGTCTGGATCAAAGCATGGCACTGGGAGATGCTGAATAAATGGCAAGTTTTAAAAATTACTTCCAGTAATAATAACATAAAGAACAGGCTAAACCTTTAGGTCTTCAGACCTGGTATTAGTCCATTCAGGGTCTCTGTTAATGTGAGAAAGAGTACAGCTAAAAAATCTTGGTTAGCCACTATGGAAGAAATACATGATGAGAGGTGAAGGCTCGTACTGCAGGCAGCTTGCAAAACAGAGGGTGCTTAGAAGGCCCACAAATTTTGGAGCTCTGAGATCTGAAAAACCAGCAACCTTTCCCACATTCACTGTGAACTGTGTCTTTGGAGTGTGAACATGAGCCCTAAAGGGGGTGGTGGGGCAATGGGTGGCTGAGAATGGTTGCAGCATAGGCTCGCCCCTTCCAGGCCTTTCTGTAGTTACTGGCCCACCCTAGAACACCAAGAGGAGGGCTGTACTAGCTGTTCCTTCAAGTCCTTCCCAGGCCTAAAATCTTGGAATTTTAGGTCCGCCTGGTCTTGTGACATGGCACTACAATGACCCCTTTTGGGGCCTCGATAATTT
The DNA here is from genome assembly GCF_028018385.1 of Neofelis nebulosa. NCBI lineage: Eukaryota > Metazoa > Chordata > Mammalia > Carnivora > Felidae > Neofelis > Neofelis nebulosa. The sequence goes on from NC_080790.1 coordinate 23,891,588, forward strand.
TGTCTCAAGGCTGGAATCTCAGGACTGACTCACTACCTAGTATATTCCAAGCTATTTTGAGAAGCTCAAAGCTCTTTAGTGTGTGTGTGTGTGTGTGTGTGTGTGTGTGTGTGCGTGTGTGTTCTTTGCTGTTAGACCTTAGTTGGAGCTATTTTTTCTTTCATGTATTTATTTATTCTGTAAATACATTTTGCTCACCTAGTATATGGCAGATTCCATGTTTTACAACATATTCCCCTAAGCTGCTACCACATTCTCTACTAAAAACATTCTTCTCACACACTTCTATTTTGCATGTTTGATTTAATGTACATCAGATAAGTTCATATTGCTGAGATGGACGTGGGGAGTGCGCTGGGTATCTCATGCCGACCCCCAGACCTGCCCTCTGCCCTTCTCCTCCCTGCTTCATGCTGTAGGGTGGGAGCTGCATGGAATGCATCCCCAGCTCCCTTGCTTTTTGGCTTCTGACTGGGTTTGGCCAATAGGGAGCCTCACAGGAGACTGGAGGGAGGGAGCAGGGAACGTGGCATTGGGGAATTTATTTCTCTACTCCCCTTGCTCTGGCACTGTTAGGCTGTCCCTCAGCAAAGCTCACTGACTTCTCTTTACAACTCTCTCTGGCTGCTAGTAACAATGCCTCCACTTCCCTTCAGAACTGGGGTAGCCATGGCCTACGGTCACTGGCCCTGGGCTACTGCTCCATTCCTGACCGTTTCCTTACACTGCCCACACCTTTGTAAAGAATCTCCTTTCCTAAACTCACCTCAAATTATTCAGTGTGAATCTGTCATCTCTTTCTTCCTATGCCCCTGAATGATAAAAATCGTCTATTCCAAACTCTTCATTTCGACAGAAAGGGAAACTTAGGAAGTGACTTGCCCAAGGCCACTCAACTACAGAAAGCCAGGGCTCAAACTGAAGAATCCCATGTTGGATATAGAAAATGAACCCAGATTTTCCTGTCTTCTCATGTTTAGTCTTCTTTTCTGAGTCCCTGGAAAATGCTGTCCAGGGTATCACAGTGTAATTAATCATGCTGGCACAGGCAATGAGTGGGATTATGATTTAGCAAGTCTACTAGAGATGCTGATAAATTACATAATAAAACACACATCCCAGTTTCAGGTAAGAGAATCCAAACCTAGTTGAGGAAAAGAGCACAACCTCACATACGCCTCTTAAAAGAGGGAAGCTTTATAGAATTCCTGCTCTGAGATCCCCTCTCCTGCCCACACTCTTGCCAACACTCCCTCACCACCAACTGATGCCAGTTCCTTGCTCAGGAACCTATAATGCTCCACATATAAATCAAATGAAGTAACTTACCTGAAATATTTTAAGAAGCATTAACATGCTTCACAAAATGCAAAGCATTATAGGTACTAAACCTACAAAAACCTGATTTAAGGAGAGTATATGCATAAACAGCTCCTTTGCTCATTACGTATTACATCAGATCCAAACTCTCTAGGTAAAATTTTAAGCCCTCTAAAAACTTACTGCCTTTCCTCTCCAGCTCCCTCACTTTCTCATAAAGGCAGTGTGGGGTAGAACTCATACAGCCCATCTCCATTCAATCCTGGTTCGGGGTCATTGTGCACAACTGTGCCCTGCACCAGGATGTCACATCTGAGGCATTCATATCACAGATACTGTATGTCTTCATGTTTTTTATGACAATATTCCAGAATAAGGGAGTAGAGTGTCTTGCTCTGTTAAACTTGTATATTATGATGATTTTATAGCAGATCAAAGTCAAATTTCTTGAGGAAGGGATGCCTTTTCCTAATATGACCCTCTCCTCGCTTCACAAAAAGCAACGATGAATTATGAAGGCTCTGCACTTACCCTGGTTTCCTAATCTAATCAACTGGCATCCCTTAGAATAGAGATGGCAAATATTTGCCATGGATATCACAACACTCTATGCCCATAGCAGACCCCTGTTACCCATCATGGCTTCCTTTCTTACCAAACCTGGATGTAACCCACACCATGTCCTAGATAAACACCAATGACCAATAGGTTTGCCCTGTAGGCTGACACATATTTGCCATCACTGTGTTACAACCCCTTCCAGAGGGTTGTAAGGATCTCAAGATGATGAATCTATAGTGACTGGAATGCAGTGATGACTGTCCTTATGTGAGGACGCAAAACTGCCACCAGAGCTCTGGAACTGTTCTCCACATCTTGGCACACCATTGTCTCTATCGGAAATACCTGGCTTCCACTGCTCCATTAGCCTGTGCTTTGCTCCTCACACATTGATCAAATATGAACAAAGCCTTGGTCTGTGTCAGACATTGTGCTTATGACCCAGAGTGACCATGGCTCCTGGCTTTACTCACATCTTCACTAATCCCAGCTCACTCAGGTCCCCTCTCCCCTCTATAAGCTCCACACACACCCATGCTCTGTTGCTTTCTACTAATCAGCACTTGGTGATGATTTGTATGTTTTTGTAAAACTAATTATAACTCTTTTCATGCGTTAATGTGTCTAAGGCCCTGGATTCGCATCAAGTAGGTAAATCCCCTGAAGAAGAATCTTATCTTCCATTTAGTTAGGTTCAATACTCAGCTCCCATGAGAACTCCACAAACCATATTGCTTTGGTCATGTAAGGGGCCTTGACAAAAAAAGCACCATCATTTGTTATAACTAGTCCCTGGTCACCTTTTTCATCTGAGGCTAAGAAAATGAATATAGTCATAAAGTGATTATTACTCTCCTGGTCTGGAAAGTAAATTTAAATTTTTTTCCTCTCTTCTCAAGTCCAAAAAACACAAAACTAATTGAGAGCTCCTGATATCTTTATAATGCCATCACTTATGATAAGTAATAATAGGATAAGTCAAAATACAATTTCTTATGCTATTACTATTAACTTCTTTAGGATTCCTTTCTCTCCCCCCCTTCTCATTTAGCCAAATGCATTTCAGTAAGTGCATATGGGAGCTGAGAGGATGATAAAGAATTATGGGTTTCAGTATTTATTCTATGCTCTCCTAATATTACAGCTATATTCCTTCCGGATGAGATGGCATTTTGACTGTGGGTAATATGATTAATGTCCAAATACGGTTTGAAAAGTGGGATGGGAGGCACAGTGACCGGGTTGTTGGGGGGAGAAGGAGATACCCTCCATTAAGTGTAAAGCTTTTTAGGCAAGGAAATACTCATTGATATAAAATATGCAAAAAACAGTTCCGAAATGAGACCCTTTGAGGAATTCCAAGCATATAGGAGTGGGATGTGTGTCTGGAGGGCTGCTAGATGGAAGGGGCATTACTGAAACTGTCTGCCTGCTGATTTCTTTATCCATAAAATGGGAGCACCAACTCACCATCAGTGACAATTTTGTTGTCACAAGGATGGAAATCAGGGCTGCATCTGTGAAGGCTGGGGGCCTGCACTAGAGCACCCTGCTAAAAGGAGGAAGGGCCCCCAGTCCAGCTTGGTTCCACTTCCCAAGCCATGGCCTTTTGCTCATTTGTCTGCCAGGAGCTGTTTTTTTTTTTTTCCTTCTAATTTGCAAGAAGGAGTTGTTTGTGCTGGCAGCCACTCTGATTAAGTATGTAATGACATTATTATTCAGCCAAGGGCTTCCACTGTTTCCTCATGAATGTCTGCCCCTCCCACCAGTGGAGGGAATGTGGAGTTGGGTCATCACTGTAACTGAACACAGTCAGAAAGAGTGGCATGAAGAGGTCAAGGACACAGATTCACAAGATCACAGCATTTTAAAGCTGGAAGACCATCTATTCCAAACACTCCCATTCTGCAGAAAAGGAGTCTAAGACTCAGAGGAACTCCCCTCACCTTCAAAAAAGGGCTTATTACTATGCTCATATGTTGGCTGGTAGCAGCTGGAATGAGAACACTGATAGGCATGTACATTTAGAAGCAGGAGTCCCTCGTTCCCAAGACAGATCCTTGTCACCCTGGTTTTCTGGCACTTGAGAACCCAACATCCGATTACGGCGCCAGATCTCCTTCCTGGGGTTTCTCAACATCAGGTTGGGGGTTGACTAGTTTTACAGGCCTTTGGAGTTTGGATGCTTTCCTCACCACACATCTCCCTGTCTCTGTCTCTCCCCCTAGAATGACTCTTCGTCTATCCTATTCACAATTATTGCTCAAGCTATAAATTCCAAATCCAGCTTTCTTCTTCCAGCCCTCCTTCCTTCATGGGTGGCCTCAGCCATCTCATAGTGGACCCTCTTCAGTGGAAGTTGGTTCCCCCACCCTGGCCCATTTCTTCCTCACAGACTGATTGACTGACAGGGTCTTCTGGGCTCCTCAGGTCCCATGGCAGCATGGATCTCTTTCAACAAGATCTTTTTCTTCTTATCCTTGCTAGCCAAGGAAACCCTTCCCTTCACACCGCCAATCCAGTGATTGATTTTCTTATTCATCTAACACTTGTCTCCACCTTGTCATTCCCTGACCATTCCTGGGGGCATTTCAACATTCTACAAATCCTTGGACCTCACAGTTCCTGGACTTCATACTTTATTGGTATCCACTCCCGGTCAGCACTGCTCTCCTGGACCCTGCCTTCCGACACAGCTGCTCCTTGATCATGATTTCAGACTCAAAACTCCTCTGTGGCCTAGCTTCTCTTTTCTTCCAGAACCATCTCCTCACCTTCATCATGAACTTGAGTCTCTCTGACTTCACATCATCCTAGCTCCCTTGGATTTTGATTCCCTTACCATGCAGCCTGGACTTCAGGGACATGGGTTTTCTCCACACACTTGTCCTCCTGAAGAAGCAGGTCTCTCTGGCCTGTTGCTAACATATCTTACCTGTCCCCACTGCACAAATAAGCCATTTGTTCTCTTGCTTCAGGCCACCAAGAGCCCCAGGGCTGGCCCACTTGTCTTACACACACAGGGGCTCTGATCCCAGCTGGATCCAGTGCTTCACCACTCTTCTTCATTGTGTGCCCGCCTGCATTCCCCACGACACCATCTCCAAACTCTCTAACTCTTCTGTGGTGTACTCTTAGCCTGTCACTGTTAGCACTTGACCTGGCTTCCCACCTCCCTCAGGAGACAGCAGCCGTTCAGCTCCCTCTTCACCTATTTCTTCCTGATACCTCCTCCATCTTATTATCCTGCCCTCTTGTTTCAAAGGGAGAAGGAGTCCTCAACTCATTGCCCCCAGCCATTCTAGATACTTCCAGAACATTACTTCCTTCTCTTTCAATCCCTCTGTCGCTTGCTAAGTCTTTCTTCTCTCTCTACTGATTCCTTCCAGTTTCTGCCATCATTCTCCTCCCTTTACTATCAAACTTCAGTGTCTTATTCTTCATTCACTTGGTATTCAACCCCTTGCAGCCTCCGATGCTCACAATACTCTGAAGATGCTTGCTCTACCAGGGGTCATCCCTTATCTCCCACCTGTCAAAACCAGAGTCTTTGGCCAACCACTGTCATCCTCTGAAAGGTCCTTCTCAGAGCTCTCTGACCCTTCCTTTCCATGTTTCTAATTGGCCTACTGCTCCTGCAGGTTCTGACCACACTTACCTTGGCTTCCCTTCCATGACACCCCTGGAATGCATTCTCAGCACAATTCTATGCTCTCTTCTTCCTCCATGCTTGGGAAAGCACATGACCTTCCAATGACCCCTCTTTGCAGGACACTCCTCCATTACATCTCCTGCCTCAAGCTATCTCTGGAATTCTTGCTAGCCCTTTAAAGAATTTTAATGTTGTTGTTATGGTAAAATACATATAGCATAAAGTTCAGCATCCTAACTAATTTTTAGTGTACAGTTCACTGGTATCAAGTACATTCACCTTGGTGTACAACCATCACCACCATCCATCTCCAGAACATTTTTCATCTTGCAAAACTGAAGCTCTATACCCATTAAAAACTCCCCATGTCCTCATACTCCAGCGCCTGGCAACCCACCATTCCACTTTCTGTCTCTGAATTTGACCTCTCATACAAGTGAGTTCATAGAGTATTTGTACTTCTGTGACTGGCTTGTTTCATTTAGCAAAATGTCTTCAAAGTTTATCTAGGTTGTAGCATACGTTAGAATTGCCTTGCTTTTGAAGGCTGAATAATGTTCCATTGCATGTATGTGTCACATTTCGTTTAGCTATTCATCTGTTGCTGGGCACTTGTAACATAATGAATTTTTAATGAGCTTCTGTCTGTGCCAGGCCCTGTGGTAGGCGCTGGTATATAGTGGAGATCAAACAGACATCATTTCTGTCCCTGTGGAGCTTACATTTCATGTGGCACCCTCATTATTTGGTATGAGTTGCATCTCCTCAATGGGGGGGGGGGGTCCCTTCAGAGTATAGACCATTATCTGTCTCCAAACCTCTCAACAGAGCCTTTTGCAAGAATTGGTGCCCAGTAAAAAATTGTTGAGTAAGTGAATGAATGAACACAATAAGAACTTGTGACTAAAATCAGTTTTATCAATACATACCTTGAAATCCTTCTCTTGAAGTTTTGTCCCCAGAGAGTGTTTGCAGTAGAAGCTACTTCCAAACACAGCATGGATCACTCAAGTTTTTATTACTGAGAGATCCTTGTTACTCCATAAATCTTGTGCTCCCCAATGTAAATTGCCATTGAACAAGCAGAACGACGACATGGGCATTCTTTTTACCAAGGGCCTAGTATTAAGACAGATTAACTTGGAGGGAACAGCACCAGCCTGGGTATCTGCCCCATCCCTCATTCTTATTGTGATTAATGAGATGGGGCACATATTTTTTTTCTGTTCTGCCTGAAAACATATTGAGTTTATGCCTCGTCCCACATTGTTAAATATTGTCTTAGAATTACATTATCTCTTACACAGATGGATGGGCTTGGTGCTGCGTGTACAGCTGACAGTTTTCCTGAAGTGGAACCAGGATTGGTAGGGAATCATTCAGCCGTGATTATAGTTGGAAAGCATGCAGAGACCTCTAGTAAAACTAGAATATACAGGTATGCAGTGATTCCAAAAGCAAAGGATTAATGCAAAGATGCCACAGACCAAGAATCACAACAGTAAAAGTAGACCAAGAATCATGACAGTCTTTGTGGTGGGTGACTAACAATGATGCCATCTTGAAGAAGTAGAACCTTTAAGGGATCATGTCTTCATATTTGTAACTTGGGTGCCTTAGCACTGAATAATGACTCAATATATACTTTTGAAATGAATGAATTTGTATTTCTGGACTATTTTCTTTTTTAAAAAACATTTATTTTTGACAGAGAGAATGGAAGAGTTGCAGAAAGAGAGGGGGTGGACAGAGGATCTGAAGTGGACTCTGTGCACAGCAGAGAGCCTGATGAAGGACTCAAACTCACAAACCATGAGATCATGACCTGAGCTGAAGTCAGATGCTTAACTCATTGAGCCACCCAGGCAACCTAGTTTTTAGACTATTTTCATATTTACCATTTTATTCTTTAACCATCTGAGATAGCTAGGTAGTTAATTATTATTCCTAATTTACAGGTGAAGAAACCAAAACACAAAGTGGCATGAGTCCTCAGATTACCTACCAGGAAGCCCGGATTAGTAATGTAGCCTATTGGGGGAAAAAAAAAAGTAATCTGGCCTATTGAATTTACATCCAGGGACTGATCTTCCACTTAATTCATTCATCTTTTCAACAAACATTTGTTGAGCAACTAATATGTTCTAGGTTCTTCTGTACTTGATTGTGCATGAAAATTGGAGAGATAGAGAAGACATGATCTCTTTCTTTAGGGATATCACAGTTTATAGAGAATACCATTATGAAAATAAATCATTACAATCAAACTACCAACAGCAAGAACAGAAGCATGGGTACCATACTGTGGCATATGGAGGTCGGGGTGACCAACTGCTTGGTGAGGCTGGAAAAGGCTTTGGAGAAGAGAGAGTATATAAATTAGAGGACTGTCCTAGATAGACACAATGGTTTGGGAATCTCAGCCCAGGGGTAGGTTCAAAGGCACAGAGAGATGAAGCAGCCTATATCTTCAGGGAATTCCAGTCAGTGTGGTTGGAATGCAGGTGTAGGGGTGAGGGGTAGCAGAGAACAAGGACTGGATAAGTAGTAGTGGCTAGATTCATTTAGTATTCTATTGACAAAATTTATGTAGTACCTACCAAGTGTTAAGAAAGGCATTTGGTGCCATTGATCCGGTGGATTTAATGAGAGAAAGAAGCTCCTTGCCTTCCAGGAGCTTTCTTTCTAGTGAGAGGGTTAGACAATAAACAAGGAACCAAATACATTAATTACAGATTGAAAGTAGTGCTAAAAGGAACTAAACAAAGTGCTGTGATAGAGAAAATAGGTGGCAGCAAGCATTTCTGACGTGGTCATGTTTCAGCTGAGACCTAAAAAATGAGCAGGAATGATGGTATAGAGCCAAGGAAAGGGTGTCCCACACTAGGGGAGCAGTAAATATAAAAGACCAGTAGTTGGGAGAGGCAAATAAATAGGGATTTAGGGGAGAATGGTATGAGAGAGGGTCAGATACGTGGGCAAAGCCAGATGATACAGGGATTTTGGCCAAGATTTCATTCTAAGACCAATGGGAAGCCATTCTAATGTTTTATAGTGAAATGACATAGTTTGATTTGTACTTTTAAAGCCTATTCCAAAAAAATAAAATAAAATAAAGCCTACTCCAGCTGCTATGTAGGGGGTGAATTAGAAGGGAGCAAATGTGAAAGCAACAATACTGCTATGATTCAGGTGAGAGATAGTGATAGCTTGGACCAGCATGGTGGGAGAAAGGGGTAAGTGTGTGTGTGTGTGTGTGTACACACACACCCACTAGAGGCAGAAGTGATGGAGCTTAATCTCTAAGTGGGTGAGGGGTGAGGGGTGAAATAGACGATGAGGAAGAATTGCAGCTGTGGATAATGCTCGGATGATGGGCCACTTCCTGAGATAGGGTGGGGGAGGCAGCCAGAGGTGAACTAACATGGAGAAAATGGAAGGACTTCAAGGCTTGGCAGCAAGACTGGGTTTGATCCCATAGGAGATGGGGAAGCCAGGGAATGATGCTGAGCAGAATAACATGGTTGGGGTGGTACTTTAGGAGGTCATTTTGACTGCTGGAGGCAAGGAGCCTGGAAGCATAGAGATGAGTCAAGGCAACTGACTGTAATGGTCAAGGCAAGAGGTGATAGTACCTGAATCAGGGCAGTGACCTCAGGCTGCTTATGGTCTGCTGACACCCTAGGTGTCCATCTCTCTTAGGATTATGAAGAAAAATGTGGTTCCTATCTGGGAGGTTAGTAATTGCATCAGGGTAAGGGAAGCCAACTGGGCTGAGAATCTAAAACCTTTGGGGCCTCTTGATGGGGCATAACTTGGGAGCTGCTGGGATGCTCTGCAGTTCTCAGGGCAGGAAGGCTGATGAATTCCCTACTTGGTGGGATACACTGATGGCAGCTTTCTAATCATTTGGAGTGCCCACACCTCATCACCCAGTCCTCAGTACAGCCTCACAGGACTATCAGGAAGGGGAAGGGTGTCCAGGGAGTTGCTGGTACCACAGAGCCAGGCAGGTGGCTTCTCCTCTCTGTTTATATACATGTCAGTTCTTAGTAGAACCTTGGAGCATCAACATCTCTAGAACAAATGTGCTGTCTAGAGATGACTATTCAGGGGCAGTGAAGTAAAAGCTCAAATACACTGACAACCACTTGGCAGAGGCTTCAAATACCAGCTGGAAGTTGTATAAAAGTGCTAAAGGTCTCCTTCCTGCCAGAGCTTCCAGTTCCTCTTTGGTTCTGATCAGCTTGGGAGGAGATCTGTATTTGCTTGGGGACTTCTGACAGGACTGGAATGCCATTCTGAATGGAAGAACTTGAAAGGACATTGGAATGGGGTCCTCTGTTGCCGACTCCCTGTTTGTGTTGGCTGAGGTCTTCAGGGAGTTACTTCATAAGGACAAATGGGTACAGGGCAAGCCAGGGATGACAGTAGCCATGCCAGGGCATTCATGTGATAGCAGAGAAATCATCATTCTAAGAGGTCAATTCCAACACTGTTCAGCTCTTTCTATAACATAAGGCAGCCAAGTGGTACTATAGCATCCCTAAAGAGAACACAATGAGAGGTCAAGAAGATTTCAAACTTATAAGAGAGCAGATTAATTGGGGAAAAGAGTAACATTTGTTTGGTTCAGCAGCCAGCAGCAGCCCCACTGGGACTGTTTACTGACATCCACCATGAAGTGAATAGGTATGGAAGAAAACTTAGCCCTTGTGTAGTGTAAGTGGTTGCAGACATTGTAATAAAACCCACATGGACTCCCCACAGCAATCCCTTGGACTAATGAATTCTGGTTTGCTGAAATTTTGTGGTTAGCCTTCCCAGAATCATCCCCTAGAATTATCTCTCCTCACCTGATGATCTTTGGGGTCAGTATCTTCCCCTAGAACCATCTCTCCTCACTTGATGATCTTTGGGGTCAGTATCTCCAAGGTGACAATGGCCTTGGAGGATGACATCCTAGGGGAAGGATGTCTGACTAGGTGGGTATAAAGGCTCTTAGTAAGTCTCCACCAGAGACCATGTTCTGGGGCAAGAAGACTCAGTTTCTTTTCTTCAGGTACAGAGTTCTCAAAATGGAAATCAAGCTTTTTCAGACTGTACACTTTTTCAGACTATACACTTCTTGATTTCCTTTATGTTATTCTATTAAACAAGATACAACAAATAGCCATTGCTTCTACTGCTAGGTAAAACCAAAAAGCATAGAACATGACCTCTACTTGGAGTAACAGGAGATGATTCGAGAACAAGACACTCATTATCAAGGGAAAATAAGAATGGTCTCAGGTCCAGACAAGGAGGGTTCATCAGGGGCTAATGTCATCAGACTTTGTAGAAAACATGTGACTTGACTTGGCTTTAGAGGTTGAGCAAGAATTGGAGGGGGCAGAGAAGAACAAGAGTGTTTCAGGTGGCACATGAGGGCAATGGCCCAACTTCTAGCTGAGGAAGTTGCATAAACCAAGAGTCAGATGTAGTGGCAAGGATACAGAGAAATTGGAACCCTTGTGCCCTGTTGATGGGAATGTAAAATGGTGCAACCACTGTGGAAACAGTACGGAGGTTCATCAAAAATTAAAAATTGAATTGCCATATGACCTAGCAATTCCAGACCACTGCAATAAAGCAAGTCAAAGAAACTTTTGGTTTCCTACTGTAATAAAAGTTAAGTTTATACTCTACTGTGTCTAGTAAGTACACAATATATTATATCTAAAAAATGTATGTACCTTAATTAAAAAACACTTTATTGCTAAAAAATGCTAGCCATCATCTGAACTTTCATCAAGTCCTAATCACTGATCTCAGATCACCATAACAACTATAACAATTATGGAAAAGTTTGAATATTGTGAAAATTACCACTGTGTGACCCGGAGACACAAAGTGAGCAAATGGTATTGGGAAAATGGTGCCAATATATTTTCTTGATGCAGAGTTGCCACAAACCTTCCATTTTCAAATAAATGCAATGTCTGTGAAGTGCAATGAAACAAGGAATGCATGTATCCAAAAAAATTGAAAGCAAGTCTCAAAGAGATATTTGCAGACCCAAGGTCATAGTGGCATTATTCACAATAGCCAAAATGTAGAAGCAACTTAAATGTCCATCAACAGAAGAATGGATAAACAAAATGTAGTATGTATCTATAAAATACAATATTAGGCTTTAGAAAGGAAGGAAATTCTGACACATGATACAACATGGATATCCTTGAGGAGTTAATGGATATGGAGTTTCAGTTTTGGGTGATGAAAACCTTCTGGAGATGGATAGTAGTGTTGGTTGTACCATAATGTAATTGTGCTTCATGCAACTGAATTGTACACTTAAAAATAGTTAATGGGGAAAAAAAGTAGTTAATGGGGTACCTGGGTGGCCCAGTGGGTTAAGTGTCCAACTTCAGCTCAGGTCATGATCTCAGGGTTCATGAATTTGAGCCCTGCATCAGGCTCTGCATGGACAGCGTGGAGACTGCTTGGGATTCTCTCTCCCTCTCCCTCTGCTCCTCCCACACACTCTCTCTCTCACTCTCTCTCTCTCAAAATAAATAAATAAACTTTAAAAAGTAGTTAAGATGGTAAATAATACAAGTATTTCACTGCTATTAAAATTTTCCAAAAGTAAAAATTATATATATATAAAGTAAGAGACAGAAGGGCTTTCAGACACAAAACAGGGTTCAATTTTCACTAACATTTCTGTGACCTCAGTGCCCTGCACAGCACCTGGGACTTGGGAGGGTTTCATGTTTGAGAGATGAAGGAATGATCTGAACCCAAACACTTCAAGAGAAGAAAGAACTTGTTCGAATAGGAGCAGGAAAGGTGGGCCTTTATTTATTTTTGAGAGAGAGAGAGAGAGACAGAGTGTGAGCAGGGGAGGGGCAGAGAGAGAAGGAGACACAGAATCTGAAGCAGGCTCCAGGCTCTGAGCTGTCAACATAGAGCCATATGCAGGGCTCAAACTCACAGTCTGCAAGATCATGACCTGAGCCGAAGTGGGATGCTTAATTGACAGAGCCACCCAGGCGCCCCTCTCAAAAACTGTTTCTACCATCACATGTCAGATGAGCCAGGAATGCAGAAGGAGCACAGGTCCTTCTCTAATTGTTCCCCATCCCCCCCCTCTTTAGCCTCAATTAATATCTGTGTGTGGACATTGGGATGCATCGCCTTTAGACCTTTGCTATACAGAGTGGTTGGAGCAGCACCAGCATCACCTGGGACCTTTCTACAAATGCAGATTTTAAACCCAATCCTGACCTATTGAAAAAGCATCTGCATTTTAACTGGATCCCTCTGTGATTCATGTGCACAAAAAACCCTGAGAAGCTCTGCTTCAGACCCTCTATTTCCTGTTTCCTAAGCCTTCCCAGTCATAGGAGTCATCTGGGGTGTGTTATCAAAGAGATTCCCAGGCTCCTCCTTTGGTGATTCTGATTCACTAGGTATATTTACTTTAATGGGAAGGAAAAAAGGTAAGACTTGGGATGTGAGTAGTATGTGCAGGTATCCCCTCCCCATCTGAACAGTCAGGGAAGAAGGATTCTCAAGCCATGCTATGAAAAGACACTTGTTCCCTTCCCCTGCCCCATCTCTGTCTCTGTCCTCCTCTCTCCCTCTCTCCTTCTCTCCCTCTCTCTCTCTCTCTCTCGCTCTCTCTCTCTCTCTCTCTCACACACACACACACACACACACACACACACACACACACACACACTGACTACAGTGCTGATGTTCTTGTGCAGGAGGCTTCCTTGTAATGAAAACTTCTACAGAAAAAGGACATTGACTTTTGTGAATGTTGATAAGCAACTTAGAGCAAATTTTGGGTATTCAACATTTAAATAATTCTGGCTTTGACCTTTCCCAGCACTACTGATTTAAACTTCATGTCTTACTGAAACAGCTTCAATACATTCCTGGTTTCCTCTGATACATTAAAAGAGGCTTATTTAAAAAAAAAATGTATCCAAGATAGAAATGCTTAAGGGAACAGGGATTCTTTTAACCATGGAGAAGGCTGTTTTAAGAGTGAATTAGATTAGCAAGTTTTCTGTACTTGCTTGTACAATCCTTTTCAGTACCTCCTACTCTTATGCTTTTTGTTGAATATAAATTCTGAAATCTGGAAGAGCAAAGCCTTTCTACCTTCCAGGCAAGTATCTCATCCAGGTCCTCATGAATCTTTGGAAACCATTATTCATGAATGAATTCTTATCCCCCACTGATTCAAAGAAGAGTAACTTACACTACATTATGCAAAAATCAAGGACACATAATTGGAGTCTAGTTCCAAAATGTTTTTAATAGAATGCTTTTTGCTGCTGAAAGAACCTTCTAGGTAAGCATTATGATGCAGGCTTTCTGGGACATTAGTGAGGCAGAAAGAAAGAAGATAGAGTTGAAGAGAGACATTTTTAAAAGGAGAGGAAGAGAGAGGGAGAACTAGAGAGGGATCTTTATGTGCAAGGCAATTGAAAGGTAGTTTTTATGTTTAGCAATTGTTCTCGGTTTGCATTTAAAATGTGGACACTGTCACTTTGCAATCAGAAGAAAGACCAACCAAGCAGTGGCTTCAACCACCACTCCCTGCTCCATAGGCATGGGGTCACAGCTGTAATGGAAGCTCTTACATTGGGTCTAGACCAAGGTGGCCAGTGGAAGTGGCCACAGTTCCTCAACATTCCTGGGGCTCCTCTTGAAGGGAAGGGGGTGAAATGGTAGCTGGAATGAGCAGAGAGAAAGAAGCTGACCCACCTTTCTCTTATCCCACTCAGGCAGTAACAACAAATTTGGGGACCTTTTAATTAATTCCTTAATCTGATCCAGCAAGGCTGAAATGTACCTAGTTATTGACACTCTTAAAGCCCCTTAAGAGACCCTGGTGACAGGAGGCTGCTATTCTAAAGAAGCACTAAAATATTAGTTGAGGGAATCAATGAATAAATCAATATTTGTTTAGCATCTTCATATGCTTAACACCATACTGGTGCAAAGGTATGCAAAATTAAGAATAAAATATGGCCCCAGTTGGAAGGAGGCCGTATCTACAGTGCTTATGAATAGGCTTTAGCACTCAGAAAGTAGTGAGAACTCAGAACTCACAAAGACCTAAGTTCAAATCCCACTTCTAGTTGCTTAATTTCCCTGAGCCTTAGTTGTTTTCCTCCCTGCAAGCTAAAGTTAATAACACTTACTTCATAAGTTATTACAAGTACTTAATATGTAAAATATTTTTAAAGCTTCTAGCTTATGGCAAAACTTCAAAAATTAGTAGCTAAAGAAAAGTCTCTGGGGAAACCACAAACACCTGAAACAATTTGTAAACAAAAATAGGACTGGATATTGGTAGACTGAGGAAACAAAGAATTGAGTATAGCAACCTACAGGCATTCTCTGATCAGATGGGACCCTGGAGTATTATTCTGTAGCCTAGACAGTTTTACAGAGTTGAGAAGAGAAGAGAACAGAGTGGTTGAGGTTTCCTGGGAAGCCTTCATGAGGGAGATAACTCATGAACCAGGGGTTCCATCTTGACTAATGGTATCTGAGACATGAAAGTCACACCAAAGTACAAGACATGACTAAGTGGCCTTGATTCCTCCAGCTGCCACCTCTCACATCTCGTTAAGCTCCTCAACCTGTCTACACATGTATACCCACCTCACCGCCTCCCTTCCCCTAACTTTATTCTCAGGTCTTTTGTCTTCCCACTCCATTCCCTCTCTAGGTACTTTTTTTTTATACTCAACTGTATTGAGGTATAATTTACGTGCAATAAATGGCATCCATTGAAAGTGTATCATATAGGGGCACCTAGGTGGTTGAGCCAGCTGAGCATCTGACTCTGGATATTGGCTTGTGGGATCGAGCCCCATGTAAGGCTCCACACTGAGCACAGAGCCTGCTTAGGATTCTCTCTCTATGCCCCTCCCCCATACTCTCTCTCAAAATAAATAAATAAACATTGAAAAAAATAAAGTGTACAGTTTAAAGCATTTTAACAGTTGTTACACCAGGGAACCATAACCACATTCAAAACCAACTGCCCCACCACACCCTAAAGGTCCTCTGCCCTTTTGCAGTAAGCCCTGTGACACTTCCTACAAAACTACTGTCCTGCCTCTGTCACTGTAGATTAGTAGATTGGATGCACTTTCTAAAATCATACATGAATCGAAGCACATACTATGTGGTCTCTGTGGCTGGCTTCTTTCTCTTGGCATAATGATTTTGAGAGTTGCCCATGTTGTTGTCAGTATTAGTAGGTCATTCCTTTCTGTTGCTGGATAGTGTTCCATTGTATACACAAACCACAGTTTGTTTATCCCCTCACCTGTTAGTGGACAACTGGGTCATTTACAGTTTGGGAATATTGTGAATAAAGCTGCTATAAATTTTATCTTTAAAATTTTTTGACATTTATTTATTTTGAGACAGTGTGAATGGGGAAGGGGAAGAGAGAGAGAGAGAGAGAGAGAGAGAGAGAGAGAGAGAGAGGATCTCAAGCAGGCTCCACACTGTCAGCGCAGAGCCCAACACGGGGCTTGAACCCACAAACCATGAGATCATGATCTGAGCTGAAACCAAGAGTCAGATGCTTAACTGAGCCACCCAGGTGCCCCAAGCTGCTATAAATTTTAATGTACAAGTCTTTGTGTGGACCTATATTTTCATTCTCTTGGATAAATATCCAGGGGTGAAATAGCTGAGTTGTATGGTAGGTGTGTAATCTAATTTTTAGAGAAACTTCTAAACTATTTTCCAAAGTGGTTACACCATCTTACATTTTCATTAGCAGTATATGAGAGTTCTAGTTCCGTCTCATCCTTACTAACCCTTGGTATGGTCAGTCTTTCTAATTTTAGCCATTATAATTTTCCTGATGACTAGTGATATCAGATATCATGCATCTTTTTATATGATTAATGGACATTTTATATCTTCTGCATAGTGTCTATTAAAATATTTTGCCCACTTCTTAATTGGGTGGGTACAAGCCCTTTGAGACCTGTATGTGTAATCTCAAATATTTTTTCCAATTTTGTGACTTGGTTTCATATTTTTTAAATCGAATCCCTTGAAGAGCAAGTTTTTAATTTTGATAAATTCCAATCCAACTGATCAATGTTTTGTTTTATAAGTTTACGCTTTTTGTGTGCTATCTAAAAAATCTTTGCTACTCAAGTTTGCAGGGGTTTTCTCTTGTGTTTTCTTCTAGAAATTTTTGTAGTTTTAGATTTTACAGTTAGGTCTATGATTCATTGCCAGTTAATTCCTTAGGCATTTAACATGCTCCCATTGCCTCCAAAGTCCTGTCAACATACCAAAACTCCTCTATTTTTTTCTCCAACCCAGATATTTTCTCTGATCTCCAGACCCCTATGTCTACATGCATATTCACTTAGATGTTTATGTTACTAAAGACTCAACCTCTCCAAACCACATTTTCTACTTTCCTCTCCATACATGTGCCTCCTTCATTTTTGCCTGTTTTAGTGAATGCCTCCATCCACCCAATTGGTCAAGGCAATCCATCACTAAACCTGCCTATTGCACCTTGCACATAGATGTGTACAAACCTGCTCCTTTCTCTCTATCTACACTCTCTAATCAGGGCTATCCTCTTGTCCCTTGGGCTGCTGCAAAGGTCTGGGATCTTCATACCCATGCCTGCCCTACCTCCAATTCACTCACAGTCCTATTCTTAAAACTCTACATCAACTTTCCTTGAGTTTTAAGACAAAGGTTGTATTCCTGAATGTGCCTCTTCCGCCTGTCTTTCTCCCCATCCTTCTCTTCAGCCAGGCCTCTCTTCACCTTCAGATCCACGTGCATGAATCTGCCTTGATTTCCTCAGAAATGTCTCACATCTTTCTTTTCCAGGCATTCATATGCCATTCCTACTCCCAGAAAGAGTCTTGCCACTTTGTCATACTACCACTCTTCTTTCAGACTTCAGTTCAAATGCCACTTGCTCAGGAAGGCTTGTATCATCCCTCAGCCTGGGTCAGGTCCTTCTCTTATAAAAGCTCACAGAAGCTGTACTCCTTCGCCATGTATCACTATGGTAATTGCATGACTGTACATGTCATTAGTAATGTAGCATTCATTTCCCCCTCTAGAATGTAAGCTTCATGAAGACAGCAGTGGTTTCTGCTTTTTCCCAGCTCAATTCCCACCATATAGCACACTTCCCTGAAATAGTAGAGGAATACTTAATTGACACATTTACTAAAGGAAGGAAGGAAGGAAGGAAGGAAGGAAGGAAGGAAGGAAGGAAGGAAAGAACAAAGACAAAGAGAAGGGCAACCATGGATGGAAAGAGGGGAAGGGGTGGGCCAAGGGGGCATAATCTCAGCAAGACAGAGGGGTCAGAATGGAATCATGTGGTTGTGGGAAACACATTTGTTTGTTGATTTTCTTTTTGAATCAGGAATCAATAAATAATTTTCATTCCCCAATCATGTAAGCAGACAACCAATTATAGTAAGACTGGTGGGACCTACATTGCTCTTATCAAAATCAACCTATAAGCTGCTTTAGAACCAGATGGTAAAACAGTTTCAGCACAAAAGATGCATATGTAACTCTGAAGTCTCTGATCATAGCAGCTTTATGTTTAAGGCAATTAAATGCAGCCATCAAAAGGCATATGCAAGAGGGGAAAGTTCAATTAGAGGAAGATATTTTCATAAACCGACTGGAAAAGAGAGAGATGTTTTTCACTTTTCCTCTAAAGCTTTTGAGAATCCTATTCACACTGATGTATAAGGCCAGTTCAAGCCTGACTGAGCAGGGTGGAGGAGAGAGCAGGGTCCAGGGATTTGAGTAGGGGCTCCAGCAGTGAGAGGGCTGGAGTCTGGGTCCCAGCTCAGCAGCCAGAATGCATGCAGACTATGTTAGTTCCATCTTGCCTCAGTTTACCCAATAATATATTATGTATGTGTCCATCTGCTTAGTGGTTTGTTATTCAATTTGACCTATGAATAGAAGGACTAAGGGCTCTAAAGGGGGATTGGATGGAGTGCAGGTCTGACATGTCTCTTCTTCCTTCTCTCCACTCCTGTCCTCAGGCTATGCAGGGAACTTCTCTCCTATTCTCACTGAAAGCCTGCAAAGGTTCTGATTTCATTTTCCCCAAACCAATACCATAGCTGAGGCTTTGCATAGCATCCTCCTCCCAGGGCTAAGGGTAGCTGAAATAAGGGACCTGCTTCTCTGCCCTGCATGATATATGTCCCTGGGTAGGCAGTGGAGATGCCATTTCAGGTGAAACATAGAGAAGACAGTCTCTTCTCACTGGTGTCTGCCCCTGTCTATTTGACATGCCACCTGATGGGGCCACCTGTGATCTACCTGGGGGAGGCCTGGGGAGAGCCCCTCTCACATCTCTTTTGGAGAGGTTACATCATATAGTGTGGTGGTCATGGGCTCTGGAGTGAGACCCTGTGAGTTTAGATTCCATCTCTAATCATTTCTAGCTGTAGGACTGTTGACAAGTTCGGTGTCTTCATCCATAAAATGGGGATGAAAATGATATGTCACCTCATGGAACTACTGTGAAGATAAATGAATAAATACAGGTTAGGGCACTTAGAACAATATCCACTGTATATTAAGTGCTATACAAGTGGTAGCTATTGTTATTTCAAGGCAATATACTGGTTGGCAGTAGTAGTCTTTATGCGTTGTTTTCTATCTCTGGTCAGGGATCCTAATGCTTTAGGCTTTCCCAGCAGAAAGGTGTAAGATATCCTTATCTACTTCAACTTTGAAAACAGCATGATAATGTTTTTGAGTTCTACTTGTTCAGTCAACAAACATTTATTGAATGCCGATTCTGTGTTAGACACTGTTTTGGACTTTGAGGACACCAAAATGAAAGTACTGAGTATGCTTGTCTAAGTTCAGACTCTAGTGGGAAAAATGGGCAGAAATGCACAAAGCTGGTGAGTTTCCATGGGATTGGAGCTGTTACTTACAAAGGACCTTAGAGGCTGAAAGAGAAGAGATGCCCAGGGACAGAAGTGTCTGGGAAGAGCTCCTTGAGAAAGTGCTACCCTTACGATCTTCATAGCTGTACTTCTCAGGATTTCAGAATCTTAATTATGGCATTAAACAATTGATGTTTTATTTCTCTTGTGTATCGAATGCACCATCATATCTCTGAACATAACGAAACAGATTCAACCACCTTTTACTGAGGCACTGTGCTAAGGCCTTTCACACGCATTATATCATTTGGCCAATTCTCTACGAGGACGTCCAGATTTCTTCAGAAACCAGGATGCCAGATGGAATAATTTTTTGATGGATGGAGTCCATTACCAGTTTAGGCTATAAGCCCAGGTGATTGAAAAAGCATAAATCAGGCAATTGTCCTGGTGTTGCCACTCTCTCCAATTTTTAAACCTTCTGCTACTAATGGAGATATTACCTGACCCTCTTGATGATAAAAGAATTAGCTCATTGAATCACCACATGATCATCTGGATTGCAGCTTTTCCTATTCACTGGCTTTCAAAACATTGTTTTAAGTTTTATACTAGAGAGGGTTGGATGGTGTCTTTTTTTTTTTTTTTTTTTTGTGCATGCTTTGTTTTACTGCCAAAGACTTCTGGCCATGTGATTTGTACTTAAACCTACATGTCATGTGCATGCCTGATGTATGATGAGAGAGAAAGAGGATCTCTCCTCTCCATTGTCTACTACGCTTGGCTGTGTTTTGCTCTGAGATCACCAAGTCAAACTCAGTTTGTCAATCAAGTTCCCAAATCTGAGCTCTTAAAATATCTCACCTAGTTCAAGCCCTCCCTAGAGGGATGGAGGGCTGGGATGGGTTTCAGAGTTCCTCAGTTCCATTCAGTGGAGTCTGGCTGCAGAGAATGAGTCAGAATAGTCATGAAGCTATCTCCCTGGCACTAACCCCAGACCCGTTTTAAATAACGCATCTAAATGTTAATGCACACTTAAGACAACAGTGTAGCTCATACTCTTCCCAAATTGATTCATTTTGCAGTGAGCCTGATGCAATTTACTCAGTATAAAAATGTCTCTGGCAATTAGGAGAACAAAGGGGCAAAGCTGGCGGACCACAAGGATGACAAACAAAGTTAGACGATGTGAAAGCTGGGGACAAAATTAAATTTCTTTTTGAATCAGATATTTTTGGGAATGTCAATAGCAAACAAGAAAGGCCTCCTTTGCCTGCAAGAGAAACTTGAGGATTCTCCATTGGGAAGAAAAGATACAAATTGTCTAGAAAATGGTTTTGATGAAATGCTCCAGCAGCCTTCCTGGTTGCTAACTTTAGGATGCCTGGGGTTCAAACAGCAGGATGCAGCAGGATTCAGGGGAAGAGTGAGCCAAGCTTATGCTACACTGGTGGGTAGAGATTTCCAGATCATTGAAGAATTGCACCCCCCCCCCCCGCCCCCCCGCCCCGATCCACTTCACTGGTTAAGGTCATATGGGAAGAATGTGGCTCCGGAAAATATGCTGTAGAAGAAACTAAAATTGTTTAGCCTGGTGGGGGCAGGGGGTGGTAGGGGAGTTAAGAAGAGACATGAAAACTATCCTCAAAGAAATGAAAACTGCCTTGTTAGGAGAAAGTAGGCTTGTTCTATGTGATTCCAGAGGACAAATATAAGATCAACCAGATAATCGTGAAATAGGAGAGGGAACTAACATACACTATCTGCTCAAATTATCCTAGATGCCTCATATGCATAATCATAGTACTACTTCACAGGAAAATTGTGGTGTTAAATTCAATTATATGCCTCAGTGCTAAGAAGATGATAAACACTCAATGCATATTAGCTATCACTGTTAAAAGCTCCTGTAAGATAGGTATTACTATTCCCATTTTATGGATGAGATACAGGAGACCTGAAGAAATTGAACAACTTTCCAGAGATATTCAACAACTTTTCAAGATGACAAAGGCAGTGGGCTACAAGCAAGTTCTTCCTGGCAGCAAAAGCTGCCTCACAGGGGGCAGTCTGCTTTTTGAGGTGAGCATCCTATTGGTTGGAACCAGGTAAGCTGAAGTCAGATGAGCTTTGGAGGAGGCTCTTGCGTTGGTTTGGAGTGAGGGTAAAGGGACTGGATTCAATGGCTTTTAAGATTATTTTCTGCTTGATGAGTCTATGTCTAAAATATTTTTCTAGTTCTGCTGGCTAGAGTATGCCTTTAACCCAAATTAGCATAAATAGTCATGTGGGAATGTGAAATTGGAGAGGCAGCCACAGGAAAAGACCAAGGACTCAAGGACCATGGACAGTGCAATACAGAAGTTTTTATTTCTATCTGGACTCTCATTTTGCCAATCATCAAATTTCTTGGCTCAATCACATACACAATGAACCTGATGCCACCAGGACCCCAAACCCAAGAGGCCAGCCTTAAGTCAGACAGGAAAGCAGAGAGTTAATCAAGAAAGTTGGTAGACATGTGAGGATTTTTATAAATGAAAATCATCTGTGTCTATTGAGAAGACTCAATGGGCACCAAGAGGCTCCTTAGGGAAAGTGACCAGGAGAAAAAAGTCCAGACAGAGGAGTCACTCTGAGGCCTGTAGGTAAACATCCAATACAAAAATGATAGAATTTCATGCAGTCATTGAGGGATTTTAGTCCTGGAAACAAACAAACAAACAAACAATGGAGGGAATATTTAAGGAACAGTTGGAGAGAACACAACAAGAATTCATCCTAGCTTGTCTGAAAAGATAAAAAAAAAACAACAAAAAAAAAACTCAACAGGAGTCGGTGTGCTTAACTGGGAATGTAAATATAGGTAAACTAAGAAGAGGAAGACGTTGGAGGGGGGAATACCAAGGAGAAGATTCTTATGGAAGATAAGAAAACACACAGGAAGCATACAGGAAATTGTCTGAAAAATTGGAGGGGCTAAGATGATCCCAGAGTGGGCTATCAGGAAGTATGGGAAACATCTTATTTTTCAAGGCTGATGTATGCCAGCATTTGCTTAGTGGTGTGGGCTGAGGAACAGTCATTATACCTGGGGTTGAGTAGAAGGAAGTGAGATATTATGGAGGATGGAGATGGGATTTTGGTCAAGAGCTTTCCAGATGCATCTTTTTCTTAAAACTGTATCTCAAATTCTCAGAGTTCCTGGTCCAATTAATTTGATGGTTTGTTCATTTAAATTTTTTTTTTCAACGTTTTTTATTTATTTTTGGGACAGAGAGAGACAGAGCATGAACGGGGGAGGGGCAGAGAGAGAGGGAGACACAGAATCTGAAACAGGCTCCAGGCTCCGAGCCATCAGCCCAGAGCCTGACGCGGGGCTCGAACTCACGGACCGCGAGATCGTGACCTGGCTGAAGTCGGACGCTTAACCGACTGCGCCACCCAGGCGCCCGATGGTTTGTTCATTTAAAAAGCATTTCTTGAACATATTCTGTGGGTCAGGCTCTGTGCAAGGCAGAGGAGACGCAATGATAAATAATGCCCATCCCTATTCTTAGGACGCCTAATTGGTGAGAAATGCCTGTAAAAGAACAAATGTGCCTCAGGGCTGAGAACAGTAACAGAGATGTGAATGAAACAAGCTACAGAAGTGGGTGTAAAGGATGGTATAATCAACACTGCTTGGACTGGGTCTGGAGTCCCAGGAAAGGCTTGAGAGCTAAGAGATTCTTTTTTGAAGGAGGGGAAAGATTGCACTTGGTGGTCCGAGAGGTGGGGGAAGGAAGAGGGGTTGAAACTGCTGGCTTCAGTTAGGAAAACTGTGAACAGCTTATTATAAATGAAGCATGGGTCCAAAGGAATGGGGTAAGCTCAAGACGGGGAGGGCCAGATTGGGGTCGTGTGCCATGCTGAAAAGGAGCTCAGACTTGATCCTGAGATCCACAGGGGTTTACTGAAAGATCTGAAGCAGGAGATTAGCAACGTGCAATGTTCACCTGCTAGTTCTCTTACCAAGTTCTTGACTTGCTCTATTTTGGGACTTCCTAATGCCCAGGAGGAGTCACTGAGGTTATTGTTCTCAAAGACTTCAAGGAACATTCCACAGTATAATATGACAGAGAAGAACAAAATCTGAGTCTAGAAGTAGGGCCACGAGGGAAGCAACATGGCTCACGGCCTTCTCTTGATTCCCACTGTGTGCCAGTCATTTGTTCTAAGTTGCCCTGAGAGGTGCGGGCAGGCCCCCGATGCTCGGGTAACCTGAAGTCCTTGGGTGAATATCTCACAGGCAGTTCCTATGCCCTGGGCCCAGCCTGCTCCCTCTTGAAAAGCTGTGGCCTTCACTGCGTGCCCTCCCCTTTCTCACAACCACAAGATGTACCCATTGACGGAGGGAAAGCGATCAGCATTTTGACAACAGTGGGAAGACTCCTTCTTGGAGCTTAGTGATGTAAGATCATCTCAGGAATAGACATTGTACCAAATCCGCATGTAGATTTTGTAAAGCCTTTTAAATGCAAAGTCCCATGCTTGATATGGCTCTTAACTAAGGCTCTGAACCATAAGAAAATGCATTTCTGTTATAAAAACAAGGAGTTTATCTAGACATGTGAGTGTGGTACTATAAACAAAACAAAGGGGAAAAAAGAAAACTCAGAAGCAGGCCAGGTAATGAAACATAGGGAGGTTTGCTTTGAGGCCTGGAGTGAATGCAAAGTGGAGCTGGGCTATTATGCAGCTCATGGTGTTTCTTTACTCAGCCGCCATCGACACCGGTGGCCTGGACTCTGCGTTACAACTAAAAGAGCAGATAATTTCATCACCTCGTTCTGCCTCCTTCACCACAGACAGAGACCTGGCCTCCCCAGGCAAGGGGGCCTGGATTGGCCTAGATCTTCAGGAAACAGGGAAGCTGGGACCATGTTGGACTTTCTATATATAACCTTCTGCAGGGCAGGCTTTCTAGTTCCTATTCTTAAGGCTGGCCACTTTCCAAAATGTTCTTCCTTGGGCCAAAAGCCTTAGAACTTTGCCCTCTATTTTTGGATGGGAAGGATTATATACATACCACAGAAAATATGTAGCTAGGTATTTATGAAGACTATACAGTGATGATATGTTACATATGTATCATCATACACAAATAATAATATATTCTTAATTACTGGCTGGTGATAGGGAGGCCGGGAGCATGGTAGGAGTGTAGACTGTGGAGCTAGACTGGATTCAGATGTAGTCTGCTCCTTACTAGCTGTGTGACCCTGGGCAAGTTACTTAACCTCACTGAGCTTCAGCTTCTTCACTGTAAAATGCAGGTAATAAAATTGCCTCCCTCATTGAATGGCAGTGAGCATAATATTAAGTGACATGACACGTGGAAGGCACTTAGAACAATGCTTGGCACCACTGAGTAAATTCCAAGCAACTATCCCTCTCTTCTTGCTATGGTCTGAATGTGTCTCCCCCAACTCGGACCCAAATTCTTATGCTGAAACCTAACCCAAAATGTTGGCAGTAGGAGGTAAGGCCACTGGAGGTGATTAGGTCATGAAGGTGAAGGTCTCATGGATGGGATTAGCACTCTTATAAAGGGGGTTTCAGAGAGCTCCCTGGCCCCTCTCACCATGTGAGGACACAGTGAGAAAAGTGCCAACTGTGAATCAGGAAGAGGACCCTCACTAAAGCATGACCTTGCTGGCATCCCGTCTTATATTTCCAGCCTCCAGAGCTGTGAGGAATAGATTTTTATCATTTCTGGTATTTTGTTATAGCAGCCAGAATGGACTACAACACTCTTCTTCCTTTCCATTATTATAATTATACAAATTAAGGGGAGCAGAAGAAGTGGGGTGAGCTCCTGCTCATCCTGGCCAGCAGCTTCACTCTTTCCCCATCTTTTGCATGCTGGCACTTGAGGGCCAGCAGTGAAAGGAAGGATGCTGGATCCCTGTTGACTAGTGGGGGAGAGGGCCTTGTAGCTGGATCATCACAAGGCCACAGGCTGATGCCATCCATGGAATCTGAATCGGAGGAGACACTGAACTGGACACTGCAGAATGAGTAAGGATCTCTGTGGTGGAGACGGGAGTGGAGGGCAATCCATAAGGAATAATCACCTTAGCTACTCTTGCTGCAAAGGAAGAGGAGGGGAGAGGTGACAGAAAAGTCCTAGAGTCTGAGCCAACTGTAGCCAAAAAGTGTAAATAGCTTGCGCCCTGAGTCCACTTGTGCTGGGGCAGAAATCAACTGTGTGCGTGGATGGATTGTCTATAGGAATCTGGAGTCCTCACTAGGGAGGAAGAAACTAATAGAGGGAGAGAAAGTCAGAAAAGAGCCTGGATTCGGGGTGAAATCTTTTGAGTATTTGTAGAAGGACATTTGCTACAGAAAGAGGTGGGGGAGGGGGTCCAGGGATGAGACTTCTCTTTGGAGACTGCCTTGGTGAGGAGGGGATGGGTACTGTTACTACGCAAGCCAGAGGCACATTCGTACGAAGTGTGAGAACTCTGAGAGACTGGATGGGGGCAGACTGGCTAAGTTATCATGTAGCCCCAGCACCACCTACTTCTCAAGCTGCTGGGCCTTGGGACATGGTCCCTCCATGCATGCATGCCTTTGGCTCATTTCCCCCCTGACTGCTGCCCCTCCTCCCTCCAGAGCCAGCTCAAGCTGTCTTCTCTGGGCCAGCTTGCCTACCAGCCAGCAGCACACTCATGCATACACTCCTCCACACCCCTCTGCACATGTCCTATGCATAAACTCATTATAGCCCTTTCCCCACAGCATCACAGCCGTCCCTTGTCACCTAACACTAAACATCACTGTGAGCCCCTTGAAGGCAGGATGAGCCATCAGAGTTCAACCAAGACTAATAAACGTTTGTTGACAGAATGCCTGATGGAATGAATGAGTGAATTGCTTGACGTTAATGGTTTATTACCTAAATTCCTCCACCTATTTTCTTTTAATTTTTTTAAACATTTTAATTAATTTTTGAGAGACAGAGTGCCAGCAGGGGAGGGGCAGAGAGAGAGGGAGACACAGAATCTGAAGCAGGCTCCAGGCTCTGAGCTGTCAGCACAGAGCCCGATGTGGGGCTTGAACCCATGAACTGTGTGATCATGACCTGAGCCAAAGTTAGACACCCAACCAACTAAGCCATCCAGGTGCCCCTAAATTCCTCCACCTATTTTTAATATCTCCCTCCCCACTGGGAAAAGGTGAGGGTCAACAAACACTTCTTAGATGAAACCAATCAGGTTTGCATACAACGTACATTTATCATTATGGGATTTTCCAAGACGCCATTCTGACAAGCCAAGGGGTTAGAGGTATTCACATTCTCTCAAATTCCTAGTGTTTAATCCATCAAATATCTGGGGCAGAGTGGAAAAAGGAAAGCAACCAGCTCAAAAGAGCCCTCCTACAAGCCCTAGGCTGTCAAATCTCAAAGGTCAAAACTGGCAGAAGCCGATGGTCTTTTCATTTATTTTTCTTGACGCCCATCAATGAAAGCAATCATGAGCAAAAGTTGTACCTGCCAGGAAAGGAATTGTCCTTTGTACTTAGTGGCAACCTTCACAGTTGAGGTGCACTCTGACAGCTGCTTCCTGAACCCCAGAGAGGATTATACATGTATCCCTGGGCGGGGGCAAAAGGTGGGAACAAAATACTTTTCATCTTCTTATTGATTGGAGACTCTTCTATGATCTCGGATTGGGCTTTAAGTCTTAGACTCAGAGCTCAGGTTTAAGAAGAGTTGCATCGTAGATTACCATAAACTGACCTGGTGTCCATGCACCTAACAAAGAACACTTACTATGGGCCAGATGCTGTGCCAGGCAAGCATCCTGTGCAAGGAGTAAGAAGATACACAGCCTGAGGCCTCGACCTTCAGGGCTTCTGGCTCAGAATTAGATGACCAAATATCAGCTGAGTCTTCTTGAGAAGAGCTTTACTTGACTGGATAAGAACAGGTGCCAGTTTTTTCAGAGTCAGACATGATACCAGGGTTCCAGTACAATGCCTCCTTGTGGAAACAACAAGAGCCAGAAAAAAAAAAAAGCACCCAAAAGGTATGTGTTTCTCTATGTGTTTCCCCATAACAAAGGGAAAATCATTGAACCTCTCTGAGATTCAGTTTACTTATCTGTAAAATGAGGATAATAACATATATGACACACTGGGTGCCTGGATGGCTCAGTCGGTTAAGCGTCTGACTTCAGCACAGGTCACGATCTTGCTCAGAGCCTGGAGCCTGCTTCGGATTCTGTGTCTCCCTCTCTCTCTGCCCCTCCCCTTCTCATGCTCTGTCTCTGTCTCTCTCAAAAATAAACATTAAAAATTTTTTAAAATAATATATGACACAGATCAAAATGAAGATGAAATGAGTTGCTGGGCTGATTGTAGTTGGTGCACCTTGGAACCTGAACGTGCACTGTACAGAGTTGCTATGAATGCTAACAGCATAGTATCTATCCCCTGAGAACAAAAAGGAGTGCCATGCTCCAGTGTCAACCTGGGACCTACATGAAAGTCAACACATGACATTCTGAAGACTAGAGATGGATGGTGGGTAGGTGGATGGATGTGGCTATGGATGTGGCTATGGATGGATGGATGGATGTGGATGGATGGATGGATGGATGGATGGATAGAGAATCTCTCTGACTCTGAAAAGTCCAGCTTTCTCTAGTCCACCCTGTATTCTTCCTAGTCCCCTATGGCCTTAAAAGCCACAGTAATTCTGGAGAGAGAATGATAGATGTGTCTTGAGTAGATGCACTGGTGGAGACCAGTACCTTAAATAGCCTTGGATTTACCCAGCTGTTCCAGATGGGGACCACACAGGCAGAATCAGGCCACAGGGGGAAACCTTGTCAACTAGCATGTGTATCTGTGAGGGGGAAATAGGACGCTACACCCTGCACACAAGTGTATCTCATTTCTCTTAGCTTTCTTCCAACCTTCTGTCTTTAGTATTTAGCAAATGATTGTAGATAGTTACCAGCTTATGTAATCAACTAATTTAAGGTGAGGTATTTGCCATGATCCCTAATTTTTGATGCACACCAGAATCCCTGTGTCATTTTCTAGACATACTCATGCTCATGCCCCTTCCCAAGATGAATAAAATCAGAATCACTCTGCATGGGACTAAGCTATACAAATTTTATAAAATGGGTGGTTCTGATTTGTACCGCCAAAGCTTGAGACCTATCATATTAATGGCTTCAAATCCAAATGTTCTAGAGAGGACTAACATTTCAGTAGTTGCTTCAACAATACTATTCACAGGGATGAGAAATACAGCGAATCCAAGCACAGCCAATGGGACTGGTCCTTTGAGGCCCAACTTAGGGAACACAAGCAGTCACTCTGAGGATAGGGGGTGTGAAACTGTGGCTGTCCTCATACCCAATCCCACACAGCCCTGAGCTTCCTGGAGGAAGGCCAGCCCTGCTCCTCTGCCCCTGCGAGGGCCCGGGGCCGAGGGGCCGCCAGGAGCAGGAACAAAGCACTATTAGCACCTATTCTGCATGTCATCTAATTTAATCCTCACAACAACCTCATGAGGCATGCCAATTATTACCATTTTACAGATAGGAAAGCTGAGGCTCATAGACAGTCAGAGACTTGCCTAAACTCACACTGTGTGTGGGAGCTACTTCCAAGCACACTAAAGACCCAAGTCTCATGCTCGGAGAACCACAACCTGTGTGACTATTCCCGTGACCAGGTGTCCTGGAAATATGCACCTGACAAGCCTGGGTGTGGGTGTTAAGGCTTTTAAAAATTGTCGTTAAAGCCTCTAAATGGCTCTCTCTTTTTAGTGTAAATCACCCGGACATTAAAGCCCTTATTGTATATTTATTAGTGTGTTATTCAGACCAAGGGGAAAAAGAGAAAAGCGACACTCTGAATGACTTTGAAAGGGAGAAAATGCTGGGTCTGAAATTAAATCATTGTGACACTGCCACTTGAGGGCATCAATTTCAATAAATGATCACCTTTTTTATTCTCAATCCCGTTTATCACGCAGGCAGGATGTGAGGAGGACTTTGGCTGGAGGGTGCTGAATGCCACAGGCCCCTGATCTCCCCGTGTTGGCCAGACTTGCCACACCACCCTGGGCCAACTGAAGTTAAATCCGGCACAGTTTGGCAGTCAGGCATCTTTTCAGAAGCACATGCCTAGTGGCATCTTTCCATGTTGCCCTGCCTGAAGCCTATCCCTCGCTCAGCCTGCTGAGACCATTCGGTCTATTTACAGGAGAATTCAGGGCTCTGTACATTTGCAGCAGAAGGTCTCTGCGTCAAGAGGGGGTAACTGTCCTGTAAGCTAGGCTGGGAACAAACAGCAGGACTCCGGGGTGGGGAAAATTGTTTCCTGCTACCCCAGTCCTCAGTGACCACCTGAGGTGAGGCAGCTGGCCTTGCAGGATGAGGAAGGGGACAGAATGCAGCTGGAATCTCTCCTTGGGAAGGGAAGAAACTGAGGCTGGGAAGAGCCGAAGATTAGCAGGGGAGCCAGGACTGACACAGCACTGCCACACCCACAAGTCAATATTGCTTTGAATTAAATGACTTTGGCAGCTCTCCCATTAGGATTGTTCTGGTTTTAAAGCTGGTATCTTTGGCCAGAACTGACTGGTCTAAATAAATATGGCAGCTGTGTCGGTACCCAGCACGGACATAGGGTTTTCTTCACAGGGGGTGGGTGGCTGCGGATCTTAAGCTGAAGGCAGTGAGCTTGAGGATTTCCTGATGCAGCTGTTCAGCCAGGAGATAGAAGAGAGTACAAGAAAGCAGGGCTCCGGAGGACCAAGAGCTCATACTTTGTCCTTCATCACGTCACGTCACCCCTCAGGGCCTTGGCATCCCCAGTGGACAAGAGAGAAGGAACTCAGGTCTCCTCTGAGGGTAGGGGTTAAGACCCTGCAGAAAGGTGAAGCATTGTGCTGAGGGGAGCCTTATTTCTTGGCCACCTTCTGTGATGAACCTTGTTTGTGCTACAGAATGGCCCTGACAGCTTATCGTGGCTCAAGCCTGAGTATCCCCAGATCCTTTAGGTTTAAAGCATCTTTTCAAGTATTAGTAATTCAAATGATTGGCAACTTGTATCCCCTCAGGGCCCAATTCTTCCCTCTACACACTGTGTACCTCTGGTCACACACAATAAAGTCCCCGGATACCCAAGGCTGCAGGAGAAAGGTGTGTGCTCGGGTGTCCGGGAAGGAACTGAGGAGGCACTCCTACAACCCCAAACACCCCCACCCCCTGAGCCTGGGGTCCTGAGTCCAGGAGGGCACCAATGTCACACTGGCAACTTCTGTTCCTTAATATCTCTGGGCCCCCATTTAAAGCCATCTGCACAAGCACGTGCTGAATCCTCCTTACTGGACTGCATGTTCCCTGAAGTTGTGCCTGTGCCCTCTTTGGCTGCGTATTCCCAACACCTACTGCATGGGAGGCACAGGATCCATGGTTGTTAGAGGGATGGATACCCTGGAAAGCATCTAGCATGTGTTAAGTACCTAATATGGTTGGCACAGCATGAACCATTTTCCTTATGCCATTTCACAGCTCACCATTCTAAATAGGGATTATCATATTCATTCAATTCATGGGGACTTTGTAACCTCTGACTTCTAGTTAAGATGTCCTATGCCTGCTGGATTCTGTGGCCAGCAGGGCTGGGCTGTTTGACAGAGCATTTCTCCGCTTCCGTGCTCCTGTGGCCATTCTGGCAGGGCAGATGAGCAGATGAGCGGGCCAAGCACTCATCGCTTTGCATCCCCTGGGAGACCCAGGCCAAAGCCAGGCCTCCTTGGCAGAGGCGGGCGCTCATGCTCTGTGATTCACTAGACCTCATGTATGTGGCTGCTTTCCAGGAGGCAAGGAAGGGAGCAGCTGCTGGGGCTCCCCCACTGCCTGTCCTTGCCTCCGGTGTCTCCAGGCAGGCTGCTGCTCCCCCAGTGTTGCACTTCGTACTCACGACTTGGTGTCTGGGGGACTCAGTGGCCTCAGGCTTGTCCTTCCCCAGCCCACTCCTATGAGTCAAGCTCTCCCCAGCTGACTGTGTTATGACACTTTCCTCCCTTGTTACTACAAATGGAGAATGTTGTTTTGCAAATAGCAGTCCCCAAACCACCCATGTTCTGTCCTGAGAGGAAGCCAGCCCCATTTGTAATTATCACTGTCATCACCACCAGGATTTCACTGTGTCCCCCTCACCACTCGGAGCGCTACGTTGTCGGGTCGTCTCCGACATAAAAGGGACTGAACTTCAGTGAGGCAAAGTGCCAAGGACCTCAAAACCAAAGGATCCTTGAGATTGCCACCAACCCCACAATCAGAGAGCGGATGAGTCTTAGTCCTTTGTGCTCCCTGATTCTGAGCAGAACAGAGCAGATTAGGATATTAAATAATGGTCTCTTACATGTGCATCCTGCTTAGTGTGAAAAGCCCTTTACGTCTTTTATTCCTTTAACTCCACAGCACCACATGAGTAGGGCTGGCATCATCATCCTCACTTCACAGATGGGGGAACCGAGGTTTAGTAGGGGTGGAATTCACCCTGAAGTCATAGAGCTCATTCATGGAAAATCCTTTCATAGACCATCAAAGGCTAGTCTTTTGTATCTAGCACCTGTATGGTCCTAACAAATAGAAAGTACCCAATGAGTAATGGTTCTCCAAACTGAGGAATAGTGAACTAGGACCTAAACTGAGGGCTTTGATTCATAGAATACTGATTTTTTTGCTGCAGCAACACGGCCTAATTGAGCTCTTCCAGCAACGGGCAAAAATAGTCTGAAGTCAGTCTGCTTAGGTTCAGACCTCCTGCACCCTGTCTAGCCAGTGACCTTGGGAAGGTTGTTTGATCTTACTGAATTTCCCCATCTGTGAAATGGAAGATAGTAACAGTGACTGCTTCATTGTGTTGGTGAGTATTAAATAAGAAAATACATGTAAAGTGCACAGTGTTGACTGGGAAGTCACATCTGGGAAGTGTTAAAAAGTGTTGATAGCAGTTATTATTACTCAAGGGTAGAGACTGCACCTTACAGATCTATGTAACTGAGGAATCAGTACAGTGGTTGGCACACAGACTTGAGTGTAGGGCTGAAGACACCTGTCTACCAACACTGGCATTCATCACATGACATGGAGTGAGTCCCTTTCCCATTCTGGGCCTCAGTCCCCACTCCTGAGAATTGACAAGGTTGAATCTTGAGGTAAATCTCAGGGTTCCTCCCAGCTCTAAACTTGTCTAGCTATTTCAGTAGTTCTCAAAGGGGACAATTTTGCCCCCCAGGGGACATATGGCAATGTCTGGAGACATTTTTGTTGCCATGACCAGGAGAGATGCTACTGGCATCCAGTGGGTAGAGGCCTGGGAAGCTGGGGAGCCATGCACAGGACAGTGACCACAGAAGGAATTGTCTGGTCCCAGATGTCAATAGTGCTGAGGCTGAGCAACCCAGATCCAACTCTACGCAAATACCTAGAGCTCTGTGAAGTGTTGAACAAGTGCCTGTGCCCTGCAGCTTGCCAAGATGCCTGGGGGCAGCACAGCTCCTCCATGCATCAGGACAGTCTGTGGACTGCCCCTTCAGCTTCCACCTTCTACCCTCACCACATCGATTTTGTTAGGGGTGGGGAGGCTGTCTCAGGCATCTTTAGTTTCAATTTGGAACCACTCCTGCTCATCCCCAAACTCCAAGATGGCTCTGTCAGGACTAAGGGAGAATGTCTCTACACAGAGATGCCTGGAACTCAGCCTAAGGCAAAGGCCCTGTAGATGTAGGGCAGCCCCAAGCAAAGGCATCAAGTCAGGGGGCTTGCCACAGCACACTTGCTTCCTTTCTCCTGCTTCAACTCCCACTTTCCAGGGGGCAGGCCAATTCCTACAGTGGGAGAGTCGCTCTGGGAAAAAATGCAATGGCTAGCATGATGGGCCTTGAGACTGGGGAGAATCACAGCCTGCCCACACTGTGCTGTCTTCCTTTCCCTATTCTCATTGTCTATGAAGGGAAGGTGGCCATCATATGCCCCCTGTGCTCATCTGTCTCAAATCTAGAGGATCTAGTGGATCTCTTTTGTAAGGTTCTTTCACCTTCCATTTCCTTTTCCCTGACCCTGCCCTTTCCCTCTGAGTTCCTGCTGAGAGGCTATGGGTTTCCTGGAAAGTGC
This sequence comes from Neofelis nebulosa, assembly GCF_028018385.1. Taxonomy (NCBI): domain Eukaryota; kingdom Metazoa; phylum Chordata; class Mammalia; order Carnivora; family Felidae; genus Neofelis; species Neofelis nebulosa. The sequence continues at coordinate 23,925,271 of NC_080790.1, forward strand.
ACTAATGAGAGAAGGGGAGATCTGGAGTCCACTTTGGGCCATATCACTTCCTATTTCCTCTCTCTGCCTCAGTTTTCTCATTTGTTAAGTGGGAACTCACCAGGTAGTTGCATGCATAGGAAGATAAAGAGGGGAAACGTCTTTGCAAGACCCCATGGCTAGTCATTGGGAGGAGCTGTGGTCTTCCAAACCATGCTATCCAGGGGACTAGGCTCTGCTACTCAGAAAGCACTGAAATCCCTCTGGCACTCTTCCTTCACATGCATGCACATTCTCAGCCTGCACTTCAGGGAGACTCTGAACTCCACTTCACCCTGTGACATCAATGAGTCCCAGCCTCCAACCACACACTTTAACAGATTGATGGTCTGAATTCTCAGCAGCCTTGAGCAGTGCTGTCTGGTCTCTTCCAGGATTGGTGGGGCAAGAATGCTGAGTGCAGAAGTCAAGTTCATGAGACTGGGCAGACGCCTACAGCATGGCATGGCAGCAGAGGCCAGTACCCACCCTGCCCATGGATGGGAGGCCTTACCATCTGGGCTTCTCCCAAGAAAGGGAGGCCATGCTGGAAGGAAGTTCGGCCCCAAGGACAGCTCATCTAAAACAGTAGGCAGCCTGGACACCCAACATTCCTAACTTCTGGAGAACATAGGAAGAGGCACTTGGTACTGGTACTTGGTACCAGAGGTACTTGGTACTTGGTACTTGGCTGGATGGACCCTCCCATTTCAGAGGCATGAAGATGGATATAGAGTTTAGGTATGGGGACAACATCCTTCTTGAAGCTAAGATTTTATTCCTCCTGGGACTGTAGGAGCTTGTAGTTTTTTGAAGCACAGCTAAATACAGATGAGTCAGCAGTAGGAGAGTAGGGTGGAGATTTTCAAGAAATTATTAAGGAGGCCATAGAGCTTTTTGGAAAAGCAGTAGACAGGCTATCCCCTCCTGACCCAGCACACCATGGAGGTAAACAATGGGTAACATCACTGTTCAGATGGGACTCCTCTGAAAGATATTTTCTTAGAAAGAAGCTAACTCTAAGCTTAGATAGAAATCTGAAGTCTATCTTCTGTAAACATGCCACAAAGAAAGAGCTTTCACCCTTGATTATAAACTAATCAGATCTGGGGCCCCTCAAAAGTGGGGTTTTATGATGGCATTTATTCTTATGGAATAAGAAAAAAAAGGTATGCACAGAGATACCCTGGTTCAAATTTGCTTTCCAATGTGACTACTTCTAGAGGCCCAGTAGATCACTGAGTAAGCAAGTGAATATCTTCTGGAAGCTTGAGGAGCTCACAGACATGGGTATCCGGTGTGATTTCAGTATTGTGTAAGCCTCAGAGGTTCTGGAATGAAGCTTGTTCCAATCTCTATTGAATTGATACCACTGTGGTATCCCTGACCAGTTCTGCTCTGGGGTCCCACACTCCTGCACGACCTGCTTAGGTGGCTACAATGATTTGCTCTTTCCCTACCTGCTCAAGTCCTAATGGTAAAATCCCATTTCCAGCATATTAAATTACTTTCATTTTGGCCTTTTAACACTCCCCTTGGCTGTTTTCTTCTTGGCTCCATCTGTACTTTGGGAAATAAATACCTTTAACACCCACTCGTTAAATGTCCACTTTGCCAGCTGGTCTTCTGGCCTCTGGAAGGACCACCAGCCTGGGCAGCCAAAGGGCCCTACAGAACAGTGCCTGAGACACTGCCTTGGGAATATTAGCAATAATGGCTCAATCTGGACCCTACCCATTGAAAGATGACTGTGAGTTTTAAGTAGATGTCACAGACTCTGGAAATTTGCAGCCAAAAGCCAAATGGCCTTTTATATCATCAGTTTTGGACATGGGGAGGGACTTACCCATGCTTTCCCGGAGTGGGTACCAGAAGGATCTCTCTTCCAGCCTCGTTGTGGGGCAGTAGCTGGGCGACATACCTCCCAGAAGGCTGCAGATGCCTGTGCACCGAGACAGCCAGGCTGCAGTGCTCGCTGCTGCTCCTCATCCATGGGCTCAGGATGGTGTGCTTGGAGTTTGCTGAGGTGTTGAGGAGCAGGAAGGAGCCTGGCAAGAGACAGACAAGGTGACTCTGCAGGTGTGTACAGATAGGAGCACCAGCAGCATCTCCGTGGCAGGATATAGAGACCAATGGCACCAAAGTCAGCAATGGTATAGGCCTTTCTCACCTTCTTCACATAAACACAACCCTCTTTCCCTTTTCTTAGATCATCTTTGTGAAAAGCAAAGCCTGAAGCAAGAGAATGGTAATTCTGGACTTACTAAGGCTCTCACCTTAGTTCCCTGTCTTACTAGTTCTATGTACTGGAGTCCCAGGTTCTTTATCTGTAAAATGGCAATGAAAACACCTATATCAAAGGGTGGGTGTAAAGATTATATGAGATAAGCATGGGGAGTACTTTACCCAGTTCTGGGTGGAGAGGAAGGCCCCTATTAAATCATCAATTACTTGATTTCAACTGTCTTCTAAGTTAAAGTAGAGATGATAGCTTACAGATTATTTGTCAGCCAATAGGCACGATTAACAAAGTCTCACAGGCAACTGGAGAAAAATAGGGGGTATTACCTAATCCCCATAGAATAACCAGCATGAGAAACCCAACCCAGATGCTAAGATGTTCTGATGGATTTACAGCCTGGTCTACAGGGACAGCCTAAATAGTTGCTGCCTCCAAAATGTGCCAAGAATGGAGCCAGGACACTAGTGCCATTTTGTAAACATCCATGTAGGGTGTTTCCAAACCCTACAAACCAAAGCACACTCTGGGGCATCTCAGGCCACCCTACAGGTCACAGTTTAAATAAAAGCTGAGTTCTCCATATCACATTCAAGCCAACTTAGCACTCAATTTATGGCCAATTCAGAGTTTCTCAGGAATGTATGGATTGGCTCTACAATCTCAAATAACTCTGACCAGTTCAAGGTTTTCCTTGACAGGTGGGTGGCTTGGAGAGGCAGCATTTGGGTCACTTATTATGTAGTAGTCAAGTTCACAGCTCATGCTCCTTTGGTTACTAGCTGAGTGATCTTGTGCAAAGCATTAACTTTCTCAGGTTTCAGTTTTCTTGTTTATAAAACCGAGTGAGAAGGGTTGGCTGAACTCAATAATCTCTTAAGATCCATTTCAGCTCTTGAGTCTATGCGTCATGTGGATTTGTAACTGGTCTCCATAAAGAAAGCCCTACAAATCCTCTCTGGTGCCGTGCCTGTGCCAAAATGTGCCTCTGGGGCAAGCCAACACTAATTCCAGTAGTATAGGCCAAGTGATCTACAAGAAACCTGTATTCATGGGGATTACTGTCAGCATAAAAGCACAGCACCATTTTATTGTTCCAGGCATTCCTTCTGATGCATTAATTTCACTTGTGACACTTCTGCACTGAAGTTTTGGACCATTTGATGCTGCTTCTTTTGCAGTGGAAGACTATTCCAAGATTCCTGACTCCTCCAGTGGGAACGAGCTAATGAGTGCTCAGCCCTCTTAAACCACTCCTGAGCACTTCAAGCTGGTCTCCTTCTACAGACAACCCAATTTACCAGGTAGGTAAATGAACTAGCAGTCAGCGGTAGAGAATGAATCAGATGAAAGAAGGGATCCCTACCAGAAGCATTCTTTAAGGAGAAGGTATTGTGTCAGGAATTGGAGATTTGCAATATTCTGGAAGTAGATAAATGTGACTTCCAGTTATAATCAGGATGAGGTCAGTGCAAGACTGTTTCTGAGCTGGACTGGGGACCAGGGGTCAGCATGGCAAACTGCACCCTTTGTAATTGTTGGGAAGTTTCAGCATGGCAGATGGGCCAGCGGAAAGTGCTCTACAACCCTCAGTAAATAATCTATACTATTACTCTGTTTTACAACGGGAGAGGTATTCTTGTCATGGGTACAGAGGTAGAAGAAAGGGAATAGAATCAAATATCAGAACTAGACAGGACTTAAAGATCACATAATATGATGCCCTAACTTTCCTAAAGAAGCAGACTAGAGGTCAAAATGGAGAAATGACTTGTCCAACATCTTAATTTGAAACTCCAAATCAAACTCCAGGGGTTTGGATTCCTAACCAGTGCTCTTTACCTTATATGTTTCTCATTATCCCACTGTATCCCTTATCTTAAAACATGATCAGGGTGCATTGTGGCCAAGCTGTACAGCTCAGGAACTCAGAGGGGGAGGAACAGAAGAAGGAAGGCAGTGGGGTACTGAACCAAACCCATTTGTTCACTGGCTCCCTGTTCACTCTTTCTTGCTCTCAAATTTCATTTACTGGATTCCACTGTTGAGCAAACATCCAGGCACTGGCTTTGCCCTGGGGACACAGTCATAAACCAGACACAGTGTTGGCTTTTAAGGAACTCCAGGTCCAGTAGGGGTGATGAGATCACTGTAATAACTACAATCAAAAGCAGAGGTTATAAAGTCATAAGACATCTACAGGTAAGGCACTTTGGGAGGCTCCAGGAAGGAGACATTAGGTTCAGTTGGGAAGATTCATAAAGAAGATGACCTTTGAGCTAGGCCTTAAAGGGAGAGAAAAACAAAGATATTGGCAGAACCAGCCATGCAGGGTTTGAGGGAAGAGGAGTAAAGGCATAAATGTAGAAAATGTGTAGAGGCACTTGGCTGCAGAGGGGTACTACCTGAAGACAAGGCTGAGGCATAAGGAAGACTAGGGGAGCTAGTGTGGGGCAAGACCATACAGGACACTTCATTCCTGGCTGGAGGTATTCACTACTATGTTTGGAAAGGTTTTTGAGCAGGCAAGTGACATCATCAGAGTGGTGCTTCAGGAAGGTTAATCTGGTATGGTAGGGGAATGGTGGGGATCAATACTGACCTGACCTCATCTTATAGTACTAATTACACTAAGCAGGGATGTGACTAAATGCAAATGTGACATGTTTAGATTGTTACTATTGTAAGCAAAGGTGCCATGTTGGGGATAGACTCTGGAATTGACTGGGGTATCCAATACCAGATTGATGTGTGTCTATCCAGAGTAGATGAGAGTCCTGGAAGCATGTCTTGGGGCACAGTCTTGCTCTAGATACTTCGGGGCATGGTCTGAGTTTAGGATGAAGGCAGCATGTCACACATATGGAAGCAACAACTGTGCCTGGTCTGAGATCGTACTCAGATGTTTTCAGGTTGGTGGAAAGTCATACTGAAAACAGGTGTTTGAGCTACTGAGGGAAAGAATGTGGGCAAGATGAAGGAGATGTTCTCCTCTTCTCAGAAAGATTACGTGCACGTGGACGCATACCCCACCCTGGGAAATTCAAGTTCCCAGGAGAAAATCATACTGCAGGTGCTGGACTTGGGGCTCTCGTGCACCAGTGTTCTTCCCTCCTGGGTGTGGAAACACATGTAAATTCTGTCCTTGTAATTCAGTAGCTCAATAACGGGACTCTTTCAAAGTTGACTGGAAGATGGATTATTTTTCCAGTTCTAATATCTGAGATGATGTTTATATGAATTTTATTTTGTGCAACTGGACTATCAATAAGAGCCTGAGCTTAAAGTATTTTCACTGTCAATGAAACTGTAGTTGAGAGCTATCTCTTCATCAGCAGCTTTTCCGTCTCAAGAAAGAAAAAAAAAAAAAAAGGAAAAAATACATTTCATAAGCTCCTTGGGATATTGTCAGTATAAATCTTTTAGAGTCAGTGAGCATTTCTATCTCCCCTCCCTCTTTTCTGTTTCTTGTTTATTTTCCTCAGAATAGCTTGGGGCTACTCAAAGGCTTCTGGGGTCCCTCGTAATTAAGATGGATGGCTGGGCAGCTCACAGACCCTCCCCCAGGGTGGGCCATGGGGGAGCAGAGAAGCCGATCAAAGAGCCCTGCTTAGTGCCAGGATCATGCTTCCCTTATTAGTGGATCATGTTGATATGCTCAATCATGTAATATGAAATGGTCATTATTTTTACCTCTGGTCACCAATATAGGGATGTGTAGCTCTTATCTCAGTCAGCAGGGTACCAAATTATGGGCCAGAAAACAAAGGGCATGAACCTCGAAGTCAGACAGACTCTTACATGTCCAGGCCCTGTGTCTAATTCTAAACTTCAGACAAATTATCTAAAATTGTTAAACCTCAGTTTGCTCACATTTAATATGGGTGTAGCCTACCTCATGTTGCTGTTGTGGAGATGAAGTTAAATAACACACATGAAGTGGCCAGTATGGTGCGTAGCCCTTAGCAGATATGTGAATGATGTTGATTTTTGTGCTCGGAAGGGCGTCTTAACGTGGAGCTCCTTTTATCTATTACTAAACTTGCGATCAGAAGGATTGAATCAGAAGGATCAGCTCTGCCACAACCAAGCCTCCTTTGTTTGTAAAATGAAAGGATTGGATAGAGTCTCTAAGGACCCTTACAGCTCCAAACTGTCAGTAACTCTATCTGCCTGCCTAGAATACTATCAGTCTAAAGGAACCATGTCAAGTCTCCAAGCCCCCAAGTCCTAAAGGCTTGTCCTAATTCACCTCTGTGGCGGTTCTATACCAACAGTTTTAATCGGTTGGCCAAATCGGCCAAGCTGTGAAGTGTGATTCCCTGCCCTGCTTCCTCTCTTCCAATTTACACAAACACATTTCTGGGAAGGGCTCCTAAATCGACATCATTTATTTCTGTAGATGCTTCTGCTATAAGGCTGGTATCATCTCTAAATACCTGGTATTTAACACAATGCTTGCCATACAGCAGGTACTCAACGGCTTTTAAAAATCAAAGTAATATATGCATGTGGCTGGAAGTCAAAGAGTTCTGAATTGCTCATAATAATATTTATTTATTTATTTATTTATTTATTTATTTAGAACATTTTTTAATGTTTTATTTTACATTTGAGAGAGAGAGAGAGTGAGCGAGAGAGCGAGCATGAGCAGGGGAGGGCAGAGAGACAGAGACAGAATCTGAAGTAGGCTCCAGGCTCTGAGCTGTCAGCACAGGAGCCTGACGCGGGGCTTGAACTCATGAACTGTGAGACCATGACCTAAGCCTAATTGACCGAGCCACCCAGTCATCCCCATAATAATAATTTTTTAAAGCTACCATGTCTCCAAATCCCAGAGACATCTTTAAAGATTTCTAATTTCTTTTGGTGGCTGCCTTTACAATTCTGACTATGGTGATCGTCGTGTTATTTATTGGCTGTAGGCTCCTTACATGATGGGACAGTTAGAAAAATGGCACTCTTCCCCTTCTAATTCTTGACTGTTTTTAAAAACCTTTTTACTTTTTTATTGCTTACCTTGTTAACTTTCCAATTTATTACTTGTTCCATGAGCTTTAGACACTACCACCTGGCTCTCCTCACTAAAAGTTGAGGCTATTTATTGGTCTTTCTGCCCTTCTCTGCAATTTCCTCACCCACATCCACCTCTCAGGTCAGCTGGGCTTTTCTTTCACATCGTCAACATTGCATACGAGTGATTAAGTCTTGTGTTTGTTTACAGATTGATGCTAAACCTTGCCAACCAGTAGACAGAGATTTTATACTGATGACTATATTTTCCCAGGGCAGTGAAGAAGGGTTATGTTTGTGATCTTCTCTATAGGTCGAAATAACACAACCTACTTCATGAAGAATATTTCTAGCATCAGATCAAATGAATAGTCTTTTTCTTACACTGTCACTTGTCAAAATTGTGGCATGTTTTAATTTGCCTTCTATTTGAATCCAGAATTTCTTGTGCAGTTTGTTTTTCCAGAAATTTCTAGTTGCTCTCCTCTTTTATTTTGTATCTGCCTTCTTTCTTTCTTTTTTCTATTTATTTTCTACCGGCCTTTTATACTGTATCACTAACGCCTTTATATATTCCTTGAAAAAAATCTCTCCCTTCTTCTCAAAGACACTGATTTCCTATTTTAATTTGTGCCAGTCGCTTTTCTGGGCTTCTGCAAAGCCAATATTCTGGAATTTATTTTCACTGGGATCTTCCATTAGTCCTACCATCCTTAGGAAACTTCCTTTGGATGAAACTTCTTTGTGAATCTTTGAATATCTGAAATATTTTTATTTTGTCTTTACACTTGCTCAATAGCTTTCCTGGCTATAGTTTCTAGATTAGAAATTTTGCTTCAGAAATGTGAAGGCCTCATTTCAGTGTTGTCTAACATCTGTGTGACTGAGGAGAAGTCTGAGGCTAGTTTTATTGTTAATTTCTTTATCGTCAATGTTTTTTCTCTTCTAGGAGGCTTTTAGGATCTTTAACACTGAGTTGCTGAAATTTCAGGACAATGTACCTAGATATGGATCTTTATAAAAATTCCTTCTGGCATTTGATGGTTCTTTCAATCAGAAAACACACACGTCTTTCATCTCCAGTAAATTTGTTTTGTTATTTCTCTCATACCTTCATTCTCTCCTCTTCTCAGCCTTGAATCTTTCTAAAGAGCTTTCTCTCTCCAATTAATCTCTGGTACCTAATGTGTCTTGGTTTTCTCTGGGATCAGTTTTTTTTGTTATTGTTGATATTTCTTTTTCATTCTGCTAGGCTATTCATATGCTGAGTGATCCTGAATCAGCACCTTTTGTTTAAACAGGATTGACTAGCGATGCTGATAGGAACTTCAGGGTACATAGAGGGTTCTTACTCTGTCAGGATTGGCCTGATGGCGTCAGGGCCTGGCCACTTTGCCAATGCCCGCCCGCTCCCCAGCGTCAGCACGATGGACACACCACTCTGGGTATGAACACTCCTGCCAGCAGTTTTAGTTCTTCCAGTCCACCTGAACTTTTTCTTTTAATTAAAAAAAAATGTTTATTTATTTTTGAGAGAGAGATAGAGAGCATGTGAGAAGTGGGGAAGGGGGAGCAGAGAGAGGGACAGAGGATTGGAACCTGGCTCTGGGCTGACAGCAATGAGCCTGACATGGGGCTGGAACTCACACACTTTGAGATCATGACCTGAGCTGAATTGGATGCTTAATCGACTGAACCACTCAGGCGCCCCAGTCCACCTGAACTTTCAGAGATGCGTTCCTTCTTTCCCCTCTAGTTAAGTATCTTGCTACCTTTTAGTCTGGAAAACTGGGGTTGAGAACGGGCAGAGACATGTGGAACCATTCTCCCTCTCTTTACTCTATTCCATCCTTCCGGGGGATCCCTTGTCAGTACTCACTGTGGTGCCTCCCAGCAGATGGGCTCCCTCCTCTGCTCTAACCCCTTATTGCATCTTTTCAGCTATGGCTGCTTCAGTTCCTCCATCAAGAGCTTTGTGCTCTTGAAATTGCTCATGATTTCTTCTCCTGTTCTGTTTGCTAGTTAGAATTTATTCCTCTGTTGAATTCTTTATTATCACTTGAGTGGTAATGCAGGAGAGGAGACAAGTGCGTGCTTAACCTGCCATCCTGAACCAGAAGCTTCTTAATCATGTTCTTTGAGTGAGAACACTGGTAAACAAATGCATGGATGGACAGATTTCCATCTCAGTAAATCACACAGGATTCTACCATCATTGGCTAATTGTCCATATTGCAATTAAACAATTAAATCATTACTATAAGCTATTATTCATTCAATGGGTCATGATGCTGTTCATATTAGGTGAGACCTAAGGAGCAGCAGAAGTTTAATGGGCTGGAATATGGACAGAAGAAGTACAATGTGACACACACAGGCCTCATAAGATGTATGCTATTAGATGCAGTGTCAGGGAATAATGGGGTGCTGTCCCCCACAGTACGTTCCATTGAACACCAGCCCCACAGGGTGTTGACAGGGCTCAGGAGAAAGCTCTGGGATCAAGTAAGTTGGAGGACTATTGGGTCAAACAAAAGTAAATGGGCTCTTTCACTGTAGGGTTTCTTAGAAACTTAGTACACCATAGAGTCATGACTCTTTAAGAGTAGAGTATAAACTTAAGATTACCCAAATTCCTTTGGAATCAGAACTCTTTTGCTGTTGTGTATGATGTACCATGGAATATGCTTTGGAAACCCGCCTCTAATGTATTTCTGCTCTAGAGATCACTTGCACAGAGTTGAGAAAGGAAAAAAAAATCATGAAAAAAAAAAGGTAGTGTAGAAGGTGAATAATATATTTGTATCTACAGCATCCCTTAAATCTTAAATCTTCTATGTTTGTCTGATGTTAAACTGTCCTCTCAACAAGAACTGAGCTCCTTATGGCAGCATTCTGCTTCTGGAGAGGCTCCTCTAAGTTACCACGTGTGTTTTTCTCCCTGATGAGACTTAAAAGCACTACATCCATCTCTGGCTTTCAGAATGTCAGAACTAGAGACCAACATGGTGGTCACAAAGCTTAACCCCTAGCTGTACTGGGGAGAAAGCCAAGAAGCAAAGAAGCTAAGGATTGCCCAAGATCACACTGCAAATTTGTTGTGGATCTGGAATTCAAAATAAGGTTTTCAGACTTCTTGTCCAGTGGAACCCTGGTCCCCATCTGTCTATGATAGAAACCTGTGATGATGTTTCTGGCAAGACACCTGTTGCTCCTGACCTCACTTTCCTTTCTCTGCACCCTCATAGGTCTGAACACTAGGCTCAGAAGATGGTCTCAAGCCCATCCATCTGACTATCTGCAAAGGTCACAGACTAAGGCTAGGCCAGTGAGACGACAGGTGAGTTCTTTGGAAATCACTTGTGGGAGCTTACGGTGGTCCCCTATGGCTGGGCAGCATGTGAAGGTCTCCTCTGTGTATGTGGTCTTACAAAGTGGCCAAAACACATGAGCACCACATTAAGAGTTCTCTTATTGTTTATTTTTCAAATTCGAATTCTGCTACCCTACCCTCAACTCTGGTTTTAGGTTTTAGTGCAGAATTTTGAAATTTAAAGGAAGGGATAGGTAGGATTATGTTCACTGGCATGCTTTGCCTAATAGTGGGTTAATTTACAAATTTAGAACTTCAGAGACCTAGAGCTCTTGGGGGTCATCATTTGATGCAACCTTTCACTTTGCGGGGCAGGACACTCGATCCAGTGGGATGAAGGGATAGGCCTGAGCTCCCGAACGGGCAGCTGAGCTGTGGTAGGACCCAGCACCTCCAGTCCCAGCCCTGTGTACTTTTACCATCTCACACCGCTGTGATGTCAAATATTTGGAATTAGCTCTTCCGCCCTCCACCACCAGGACTTAACTGTATTGCTTTACTGCCCCTTCGCTGTGAAGCACTCTGAAGAGAAATGATACCAGTTTTTGAGATCAAATGATTAGAAAAACCAAGTGTGCTCATTAAGGGAGGGAAGGGAGGTAGGGAGAGTTGATTTTCCTTGACAGTATTATTAATCTTAACACTATGAGTTCAGTTGTAGCCCAGAGTAGTAGCATATTTGCATGTTTGGTGGAGTTCTGTAAACTGCCTCTAATATCCAAGTTAACTGAGGCGAAAATATATTTACACTTGTGTGTGTGTAGTAGGTATGTGTATATTTGTGTGTGCATGCATATAAATAGCTATATAAATGTGTATATCGTTGTGTATGTGTGTATGTTTATACAGATGCCTCATTAGATCTCTGACCCTCTTAAAAAAGAATAAATCGATAAATCTTTCTGAGGACACACTTTTTTTTTTTTAACCAACAGGTTTTATTTAGGAAAAAGGGAAAAAGCCATAACCTCTATATACCGCATGCGTGTCCTGGGGTGTCAGCAAAAACCAGATAATAAAAGGCAAAGCAAATAAATAGAAGGAACAGAAGCTAAAGTGCTGAGAAACCTTTTTTTCCCTAAGAGCTCATTTTGGTAATCCTCAAGGAAAATAGAAAAGCACTTGATCTGATGAGAGGGAGAAAGGAGAAGCCAAATGAAAACTAAACAATTGATTTAATTCCATGAGAAGCAGGAGGAAGGAGAGAGAAAATTATCTGCTACAGGCGGGGCAGGAATGGGAGGTGGTTGGGGGACCAGAGTGCCTTTGTTGTAACAAAATCCCCTTTGGAGGGAGAGAAGCATGAAATCAGGTTTTGCCTTACCCGCATAGGTTCTTAGCTCTGGAATCAGATTATTCAATTTTTGCTTTAAGTCCCAGATGTCAGGGTATAAAAATCGTCCATGTTACTTTTTAAATTTTGCTAAGACAGAGCAGATTTTGTCTATGCATTTCATTGATTTTCTTTAATTAAAATTTTAAAAAGCAATTTTTCACCCATTTTCTTATAGGAGTCTCACAGGATCTTAGCTTCCTAATATAAGTTCTGATGTTCCATGAACTGGCTCTCAGACACTCCTCTGTTGAAGAAGGAGCACAAAACATGAGCCAACATTGACAACTAAGTGATGCAGTCAAAAAGCAAGAGAAGGCCACCATGGCACTGCTTGCCACTCTGGGCGTGCTGTATGGAGCACTAAGAGACCAAATCTTCATTTTTTAGAAGAGGGAACCACAGGCAGGATGGTGAGGGGCCTGCCTGAGGCAGGCCTGAGGCTATGCTGAGTTCTCTGGGTTTTTTCCAACTGGTCTCCCCACTTCTTGCTTACCTTCCTCCCCTTACATTCCACACACAGCAGCCAGAGTCATATTCTTAAATATAATTTAGTCACTCTCTTGTTTTAAACTCTCCAATAGCTTCCCATTGACCATGAATTAAAACCCAAATTTCTTACTATGATGTACAAGGAAGGTCAGAGGGGAACTGAGCTGTAGCAGATACTATAGGTTGGCTCACTCAACCCCCGATCAACTTCCTTCTCTCTTGACTTTCTTTTTTATTGAGATTTCAAGTTAACAAATGACTTGATTTCACCAGTTTCTTTTCTTTTCTTTCTTTTTTTTTTTTTTTTTTATATAGATAGGAGTGGCTATGTGACACAGTCTGGCCAATGAAATGTAAGCAAAATTGTGCTCATAGAGTTGCCAGGGTTAGCAAATAAAAATACAGGACACCCCTGAGGCACATAGGTGGCCCTATTGGCTAAGCGACTGACTCTTGATTTCAACTCTGGTCATGATTTCATGATTCATGAAATCGAGCCCTATGTCAGGCTCTGCACTATCAGCACAACAAACATTAAAAAAAATACAGGACACCTAGTTAAATGTGAATTTCCTTAATAGTGAATAATTTTTTTCAGTACAAATATGTCTCAAATATTGCATGGGGCATGTTTAGACTAAAAACATTATTTGTTGTTTTTCTGAAACTCACATTTAACTGGACATCCTGTTTTATCTGGCAACTGTATGTGCTGGAGAATTTGGGGACAACTTCACCCCTCTGCTTGTTTCTTTTTCTTGCCTGGAACATGGACAGAAGGCCTTGAGGTATGGCAGCTGTCTTCCGACTATAAAGTGACAGGCAAGAGCATGTGGAATAGAAAGGTAACGGGACTTGAGTCACTACTGGTGTTGTTGGACATCTGCACCATTACTTGCCTCTAGTCTTCTCATGGGAAAAATAAAACAAAACACCCAAGATCTTTATTTGGCTAAGCCACTGCAGCAAGGGCTTCGGTTGTTTTGTAGCTGACTTTGTGAGCAGGGAGTTTGTCTGTCTTGGGCCAGCTGTTAGTGCCTAACACAGTGACAGGGACAGTGCTTCCTCAATGAATATTTGCTGAATGGATAAAGAAATGTCACTTAACAAAAAAGCAGATAATTCACTTGTTTTCTTGTATCTTATCTAGAATAGTGTCATTCTTCTTATTTATATTGAGGAGAACACTGTTCCCTTTGAACCGCTTGGTGGCTATGGAAGGATTATTATTTACAACACAAAACAAATCAATTTTTAATATGCCTGGAAGTTTGGACTCTTCAGATCAGTGTTTCTCAAACTGTGGTTTATAACCCATTAGTGAGCCATGAAATCAATTTAGTGGGTCATGACCAACATTAAATAAAGAAAAGGAGAAAGAGAAAGAGGAGGAAATTAGAAGGAGGAAAAAAGTAGAATGGAATTTAAAAATATCCACATTGTGATTCTCCTTTGGGGAATAATGGCTATTGATCTGTATGTACACACACACACACACACACACACACACACACACACACAGGTGCACATGTGTTTCTGTGTACCACGTTGTTATGTACAGTATACTTCTTCCTATGGATCACAGTTAAAAAAATGGAAAGCCTCAAGATGAATATTTTTTTAAATTTCAAATGTCTATATATGGACATTATATTGGCAGGATTCTGGTCCCTAAGCTACATCTCGTTAGCTCAGTGACTTTGGGAAGAGAAGTAATCTATTTGGACAGCATTTTATGATGTATAAAACTCTCTCATATAACACTCTAATAATAATTTGGTGAACTACAGGCTATCTCCAATTGTAACTGTGCCTAATATGGCAGCCACTAGCTTAACAGGTCTACTGGTACTCAAAATGTGGCTCATGCACTGAGGAACTGAATTCTTCATTTTATTTAACTTTAATTCAAATTTAAAAATTGATAGTTGATTCAGTTATTGGGAAAATGTGAACAACTTGGGTATGTCAATCTAGTTTTTCCACTATAAATTTTATGAAATACAGATAAAATATTTCAGATGAATATGTAGCTTCCAGGTTGTACTGGAAGCTGCTATAAAATGTATATTGACTTTAAAATATTTAGTTACAGAAAAAAGAATATACAATATTTCATCAATATTTTTATATTGATTACACATTGGATAATGGATATATTGGGTTACAATATTTCATCAATAATTTTCTATTGATTACATGTTGGATAATATTGGGTTAAATAATATATATTATTAAAATTAAGTTCATCTGATTCTTTTTACTTCTTGTAATGTGCTTTACAGAAAATCCAAAATTACATTTTTGGCTCATATTATATTTCTCTTGGACAGCACTGCTCTGAGGATTAAGTGTCTCATCCTAGGTCATGAAATAAGTAAGTGCTTCAACCACTATTACATTCCAGGTCATTTGACTCCAAATCTGTGGCCCTTTCCATGAAACTACAACAAGCCACCTCTCCTAGGCTTCACCGTTATCTTTAAAAATAGTGAGTGAAATATAGAATATAGGATGATAATATGATAGGATAATAGGATAAGGAAGGCTAATATTTAATGAGTAGCTAACATGTCCTGGGCACTGGGTTAACATTTTACAAGGTTTACTGCATTTGATTTCATAACAACCTGTTAAGTATGTATATGATGATTATATGAACTTTTTAGATAAGGAAATGGAGGCTCAGAGAGATCAATTAACCTGCCTCTCAGCTCAACGTGGTGTAGACTGAGGGGCCCAGAGCCTAGGAGATTCACGCAGATGACTGAACATTTAGGCCTCTTCCCTGGACTACAGCCGTCACAAAAGTAGCTGGGCTCTGTTTGGGTGACATATAAGCAGCTATATCTCCCGGAGTCCTTTAGATTCATTTCCTTTGGGAAATAACGTCTGCTGATCTTGCTGCTGATTCCAACAGCATGCAGTAGAAATCTCCAAGCTCCACAGGCTTTGAATATATGGATAAGGTCAAGAAGGTGACTTTGTATCTGAAAAATTTTCAGCCCGAAAATTGAAATACTGCCTTCATTACTATGGGTGTTTATTTAAAGATCTACTTTCAATGTGAAACTAAATTTCAATAATAGCCCTCAAAGATAGGGACAAGTCATACTTGCCCAGTGAAATTATTTTTTTGTTACAAACATTGTATATGCTTGTTAAATGCAATTTAGAAAAACAAAATATTAAGGGAAAATAATTTATCTAGTGTCTTACTATTCAAACTTTCTATTTTACTTGTTTTTTGTTCCTCCACATGCATATGATTTTTAAAATTTATAATTCTATTAAATATATTTTTTCTTGCTCTTTCACTTAGCATTGTGTCATAAGCATTTTCTAGGATCTTATGTAGGCTTTGAAAATGTATTTATTGATACTTGTATAATGTTCCAATAAAGGAACATCACATTTAAACTATTTTTTTAGTTTAGACAGGTTGTTTCTGACTCTTTGTTGTTATAGATAAAGTTGTTCCACTCCTCTGCATATCACAGTCTTTATGGGAGGTAGTCTGTCAACATGAATCAAAAATCTTAAATTGCACATGTTCTTTGACCCAACAATTGCCTTTACAGGGGTCTGCTTTAAAAAACAGTAATCTATAAAGTCTTCTTTGCAAAGTTGTGTAGCACTATTTATGTGAGCAAATATTTAGAAATGGTAAATGTTGGACATAGGAGATTAGTTCAGGAATGCATGGTATATCTATGTGATAAAGTACTTCATGAAGCCACTAAAAAGATTGTCTTGAGGAACAGGTGAGGATTATTAACTAACACTGACAATAATAACAATAGCTTTCTTTTATTTAGTGGCAGGCATTGTGCTTATACATATTTAGGAACTAATTTAATCCTTAACAACCTATGTGTTTGGTGCTATTATTATCATTTCCTTTGTAGGTAGAGATGAAGAAACAAGCTTAGAGGGTTAGGTGACCTCTCAGGGCCCTTCAGTTGGCCACTGAGTAAGCAATGGAACCATGACACAAACCTGGTGGTCTGTCTCCAGGGCTTACCTCCTTAACCACTGTGCTGTATAAATACCTAGGATGTTCACAGTCTATCTCTAGATGGAAAATGCAATTACAAGACAGCAGGGATAGTGTGACCCTGATATAGTAAAATATAATAAATATGTGAATATGTATATGAGAAAAGAAAATACTTAAGGGTATTCACCAAAAGGTTAAGTGGGTAGAATATTTTTTTACACATTTGTTTTTTAATTTTTCCAAAGCATCTATTACTTTTTTGGTATTTTTTATTGAGGTAAAAATATGTAACATAGAATTCATCATTTTAACCATTTAAAAAAATTTTTTAAAATTAAAAACAATTTTTAATGTTTATTTATTCTTTGAGAGAGAAAGAGAGAGAGCACAAGCAGGGGAGGGGCAGAGAGAGGGAGACAAAGAATCCGAAGCAGGCTCCAGGCTCTGAGCTGTCAGCACAGAGCCCAGCGCGGGTCTTGAACCCAGGAACCGTGCGGTCATGACCTAAGCTGAAGTCAGACACTTAACCAACTGAGCCACCCAGGCACCTCTTACCATTTTAAGCATTTTTAAGTGTACAATTCAGCCGCATTATGTATACTCACAATGTTGTGCAACTATCATCACCATCCAATTAAGAATTTTGTCATCATCACAAAGAGAAGCTCCTGGTTACCCCTTTACCCCAGTCCCTGGTAACTTCTATTCTTTCTGTCTCTATAAACTTGACTACTCTAAGTACCTCACCTAAGTGGAATCATACATTTGTCCTTTTGTGATTGGCTTACTTCATTGAATGTAATTTCTTCAAGGTTCATATATGTTGTAGCATGTGTCAGAATTTCATCCCTTTTTAAGGCCGAATAGGCTTCCATTGTGTATACACCACATTTTGTTTATCCATTTATCTGTTGATGGATATTTGGGTTGTTTTTATCTTTTGGCTATTGTGAATAATGTTGCTATGAACATGGGTGTACTAGTATCTGTTGGAGTCCCTGCTTTCAATTCTTTTGGGAATATACCTAAGAGTGGAATTGCTGGGTCATATGGCAATCCTATGTTTAACAGTCTGCGGAATTGCCTAATTGTTTTCTACCATGGCCACACCAGTTTACATTCCCACCAGCATTGTTCAAGGATTTCAATTTCTCTACATCTTCACCAGTATTTATTTTCCTTTTTTTTTTTTTTAAAGTAATAGCCATCCTAATTGGTATAAAGCGGTATCTCATTGTGGTTTTGATTTGCATTTCCCTAATGACTGTCGATGTTGAGCATCTCTTCATGTGTTTATTGGCCATTTATATATTTTCTTTGGAGAAATGTCTATTCAAGTCCTTTGTCCAAGTTTTAATTGGGCTATTTGTTTTCATCTGTTCCTTTTTAAATGAGAAAAATAAACCACAGTGACTTTTATGTAGGATTAAAAACATACATATCTGATTGTGTCTTTTCTTGCCTCTCTACCTTGGGCTGCTTCTAGAGTGAAATTCATGCTACCAAAGCATGGGCAGGCCGGGCTCTCTCTGCAGCCTCCTATCTGGCATCGCTGCCTCCCACTCAGTGGTGCAGGAGTTCCAACCTTCTTGCAGACACTATATACTTTTGCCCATGCTCTACCTTTTGCAGAGATCTCCTTGCTTCCTCTTCTCCACTCTCATTACCCTCCTTCATCCAGCCAAATTCTCATCATCCTTTAAGATTCATCTCAGGATGATTTCTTCAAATAATCCTTCCAAACCCTCCAGACTGGGCTATCATGTTACTCCTGCATTTGCTCTGTGCTCTGGATGCCTCTGCCATTTACCTCCTCATGATGGAGTTATCTGTGTCTGTCTCCCACACAGGACATGCTCCCTCACTGGGAGGAAGGATAGGTCCTTGTCATCCGCATACACCAATTCCTAGCACAGAAAAGGAGCTCGATATTTGCTTAACAGAACTGAACTCTTGATTTCTATTAACTGCTCACCAACAAGTCTTTCTACTGTGTCTATCAGTAATGCATAGAAGTACCTGTTTCATTGCACTCTTGGCTGCACTGGGAATGATAATATTTGTTGTTTCAATTTGCATTTCTTTAATTACTAGTGAGGTTGAGTCATTTCCCCATATGTTCTTCAATTAGTTATTTCTTCTCTTTTGTGAATTGTCTGTTCATTTCTTTTGTTCAGCTATCTATAGCAGGGTTAGTTTTCCTCATTGATTTGTAAGAACTCTTTAAAAAACAAGGCTATTAACCCTTTGTCTATTCTATTTGTTAAAAGAAATTACTCCCATTTGTTGTCATTTAACTTTGTTTTTAGTGTAAAAATATTTGAACAATTTTATGCTATCAAAATCTTACATATAAAGTTTATCAATTTGCCTATTAATATTGATGAACTTGAATGTTCTCTAATGGTTTTCCATAGTATCATCTTCAATAATATTTGATAAAAATAATCACTTTAAAGATATACCAAATGCTTTCTGAGTCATTAGATAGAACTTTTAAGCATAATTATATTCATAGAAATCATTAAGTTTAAAAAAAAAGTAAACCTAAGTGAAATCACTGAATTTATAGTATAAATTGAGATTCCTTTAGCTATTATTACTAGACATAGAAAAAAGCCCTAGATTTCAACTGAGATCTAAATTGCAAAACAAGAGTCAGGTCTGGAGAAGAAGGCATATGAATAAGCATGCTTATCATCAGCCCTCAGAGGCCACTGTCTGTAGGCTGGCTTTCCTTTGGCCCAAGCCTTGGTCAGCACTGGCTTTTAGATCTGGGTTAGCAGTCAATGTTTAAAAGTCAGTAAATATCAATCACATGAATATCTGCATATTTAGCTGCTCTGGAAAATAAAAAAAGGAAGATCTGGCAACAATGGACCTGGTTTTTGGTGACAATCGTCTGGAGTTGAGTATCTGCTAACCTCTCAGAGGGCTGTGTGTTCTCTTTCCCCACAGTCCCCACCATGCCCTCATGTCCTATCACTGAAGATGAGGGTCAGTGACCATCTGTCATCTTAGGCTTGGCCTGTTTCACTCATTTCCTTTGTCTGCAAGGCTGCTGTAGGCATTTGTGTTTTGGTTTGGGATATCAAATCAGGCTTCTGGAATCTACTTGGTAATCTCACCAACCAGAAAACCATGAGCTTTCAGTGTAAACCCAGTGCTTCTGAACTGGGATCAGTCAGTCTGTGAGTATTGGATTTGTCCACTTCTCTAAGTGTAAATTGCTACCTGCTTCCCACTCCCATCCACCATTCCTTTCACTTCCTCCTTCCCTTGCTTTGGATCTAATGAACATGATTTATATTGACTTCAATTCAGAAATTCTGTAACAAAGCCCACCTAAAGCATAGTGAAATAACCTGCACTGTGACTGTCTGAAGATGCCGCTGGCATCTTATATCTTATATCCTAATGGCCATATGTGGTGATGGCAAATAAATAGGGGCAGACTCTCAATTTCTTTAGAAAACAAGAATGCTTTGAATTTCAAAAATCAGGAGGGAGAAAAAAAGACCAAAGATCAATCAGTTACCTAGGACTAAAGAAAAAGAAAAGGATAACTGTTATATATTTATAAATACAATTTAGAAAAAAAAAAAACATTTGGTTGTGGATGAAAAAACTAAATAGCTTTTCAGGCTGTTAAAGGTGTAAGCTTGTGCAGAAAGAAACTTAAGGGCCAGGCCAAAGGATCCTGACACAGGAGAGGGGGATTGGAATCCTGGCAGCTACATCCTCACTGAATGATAAGATGGTCAAAACTGGTCCCTAAGGAGATATGGCATCAGAGCTCTGTACCTACAATAGCCCATTTGGTACCTGGGAGCCTACCTGAGACATGCTGCAGCTCTGACATGGCCCCAGCACTTAGAGGTCTGATCACCTGGGCCAAATCCTGGCTCTGCATTACATGCTATGTGATCTTACTACAGAATGAGGTAAATAGCCTCTCTAAGGCATTTGTAAAATAGGACAGTGATAGGATGCTCTTACAGACGTGTGGTGAAGATTCATAGAGGAAAACCATGTAAAAGCACTTAGCAGACACTCTGGTATTCAGCAAGGGCTCAATAACTGTTCACTCTCATTATTACTGTCATCACGATCATTACTATTGCAAACAAGACTGTCCTAAGCACTTGTGTTGCTGTCAAGACAACTTTCAATGATGAAGGAGACAAGAAATGCAGCAGGGACAAAATCTCAAGGTCATGGTCACCATATAAGGACCTGAATGGGGGTGGGCCAGGCCAGGCGGAGGCTGGGGGAGGGGAGTAGAAAGGCAGTGCTGTGATTTTATATGCTCACTCTTCTTAAATACAAAAGTTATTATCAAGAAGTCTTAGGTTCTGCTAGTGAGCTTAGTAGAGCCTATGTGAACTATCCAAGTTTCATTTTAAACCTGGAAGTGACATTCAGCTTAGGGTTTTCTGATCAATATTCTACTGGCACAGGTTTATACTGATGACATTTCCCAAGTTTCTTGAGGCTTGTTACTAAGCCTTAAGGGACCGGAGCTAGCCTTCATTTGGAATTTGTAATCTTACACTATTTAGCCTATGTTATAAGTTGTAAATATCTCTCATCCAGACAACTTGTAGTAAATGACACTTTCAATTTTGATTTCTCCCTTCTTTTAATACTAACTGGTGAAATAAGAAATACTTTTACAAATGCTTCAGTTTTATTATCTGGCTCTCTTCTATAATATTTCATATAGCATGTGGTCTATTCCAAGGATAGGAACATGTATCACTCAAATGTATAACAAAATCACATATGCTTTGTTCTCTAAGTATTGTGTAGGTCCTAGACAGGTAGACGTTCACTGAGTGATTGATAGCTGAAAAAAGCAAATGCAACCATTTTTTAATGGAAAAAAAGAAAAGAATGAGGGAACTAAGCATAACCCTGAAATTGAGACATATCTTCTAAATTCTGCTTGTAAGTAGCCTAGAGCAGATCATCAAATAGCCTATTTGGAAACACTAAGACATATTGAAAGTGCTTGGTTTTCAGGAACCAAATGGTCATGAGTAATGTAGGTATTTCCTATCTAGCCAAGGATGCTGACACTATCTTAGGGAACTATTTTTAAAATAATTCCAATCAGAGTCTCAGGGCTCAGAGCTCACTGGTCTCAGATCCTGGGGCATTTGGCAGGTTGACAGGCTGGGAATAGGAGTAGAGGCAGGCCAGCAGCATGCTTCACTTTGACCTTTTTTTTTTTTTTTTTCCAAATATGAAATTTATTGTCAAATTGGTTTCCATACAACACCCAGTGCTCATCTCAACAGGTGCCCTCTTCAATGCCCATCACCCACTTTCCCCTCCCTCCCACCCCCCATCAACCCTCAGTTTATTCTCAGCTTTTAAGAGTCTCTTATGGTTTGGCTCCCTCTCTCTCTCTTTTTTTTTTTCCTTCCCTCCCCAATGGTCTTCTGTTAAGTTTCTCAGGATCCACATAAGAGTGAAAACATATGGTATCTGTCTTTCTCCTTATGTATGACTTATTGCACTTAGCATAACACTCTCCAGTTCCATCCACATTGCTACAAAAGGCCATATTTCATTCTTTTTCATTGCCAAGTAGTATTCCATTGTGTATATAAACCACAATTTCTTTATCCATTTGTCAGTTGATGGACATTTAGGTTCTTTCCATAATTTGGCTATTGTTGAAAGTGCTGCTATAAACATTGGGGTACAAGTGCCCCTATGCATATGACCCAGCAATAGGACTGCTAGGAATTTACCCACTTTGACCTTTTAACTAACAGCTGGGCATGAGACAAAACTGATGAAGGACTTCCAAAAGGAAGCATTCTCCTTCATCTGAAACACCCACTGGTAGGTTACAAGTTAGATTTTAAGTATTTACTGTATGTAGCACTATATATTAAGCACTATATATATTGAGACAGGGATGTCTCTAAAAGATTATACATATCTTCCTTGCCATCATGGAACATATAGTATAGTGGAAAGAAAAGGAAGAACAAAACCAAAGTCACAGATAAGTCATAGGTGCCAAAGAATTGTAAAATAACACATGCTGGGATTTTAGGCTGTGAGTGAAGCCTGAGCATTTGCGTATGTCATCTCCCATGCCTCTCCTCCAAGGTGACTCGAGAAGTCTGAGCTTATGTGTATGTGCTCTTTTGAAGCCCTCACAAAGGGGTCATCTAGGCCAACAGTCTATACGTGCTTTTACAGAGATAAAAGACCATTTCTTTCCTCCTTCCATGTCTGGCCAATGATGTCTACATTGCATTCCACATTTGAATCCTTTTGTTTCAAAAACTCTCTGGTTGCTGGAAAAGAGGGACGCCAACCAAATCTGATCTGAGAAGTTCTTCCTTGACTGTGGCATCTATAAACACTATATGATCATCCTTAATCACCTCTTCTTCATTTTCAAACAGTTTTGTCTGTTTATGACATGTGTTAGAACATTTCAGATCATTCACAAAATCAGGGAACTTTAGACTGCAAGGACTCTTAGAATTAGAGATTTCTGATTCTGCAATGACATATTCCCGCTCATCTCAGGGTTAGTCCTTGGCTAAATGCTCTGGCTCTGTTTTCCCCAGGAATCCTTTCTACTCTTAGCTTTGCCTACAGAATGAAGAAGCCCAACCTCTTTAGCCTGGCCCACATCCTCTTTACACCTCCCTCCCTTCAGGCCCTTCAGATCCCTCCATGACCCAGCCCCCAATCCACAGAGCTCATCATTGCTATTCAAAGTACTGGTCTCTTCCATGCCACCAAGCCTTTGCACAGACCATCTCTTCTGTCTTTCTTCCTCTTCTCCACCTAGAAATCTCCTATTCACCCTTCAAGGCCCATTCCAAGGTTGCTTCCTCTGGTATGCCCATTTAAATTTCCTCTAGCAAAATTAGTCTTGTTTGTCTTTCCTACACCCATAATTTTGTATATTATATTTTCCAAAGATTAGTATTATTATGACTGTGTACCTGTATTTCCAGCTAGTCTATGTTTTCTCCGAGGGTACAAATCACAATTCATTCATTCAGCATTCATTCATTCAGCATTTATTCATACATTCAATCAGTCACTCATTCTCCCAAGCATTTACCCCAGTCCTGACACATAGTAGATACCCATAAGTGACTCCTGAATTAAAATGATAGGGAATTTAGGTTTAGAAATACAAATTCATCTACTAATTGCTATAATAGATCAAATTTGAAGATTTTAAGTGGATAGACTATAATTTTCCATCCATAAACACCACCATATACATGCACAGGTGGGAAAACTTTCTAGTCAACAAGTATCTAGTATCTGATACACTCTGAAGGATTCAGACAGGTCTACCCAGATCTTTTTTATATTTTATTTATTTTTGGTAGACAGAGAGAGACAGAGCACAAGTGCGGGAGGGGCAGAGAGAGAAGGAGACAGAATCTGAAGCAGGCTCCAGGTTCCGAGCTGTCAGCACAGAGCCTGATGCGGGGCTCGAACTCACAGACCATGAGATCATGACCTGAGCCGAAGCTGGATGCTCAACTGACTGAGCCACCCAGGCACCCCAGGTCTACCCAGATCTCAAAGCAAAGAGTTCCTGAACAGTGGATGCACTTTAGCTTAGCTGCATGAAGTGGTATAGATAACCTCAGACTGAACTTCAACAGCCTTTCCAAGAATCTGTGTATTGAAGGGGGACCTATCTGATGGCCTTGGGACCCTTACTCTGTAGGCTTTAGAGACTCAGAATTACACCCAAGGCTGTTTGCTACAGATTCAGAGAGCCAAGGGACCAAAATCTTGACTGTTGAATAATTAGGTAGAAGTGATGGAATACATAAGAGAAGTAGCCCCAAACTGCTGCCAGTAGAAGCTCACTGGCTGAACACTTGTCATCACTGACAAGTAAGAGAGATCTCCAGAATTATGACACAACTTTTAATATGTTCAGCTTTCTAATCTTCGCTGTCTCTCCACATTCTTAATATTTGCCATCAACCCTTAATGAGGTTCTATATCTTCATTTTGGGGGATATACTTCTGTTAATTTATCACCTTCGGTCCCATGAGAAATGTGTTTCAGCAAGCCATGGATAAATTATTGTAAAGCATATTTATTTAGCACAATCTAATTATTACAGCGTTCAGTAAAGGCAAATGAATAAATCATAAACTAAGAGTAATGAGGGTGGAGCCGCTATGTATATGTTTACGGTGAGTGTGTAAGTGTGTATGGGGAGATGCAGGCACGCGTGTGTGTGTGTGTGTGTGTGTGTGTGTGTGTGTGTGTGTATTAGTCTGAAAAACACATTCTCCTGACCTAGCTTGGGATTAGAATAGGATGTCTGGGTAGACACATTTCTGATCCGTACTGTCCAATATAGTAGTCCCACACCCCATGTGGCTATTGAGACCTGAAATGTGGCTTGTCCAAACTGAAATGTGTTATAAGTGTAAATTACACACCAGATTTTGAAGACTACGTTTTAAAAAATGTAAAGTTTCTCAATATTTGGAAAGCAGTTTTGAAGTTTCTTAAAATGTTGAACATCGAGTTAGCCTATACCTTAAGATTTCATTCTTAGATACCTACCTAAGAGAAATGCAAACCTATGTCTACACAAATATTTGGATGTGTGTTCACAGAAGTTTTATCCACACATAATAGCCAATAACTAGAAATAAGTCAAAGGTCTATGAACTGGTGGTAAATGGATAAGCAAAATGTGTCATATCCTTATAATGAAATATCACTCAGCAATAGAAAGGAGCAAAGTACCTATGCACGCTACAACATGAGTGAACGTCAAAAACATTACATTCAGTGAAAGAAGCCAAACCCAAAGAACCAGATACAATTACCTTTAAAGCTATGACAACCAGAAATAGATTACTGGCTGCCTGGAGCTGGGCATAAAAACTAAGAGTGACTGCAAATGGGCAGACGCTTCTTTTTGGGGTGAAGGAACTATTTTACTTTATTTTTTAAAAGTGAACTCTACCCCTAAATGTGGGGCTTGACCTCACAACCCCAAGATCAAAAGTTGCGTGCTCTACTGACTGAGCCAGCCAGGTGCCCTGTGATGGAACTGTTTTACAATTAGATTCTGATGACAGTTGCATAACTCAATAAAGTTACTGGAAATCATTGAATCTTATGATGAAATGAGGAAATGAGGACATTTTATAATATGTAAATCATACTCAATGCCATTAATATGTAATATTTCCAATATAATTTTTAATGTAATAACTTTTACATTGTTTACATGTTAAAATTATAATATTTTGGATATACTGAGTTAAAAAAGGCATTATGATTAATTTTACCTGTTTATTTTTATTTTGTAATGTGGCTGCTAGAAAACGTCAAATTCTGTATGTTGCTTACATTGTATTTCTAATGGACAGCACAACTTTAGAAGGTCCCATGATGTCAACTAAGCAATCCCCATACTTCTGTTCAATCCCAGAGAACAATGCTTCCCTTCTTCCTGGCTCACAACCAGCTCCATGTGAGAACAGAGTGCTTGCATCTGTCAAAAGACTCTAAAATAGAGGCTAATTACCTGGATCACAGCTGTTTAGGCCACTGACTATACGGCAGTACCCTGGTGACTGGAAGAGGGCTGGGGCTGGGCACAGAAAAAGGTGTGACCTTTTGCCAGCTGAGGTACAAGCATAAGGGGAAACCAGGTTCATTGTCAGTAGAACATCTGCCACATCTGAAAATGGATCTTGTTCATTGAACATCTACATGTTCACATACCCTACATATCTCTCAATGCCAGTGTTACCTGCTAAAATAATACAAGAATGCAAGCTACTAAAGCTACCTTAAGAGACAAAACTAAATTTTATTTAAAAAAAAATAGTACCGGGGCGCCTGGGTGGCTTAGTCCGTTAAGTATCTGACTCTTGATCTCAGCTCAGGTTTTGATCTCAGTGTCGTGAGTTCAAGTCCTGAGCTGTGCATGGAGCCTACTTTAAATTAATTAATTAATTAATTAATTAATAAGATAGTATCATACAGCATGGTTAAAGGGTAGATCTTAATAGCCTGGGGTGGGTGTGGGCATGGGAGAAAGCAGAGTTATCACATTCTCTCCTTTTCTGGGCCAGTGGTTCCCAGCTCAGCCTTCCCATTAAAATTACCTAGGGGACTTAAAAAATATGTGGAAGTGAGGGCCCCATTCCTAGATACGTTTTTTTTTTTTAACTAGCCTGGGGTTGGGTCTTGGTAATGACATGTTGAAAGGCTTTCAAAGTGACTCTAAGATAGGCAAGCCTGAAAGTCACCAATTCAGGGCCTTGATCAGCAAGCACTTAATAATAGAGTTTTGGATTCATAGAAAGAGTAGGAAGAAGAAATGGACAAGGAGGAACCACAGACACCAACAGGCCCCTCAAACTTCTCAATCCTCCTCCCTGCCAGGCAGGAATTGCCCTCTACTCTCTCTGGTGGCCGTGAAGCTTCCGCTGGATAGCCCTCGAGTAGGACGTTGCCTGGAGCTTATGTGACAGCTCCTTCTGTGTGGGCCAAGCTTTAATTGTGAGCTGTGTCTTTCCTAGTCCAAGCTCAAATCTGCTGTTCTCTCATGCCCACTTACAGTCTTATCCTGCCGCCTGGACAAGATTGATGAAGTCTACCCTTTCCCTACACAGTGGTCTTTCCACTATTTGAAAACAATTATCAGGACTGCTAGGCTCTCTCTCTCGTATACCACACAACCCCCATTCCTTGATCTGTTCCCAGCATGGCCCCCTCTCCAGGCCTGTAACCATTTCTCAGCACGAGTTTGTCAATTTCCCCTTTAAAATGTGGAGACTCCGGATGCTCATCCTCCAGATGGTGTCTGCCCAGGGCTGAGTACAGCAGGGCAATTACATTCCTTGATAAGGCTGTTAAACTCCTGGTGATGCGACCACCACACCACATTGGCTAAACAGCAGAACAATTGAACAGAGAAAAGAGAAGGAAAAAAAAAGAGAAAGCGAGATTCCTAAAATTTTTCAGCCGTAAAATTTTAACATTTGAGTATAGCATGTCACAAAATATTCATCTGAGTGAACACCAATCCAGTTTATGAGAATGGAGGAGGTATAGGCAGAGAAAGGAATTCTCATTGTTTCAACTTATTTCTCTTAACTATTAATCTTCCAACAAGTTCTCCAGCCACTAAAGTTTTGGGACATGGGCAAAGTGACAATATTCAGCAAAAGGCTTAGCAGATCTGAAAGGGCTGGGTCCATCCTGGGTAGGGTGCATTCTATTTGGGAAAATGATTTGGTTCCCAAAGATAAGCCCAGATCAAATGCAAATCACATCCCCTGCCTAGAGAGGCTATTTGAATTCCATGCTGTGAAATGAAAAGCTGGACCTTACATAGCTTTTCTCACAAAAACATAGCCTCTCAAAAAGCAGTGGCCACATTCGACTCCTCTGTGATGTCACAGGGCCCAAAACATGGTAGAAGGTATCTACTTCTTAGCTAGCTTCACTACCCACATCTGTCTCCAAAGACAATTCATTTCAAATTCAATTTATGTATATCAAATACTCACTCTGTGCTAGATACCTAGGTAGGGTGCTTTTACATGTGGTTTATTATATAAACATTTTCAATTTTTTGCAGTGGGGTAACTTGGATTGCAAAATGGAAGACAGACATTGAATGCTATTCAGAAAAGAACACTGGACTCCAGTGGGGAGGAGGGTTGATGCTGGAGTTGAGAGAAGACTCAGGAAAGCACCAGATAAAGTCAGGAATATCTAGTCTTTTCCCCTGATCTTGAGACTATTCATAGAATAGGACCATTTCTCAAACTTAACACATCCCCTTTTCATAATGACATGAAATTAGGAGAATTCTAGAGACAGACATGGCAGAGGCTGAAAGGGAAACAAGGGGAGGTAAGGCAATGGATGATTTTGTCACATACAAGGCAATATCTTCTTTCTGATGTGTGTGTGGGGGGGGGGAGGGGGCTGCCTTCCCCATCCTCTGTGGTTATACACCTTCCCAGGGGAAATTTCTTCTGAGCCATGGGAAAAGACAATTCCAACTTGAACTCTCCAAGGCCAATTTCAAGGGGTGACAGGCATATCCTCTTATCTATCTTATTTATTTAACTATCAAAATCAAAACAAAGTCAAACCAACAGAGGAACAGACACTGTCAAATGGGTGTTCCAACAAAAATGAGTGGGCAGAGAACACCTTACCCTGTTCCTGGAGCAGAGGGTCTCTACCACCACCTCCCATCCCTAGTCAAGGGGAACAGATTGCTGCTTCCTAGCTCTAGTGAGACAATGTGGCAAAGTGCCCATCTCCTCCAAGATTTCCTGTCACTATTAGGGTCATCTTGAGGGGGCGCCTGACACAGAGTTGGTCACCCAATTCTCCCATCCACTCATCTTCTTTCTTCAATTTCCTCCTAAGGAAATGAAAATAATAAAAAGCCCCCATATTTGCAGAATCCTGGAATGGCAGAGCTGTTCACCAAGATCCTCATGAGGGAGGAATCAGAGGCGCTAAAAGGGAGGGGGCGCCTTAGCTCCAGTCTGAGCCAGAGATGGGGTGAGCCATTCTGTGACCTCCGGGTTGCTGCTTTTGTGTGTGTGTGTGTGTGTGTGTGTGTGTGTGCGTGCACGCACGCATGCATGCGCCCACACTGCTATAACTTGATTTTCCCATGGTTTTTCCAAGGTTTGATCTGAGAGGACCCCTGTGCCTCCTTGCTTTATTACAGACAGACCAGGGGAGGGAGTTCTGTCTGCTGAGGGCAGTGATTGAAAACTTTTACTCTGGTTTATTTCCTTTTAAGGCTCTGACTATGGTATTTGCAAAGCATCCTCTGAGTTCTTCCCAAGAAAATACAGATAAGATGCTGTGCCCATGATGCATGTGGCAATGTGGCTTTAGAAAAAGACATAATGGCATCACGATCAATGGAATGAAACAAACCCCACAGCAAATTTCCCAGGAACTGCACTCAGGAGAGGGAGTGCTATGGTGGACCAGCTCATAGCAGGGAGGGACCATGAAGGGCTCTGAGCTGCTGCCCAGCTTTGACCTTCTTGTCATCTTCAGCTAAACCACAGTGCTTTCCAAACTGGTCTGCCATGGGAATCACCTGGTAGCTTAAAAAAAACACTGGTATCTGTGTCCTACTCCCAAAATGGTGACAAATTGGTCTGGGAAGAACATGGGCTTTGACAATTTTTTAAAATTTTCCAGGCAATTCTAATGTGCAGGTAAATTGGGGAACCACTGGGATGAGTCATTGGAAAGCATTGTTTCTAAAAGACATCCAGGACTGCAGTTTGATAGATAAGTTCCAAATTCTGACCCAAACAGCTGACTGTAGGGTTCCAGGTGCACCTTGGTGACACGCTTATGGAGATTTAGGGCAGCTGAGACTAGGAAGCCAGTTTTACTGTCACAGGTATAAGCAACATTTCTGTAAGACTGCTCTGCCTGAACAATGGACAGGTGATAAACCAGCCCTCAAAGGCATTTTGCTTCCCTTAGGAAGGAGAAGGCTTTGTCTGCCTTCAGGTCTACCATTCATGGATCTTTCCAGAGGCAGAATGGCTAACCTCTCACTGGAGCCCCAGGCTTGTAGGCCACATATACCCAGGGACATTCACCAGAACATTAGGGGTTAATGTTCCAGACTAATGGCTTGAGGCTGTTTTCAGAAAAAACAATACCCACAGTTCCCAGTTACTGATCACCTGTGATGTGCCTGTGCCGGGCAGGGAACTGGGGGAGGGACAGCTGCGCAGCACAACTCAAGCTGACAGTGTGAACAGTGCCCTCTGGGGGCATGTGCGGCTGTGGCCCTGTATGACAGGATGACCTAACACACGCACATTTAATCCTTACTTAAATCCCTGGGGGAGATTAGTATACCTATTTTTGCAGATGACCAAACTGAGGCAAAGGAGGCTCAGGTCTAAGGACAAGAAGAACCTACATGTTGGAACCAAGACTTAAACCTAGGTCTTAACTAACAAGGAGCTTCTTAACAGTGAGCTTGAAGGGCACCAAGGTGCAGGAAGATAGGTAGCTAGTTAGGTAGATAGATATGGATATAGATATATAGATACAGATATCCAACGCCCTGTTTAGCTGCTTAGCAAGCGTAAGGGAAGCTTATAGTCAGTCAGGGGAGGGTAAGAAGAGCAAAAGGAAGCAAAGAAAAATAATAAGGTGTTAGAAACTAGGCATCAAGCAAGTGGAAAAATAATATTTGGTAGTTACTGAATAAATAACAAGAGAGCCAAAACAAATGAGAGGAGCCTGGGGAATCTACTTCTCAGCGAGATTATTCAGTGGAGAATCCCCAAAGGCAGTGGCCCAGCTCTTGTAATCACCAGCAGCCACCTTTCCCCAGGCTTGGCTTCTCACATGGAAAAGCAGAGCAGCAAGACAAAGGCAGCCAGCTCACCTCACCCAGGCCCAGCCACTATCTCACAGCGGCAACTCCATAGCACCTTGCAAAACTGGCAGATTGTTATTCTGAACATAAACTCTGTTTTATTCCTAGAAGAGTTTTAATTGCCTTTTGCATTTGAGTTCAATACTTGGTGAGATTGAATTAGAGCAGTTAAAAAAAGAAAAAGAAGAAGAAAGGAAGGAAAAAGAAAGGAAAAGAAAGAGAAAAACCTATGGGCAGGTATGGGGGCCGCTATGGCACAAAAGTAAAAACTTCATGTACCAGTACCATCTCAGTTTTTACTATCTTGACAGATTCTTCCAGTGTGGCTAGTTACAGAGGGTATACTGGAGCTGCCCTTTATGGCAAGCTGAACCTGGTGTCTCTTGCTTGAGCTAGAAGCTTGCAGGGAGGAAAGGTAGGCTAGGAAAATAGGGGAAGGCTGAAGCCAGAACCACTTTGCCTGGATCACTTTATGATCAATTTATTCTGGCCTGTTGATGATGGCCACTCATCATGGCTGGATTCTAACCAGTCATCAGAGTCTAAGTGATTTATGGCCACATCATGCTTGGTCTGGACATCTTGGGTTTTTACAGAACTCACTAGAGCATCAAGGAAGCACTGCTAGCTAGCCTCATTTTATTTAAAAAATCAGTAGTTAG
Source organism: Neofelis nebulosa (assembly GCF_028018385.1). Taxonomy (NCBI): domain Eukaryota; kingdom Metazoa; phylum Chordata; class Mammalia; order Carnivora; family Felidae; genus Neofelis; species Neofelis nebulosa. Next base: position 23,956,845 of record NC_080790.1, read on the forward strand.
TAGCAAAATCAACTTGTTATATCCCAATATAAGAAAGAAGATGCTCTGGGTGTCCTGACTTGGGTCTGCATGGAACCTTGATGGTATGTAGGGTCAGGGTATCCCCAAACACTCACATATTGTTAGGAAGTTAGCCCTAGCAAGAAACCAAGGCAAGAATGTAGAAAACCAGTTGTCATATACATTGCTGACAGAAATGTAAATCAGTTGAAGATTTCTTGTGGAAAATTTGGTAAGAACCTTAAACAAACCTTACCTTCATCAATTCAAAGCTTAAAATCTGTTTAACAGAAATGATATGGCGGTGAGTAAAAAGTTAGTTTCCAAAAGATTCTAAGAAATATTGATAATAATAAACAAAAAAGATAGAAATAGCCTAGGAAGGAGAATGGTTAAGTGAAATAATTCATGCACACAATGAGAATAGGAGGTAAGATTAGAGAAGAACAAGTAGTAATAACCTGGAAGATGATCATGATATATTTCTATGTAATAAAAAAGTCACAAAACAGAATTGTGCTATGATATATAAACCATGTATGTAAATATATTCACAAAAAAAACTAGAAAGATATGCACCCAAATGTTAAATGTGACTATCTTGAAGTCATCACATTATGAGTAATTTTTCTGTATTTTTATGCTGATCTTTATTTTCTCAAATTTTCACAATGAACACGTTACTTGAATCAAAACAAATTATAGAAGTGATTTTTTTTTTGCAGATGTCAGGAACTCTCGGTGGTCCTTTATGTAAATGAGGAAGTCACAATGCAGGAGGGGCCTTTAATGCAGGCCAGCAGCTCTATGACCAAAGGCAACGGAAACTAGATAGCACCTCTTGGTTGTCTAACTGCCTTCTGCATTCTCTCAACAGTCAGGACTCACTAGCTACTCAACACAGCCTTGCTGACAGATGGATTACCTATGGTTTATTGACACAGTGGCATCACAGGACCAGGGCCCAGAAACTCTGGCCTTGCTGAGAGCCAACAAGTGGGACCCGCTGATGTTTTCCATCTCAGTATAGTCGCTCATAAATGGATGGGAGTCAAGCCCATGTTCTTCTCCACCTGCCCAGCACCTGTCCTGTGCCTGGCACATAGTAGTCACCTTAGTATCCTTCTTTGATTTGCTCTGTTTCTAGTAGCAGTGACATTTCAAAGACTCTCAGACAAAAAAAGATGTCTTCCGACAGAAGTTTCACAATCACACAACATCATCAACTTACTGCTACACTGGAAATCAAGTTCTGAAAACTTTGCACGCTCTTCCTTGCCAAGTACCACTGCACAGACTCCCTGAAACAAGTCACTCGCTGTCCCCTAGGCAAGTCTAGCCAGGTTTCCACTTTCCGAGCGAAGTGGAAAAGATGAAGCAATTATCTGGGAGTTCAGGTAAAATGTCAGCTTTCTTCTCTCTCCCCTTTCTAGTCTAAATCTCATTCCATTTCCAGGAAAGCATTTTCCTGATTCATTCTGCTACATTTTCTCAATTCCTAGTTTAGTTTCAGAGAGAAAGCTCAGCCTATTAGCGTTAAATACTAGGCGCAGAGATGTGTGCACCTCATGCCATCTCTTGGAGGAATATTTTACCATGAAAAATGGGCTTTAATAACAGAACGTTGAGAAAGATGACACGGAGATGATTTACCCACGTATATATTGTGACATATTAAATTGCAGACGGTTTGGGTGAGATTCAGAGTCTTAAATGAAACATCCAATATCTGCACCAGCACACAGCCAAAGAAATTGCAGAAAAAACAAAAACACAAAAACATCCATATGTCACTGTGAGCAGCGGGGCCAAAGCCAAGTCCCCCTCCCCAACCGCCCCCCCCCCTCCAAATGGGCTCTGCGGTGAGTTTATGCCTAGCTGCGGAGCACTGAACTGAAAAAGTGGTTAATTAATGAAAAACTTAAAATTCAGCAATGAAATTACCTTTCCCAGTGACTGACAAAGGTGGTATAAATAATTCAGTCTCTCCCACAGTTGATTGAACACAGTGACTTTCCTCTTTTGTCAACAGCATTGAGACATTTTTTTTTCCCCGCTGCCACATTTTGTAGCAGCGACAAGTGTTACTGCCTGAGTCTAGCCAGGGGAATGAGAAGGGGCAGAGAAAATCAAATTGAGAACTGGTTTCGGTCAGTAATTCTGAATGTGTAGTGTGCTTTTCAGGCAGGTGACTCAATGTGTAGGGCAGGCCTTTGGAGTGAAGGCTCCCAGTGTTTCCTGGGCACAGCACAGCTCTGTGTTACCTGGGTGCTAAATGGTCTTCCTACGTCCCCTGCTCTACTAGCTCACTGAAGAAAGGAAGATGCAGGCTGGGCCCCTGGTCAGCAAGGATGGTAAGGAGGGGTGAGAACTATCTTGAACTGGAAGGAAGTTCTTCCCTTCTGGGTCCTAAAATTGGTGTGTGTTGCCAATGTTATTTTCCAGCAGGCTTGGGTGGGAAAAGGAATTGCTTGGCACTGGTGTGGCCATGGGCACTTACATGCCGTCCACCTGGCTCTTGTGTGCTGTCTGCAGGAGGGGCGGACAGAGCACTTTCCAGCTACGCTGGGTCTCTCCACTTCTTGCCTGCTGGTGGGGCAGGGGGAGAGTGGGGAAGTTGAGTCTTTCTAGAGAGACTGTAGCCTGGGACCTTGGCAGGCAGTAGCCCTCTTTCCATCCAAGGGGGGAGGCCAGAGGCTGAGCGCTCAGAGGACTTCCAGCCACATGTCCCCTGGCCAGCTCTCCAGACACTGGGTGTTCATTTGCACCTGTGTATAGCTGAAACTACTTGAATTTCACCCAGTGTGCAAGGCTCCTCATCCTAGCTCAATGAATTTCTCATGCTTCCTCTCATTCATCCGTAGAGCCTGAGCTTGGAAGTCAAATAGACCGGCTTTCTAATCATAACAGTGGCTCAACAGTCATTACGGCCCACTGAGCCCTTACCGCCTGCCATCCCAGGTCCTCACCCTGAGTAAGTCACGTATTCTCACGTCTATCACTTAATAACGACACTACTTGGGGGAACCACTTCGCCTCATTACTGAGTCTCAGTTTCCTGTCTATAAAATGGGATGGATACTAAAGTATATTTTGTAGAGATTAGGGGTAATGACAGATGGGAAAATACTTAACACAGGATGTCCCTCATGGTCAATAAATGTGACTTCCTTTCCCTTTCCTTTCTCCAAGGTAGGTCAAGAGACAGTGTCTCCTTTTACAGAGGAGGACATAGAAGCAACAAGAAACTGACAGCTCCTTAGCCACTACTTGTTTAATCAAGGAAGCACAGAAGGGCTCCTGGGGCAGGCAGCATGGAATCCTTCCTCTGCCCCAGGGTGGAGGACCTAAGGAGTACCCAAGGAGAACATAAAATGATCTCGGCTCTAAAGGAAACTCCTCCTTAATTGGGGAGTAGCCTACCATTGTTGGAACAATTAACAAATCTGAACGACAGCCTCTGGATAAAGAGTTTATCCTTCATCCCTAAAGGAGTCTATTGAGGATTATTTATTTCTCATTAGATTCCCTAGGGCATGCTAAGAGCTGCACAATTAAACTCCTTATATCAAAGAAACAACTAGTAAAATGTAGGACTCTAACTGATTTCTGAAAGAAAGAGGAGATAAATGATGAAGATAGATTTTCAAGCAATTGTGGAGAGCCTAGGCCCGGAAGGTGATGTTCAAAGAAAAGAGTTGATGTGAGCATGTGCAGTCGCCCATGCATGGCACACTGGCTTATTCTTTAGGACCTCTTCGCCGAGGGAGACTGGTGAGTTTGCTCTGCCGGTGCTCAAGGATGTGCAAATTTGGGGAGTATTTTGTGCCAAGAAGGAAACATCTGAACAGATGTCTGTTTGGGTGTCTGTGTTTGGGTAAGTGCTCTGGGCTGAAAGGGCCTGAAGGGTCACCCAATGCAGACCGCAGGGTCTCCCAGGAGATGGAAATGGTCTCCACCGAGCAGGCTCTGAGGCTGAGTCCCTGCAGAAAGAGCTCTGTCAGAAGCTGGTCAACTCCAACTGCAGAGTACGGATCCTCAGAGCCTCTGAGAAGCTTATCTCTTCTCTCTTCTGGACTTTTCACTCAACAGGAAAGCTGGCTGCTTGGGAGTGACTTTGATGAGAACAGAGTTCTGGCACAGGGCATTCTTGTGCATGGACCAGATGGCAAACATTTCATCCAATGAGGGTTCATCAACAAAGCAAAACTTGCATTTACCTGTTTCTGACAGAGGATGTGTGTGTGTGTGTGTGTGTGTGTGTGTGTGTGTGTGTGTGTGTAATTATGTTCTCTTGTCAGCCTCTTAAACTAGAAGCAGGAAACATAAAATCTTTTCAAAGGATGATAACAAAATAATAAAATCCTCTGTTTATAATATGGATAATTACAGACCAGAGACTCAGGGAGAGGGGAAGGGGAAAACAAGGGGGAAAGAGACAGAGGAGAGAAAAAAAGAAAAGAACACAGAGGGGTGCCTGGGTGGCTCAGTCAGTTATGCATCGAACTCTTGGTTTTGGCTCAGGTCATGGTCTCATGGTTCATGAGATCAAGCCCTGCATTGGGCTCTGCGCTGACAGTATGGTGACTGTTTGGGATTCTCTCTCTCCCTGTCTCTCTGTCTCTCTCAAAATAAATAAATAAGCATAAAAAAAAAAGAGGAACACAGAGAGTCGACAGGCCCAGTGGGACTGCGGCAGGCCCAGTGGGAGTGCGGGAGGCAGCATCACATGGTCTTCCTCCCCTCTCAGGGTGAAAGATGGAAAGGAATACTCTGCCGGGGAACTCAAGGGGTCCTATGTGGTGCCACACAGAGCCACACACTCAGAGGCTCAACCACACACAAAGATAGTTTATAAACCAGAACACCAGCAAACACAGAAAAACTCCAGCTGAAGAATGTGCTGGACCTTACCAGAATGACTGATAAAAGATTAAGAACTAATGTTAGGGAGAAGATCTCATCTTTACTTCTACTGGAGAAAACTCTGAACTTTTCATCCTGCAAAGTGGCTAGAGTTGCATCCCATTTTAAAGAAAAGCCGGCCAGTGTTCAGAGTATCATTTTCAAATTGTGGTACTTTGTTTAGAATATCTCAGATGGTGTCACTTAAAGCCATGTGGGTGGGGCGCCTGGGTGGCGCAGTCGGTTAAGCGTCCGACTTCAGCCAGGTCACGATCTCGCGGTCCGTGAGTTCGAGCCCCGCGTCAGGCTCTGGGCTGATGGCTCGGAGCCTGGAGCCTGTTTCCGATTCTGTGTCTCCCTCTCTCTGACCCTCCCCCATTCATGCTCTGTCTCTCTCTGTCCCAAAAATAAATAAAAAACGTTGAAAAAAAATTAAAAAAAAAAAAAAAAAGCCATGTGGGTTTGTTAAGCCCTAAGTATAGATGTGGATTTTTCTTGGAAATTATTTTGTGAAGTGGATTTGATGAGAGGTCTTGAGCTCTTAATGGAGAATTCAAGATGTTAGACCATCCAGAGATGGCTCCTTCATGCCACTGGGCCTTTGGCCTTTGCACATGCTCTACATGCTTGGAAGGCACCTCTCCACCTTATCCACCAGACAAACACACACCCTCCTTGGCACCTAGCCTGGGTGCCTATTATATTCTCACAGCATCTTCTACTTCTTCTCCATAACATCTGCCAACAATTTAATAAGATCATGGTGAAGATCTATTAATCCCCTGCAACTGTGAATTCTTCAAAGGCAAAGCCCATGCATATCTTTATCTTCAGCTCCTAGTCCTGTGTAGCTTAACACATGGCAGGTGAATGTCTGAATGAAGGCTTTTCTCAAATATTTCCTGCAAGGAAGTACCCCTGATTCATCCTGCTTTCCCAGGCTGTGGGAGGGGCTTCTTTCCCTCTTTCCCATATTGTCCAGGGCATTCCTTCACCCAGCCCCAGACAACGCAGCACCATGACTGTGCGCCTCTGGGGACAAGCGTTCTTCAGCTCTTCCCTCAGAAAAACTAGACCCCCAAAATGACACTGCTCCCCTCAGGCCCTGCCTGCTGGGCTCATCAGCCTGTCTCTCTGTAGGTCCAAAGAGGTTTTTACTAAGGAGACCCAATCTCTTGGTAAGCTTTGGGGAAGATGAGATGACTCCCTGCCTTCCTCTTGTCCTGATGGAGAGTTCCTACAGCTCCCTCCTTGCCCTCCCTCCCCTTCCATGAGAACAGGACTGTGGGCTCTCTGTGTATGGGGCCCTGTTGGACTCGACTCCCAGCGTGCCTGAACTGCTTCATAAACACCTGATGGCCGATTACCGCTGATGCAACTGCGTGATATAGTTGAGTTACATATTTGTCCAGTAACCCATTCAACAATGACTTCCTGCATACTTCCTCTGGGCCAGACACTACTGTAGACCGGAGGTCAGCAAACTATGGCCCGAAGGCCATATCCAGCCTAATACTTGCTTTGTATGACCCACAGGTAATAATGTTTTTCACATTTTTAAATGGGGAAAAGAGAAAGAAGAATATTTCATGATGTAAAAGTTAGACCAAGTTCAAACTTCATAAATAAAATTCTCTTGGAACACAGCCATCCCCATTCATATACATGTTGTCTATGGCTGCTTTCACACTACAGTGGCAGAGTTGAGGAGTTGCAACAGAGAACATATGGCCCCCAAAGCCTAAACTATTGATTATCTGCCCTTTACAATAGCAGCCAACTCCTAATCTAGACACTGGGAGGGAGCAAGAAGCATGACAAAGTCTCACAGCTGGACTTAGAGGAAGGAGACAGGCCAGTGACAAATAAAAAGTGAGAGATGCTATGGAGGAAACTTTAGGAGAATGAGGATAAATATGATGGGCACGGGTTAGGCAAGAAAAGACTTTACTGGTCTGGCATTCGAGCAGAGACCAGAAAGATGTGCAGGAGGAGACCTGAATGTAGAGGGGAGAGAATTTCTAGCAGTTGGGAGTACCAAGTGCAAAGACCTCAAGGGAGGAGGGTCCTTGGCCAGAACCTTCCATTTGAAACTGTTCCTGGCAGCACCCTGCTGTGGCAGAGAGAGCAAGCCATGCTGTTTCTGTCCTCGTTCGCAAAGGGAGTGTGGTACACTTGCTGGAACATGGCTGCAGCATCAGGAGACCTGTGACTGGACCTAGCCGTGCTCCGAGATTTGCTCTGACCACTCCGTCTCCCTGAGCCTGTCCTCCTTACTCTTGAAGCAGGGCGGGACGTCTCTCCCCATCCACCTCAGCATGTTCAGTGAGATCGTGAACACGAAGGCTCTTTCTAAACTGAACTGTGCACGAGGGGATTACGCCTCATCGCAATGGGCTTCTACCTGCCTGCCTTTGTGGGTGTTCTCTGCCATTGATTATAGGCCCCCATGGGTTGGGTACCATTTATCTTGCATTCTCTAGGACAGCTTTGATTTCATATGGTTGGTCCTGCTGGCACTATAAACCATTGAACTGTCCCAGAAAGTCTCATATTTCAGCCTCCAAACTACATCTCCTGACTGCTTCTCATTTGAAGTGCCCCTTAGCAGACCCTTGTTAATGACGATTTGGTGAGAAAAGCCTGAACCCTGGGCACGTGGGTGGGAAAAGGTAAAAGTTCTCTAGAGTTGCCTTGAGGCCGGTGCTTCCTGAGGGGGCCAGTGCTCCTACCATTTCACTGGCAAGGAGAGGGGCTGGCCCTGGATTCCTCTGTTAGCTACGACCGAGGTCCTCGGGAGCTCTGTATGGGCCTGTGTCTTCTGCTCTGGAAAATGGGATGGGCGCAGACCTATACACCCCTCTGCAAAAAAGACACCTTCGGAACAAAAGTGAGCTTGCTGCAGTGCCCTTTCTATGTTAGTAACATCCGTCCTTCGACCACTTCAGAGAATCTGGGTGCGCGTGACCAGTGGAAGTTCAGCTGCAAACACAATTCGGTTTCCTGCTGCAATGCTCCTCCGAGAGCCTCTGAAAATCAAACTCTGTTTCTGGTCACATGACCTTTGCTGGCTGATGAACTCTGACTCATGAAATGGCCACTCTAGGTAAAAATTTTCATAGAACTCAATTAAGTCAAATTGATTGTGGTTGGTTATGAGAGTGAAAATCCATGAGAGGACACCAGTCATGTAAAAATAACTCTTAAGAATAAAACTGCCAAAATAATAGCTTTTTGCTTCTATCAACAGTGCCTTCTACAGACCCTTATTTTATGGCACGTTGTGAGTGTTTCAACCAGGTTGTCGTCAGTTTTCATTCTCCTTAGTTACCTAAGTGGCAGGTGAGGTGAGAAATCAAATGATAGCCTCCTCACCCCCCACTGTACCACCCCCATGTGACCGGGTCTCCTCCAGGACCGCTGTCGCTCTGTGACATTTTAATTTGCTGGAATGAGACAGAATGTAAGCAGGAAGGCTCAGGTCTGTGCATTTATCTTGCTTGGGGGAAATTAGTGCTGGCTCTAGAGCACACCCACCGTATACACCAATGAAAAAATACAATTCAATTTGTGTTGGCAGCTTTAGGAGAGCAGGGCAACCATTTGTTAAGTGAGGGGTAATTCGACGCCTGTTTTTGCAGAGAAGCGGTGCTGAATCCCCAAGTTGGCAATTTTGCCAGCAGATAAGTGAGTTCCCAGCCTTCTGGAAAGTTTCTGGGCAGAAGATTGCTCTTCTTCAGTGCTGTGGCCCCTGGATGGTGTTTCTGTTGGCTGAGCCTGCCTAATACCAGGCTCGCCAAACACACAACCCAGATGGGTCCAGGGGGCTTTGCATCAGGGATGTGGTTGATGTTCTCCTGAAAGGCATACCCTGACAACCAGAGGGTGTCACAGGGGAAATGCTTTTACTTGAGAACACAGTGTGCACCTTTCCAGCCTCCCCACTCAAGTCTGCCTCTAGGCTCCTGCCTGTCTCACTGCTGAGATGGAATAAGGAAAAATTCCAGGCAAGAGCAGGTAGTGGATGGCCTGCAATGTCTCCCTTTTCTATCCAATGGTAGATGCACAAGGGTGTAGGGTCAGGGACTGAGTGAGCAATCTGCTGCTCAAAACAGAAGAATATTTAAAAGACTCAGAAGTGGATGAAACAGAGAAATAGGATATGCTGGAAAAAAGTAGAGGTTGCTTATATATCCCCCAATAATCACGGTACACTCAGAAATGGCCCAGAGTACAAGTGTGCTTTGCCCCAAACTCACCTGCCCTTTCAAGTCTCAGAACAAGAGAAAAACTCCAAGTGCCTCTTTCCTGCCTCCTCCAGGGCCAGGGCTACAGGCCCCAGTCTGGCTCTTCATTTTCCTCCCTCAGCTTCCTTCTTAACACCCTGTGTCGTACCCTCTGACTACAGGCTAGCCTGGCAGTTCCCCCTCTCGATTCAGTACCAACTTGGTGAGGGAGAGGCAACCATCCTCAGCAAGTGCTTGGCTCTGTCAGTGTTTGCCCAGGAAACGGACCCAGCCCTTGCTCCCTCCTGGTTCCGATTCTTTCTCTGCTTGCCCAGTGTCCTCGGGGAAGCTCGCTGCCGATTGCAGGTGCCCCTTACAGCCCCTACTGGGAGTCCTTAGGAGAACTTCCTAGGTTCCTGTCAGCCCCCTCACACCCCTCAGGAGCCCAAGACCTTATCCATGTTCTTGTATACCGTGCTACTGGAAGCTCGCAACATAAACTGTGATGTGTTTGGGTTCACATCTGGGGCCCACGTTTTATTCTCCTGGAGCTGTTTTACCCCTCTGAGCCTCAGTTCCCTCATTTGGAAATAAAGATATCCCTCTAAGGTGAACTTAAAGCAGATGGCATTTGCAGCACTGCCCACATGCCCTGTGCTGGTACCCAGCAGCCACTGAATAAGTCACGTTTCCTTTCCTGAGGTGTGAAAAAAGGCAAGAAGGGATTTGGTGAGCAGTCCAGGGTTGAAAGTGTGTCTAATTGCCTTACATAACATAGATAATAATGCACAGGTGCAAGGGAGGGTTGGTACGTCCACCAGAGAAGATTTGGGGGCTCAGATGGTGAAGGATTAGGACAGGCCAAGAAAGGAGTCAAGGGCCCAGTCTGTGGGGATGCTGCAGCCTCGTGCATCCCTGCCCATCACAGACTGGTGGTCCTGGCCCTCCCCCCAGCTCTGCAAACACAGGAGTGCTCTTCACAACCTCCCTGTCTCCCAGATGGCCTAAAACACTCCTCTGAGAGCAAACCATGTGCTTGGGGAATCTCTGCCCCAGTTCTCATGCGAATCAGCAGGTGATGAATCGTTTCCAACAGTGTAAATGAACACTCTAACCTAATTCTCAAGACATCCAAGACCTCTCTTCTTGCAGGACAGGGTCTTCAATTCTGGAAGCCAGGCTGCTTCCTGGATCAGGAGAAAGCTGGGAGAAGGCTCTGGGTAGCATGCCCATGGGCAAGCCAGGATGGCACCCCCTGGCTGCATGGGCTCTTTCCCCGGGGGAGTAAAGACGAGCAAGAGAAGATCTTGATCAGCAACAGCTCAGGGAGGGGTCACAGGGAGTAGTGCCCTGGATTAATATGGTCTCTGTTCAGACACCTGAGTCCAGGCTATTAATAGAATCATAAAACGCTGCAGCTGAGCAGGTCTTTGCGACAGCGCCTGCCAGTGTCCCTCTAACCATGCTCTGCAGAGCGCTGAGCCTGCGAAGGGGCATCGGGGCCCACAAGGGGTGCGGAGGAGACACAGAAGGCTCGTGTTCCTCCCCACCTCTGACCAGAACCACTCCTCTTCATCTCTTTCCTACGGCTGGGGTGTGTGGCCAATGAAGGGTTCACCTGCAATAAAAGGGTCTCATCTCAGCCAAGCAAAACCTGCAGCAAAAGCCCCAGAGATGGTTTATTCCATGTCCACCTTTTAGAGTCTAAGGAGCTAAAGTCCAGAAAACTGAGGAGACTTGTGCAAGGTCACCCAGCTGGTTAGTACAGTGGCTAGTTAGGTGAACTCTTCCCCTCCACGACCTGGGCCCTCAAGCATTCTTTGAGCTATCTCTGTGCTTTCTTGGCTGGTAATGCCAGAAGGGTGCCCTCGCTGGCTGAATGTGGCAAGTGGAGGCAGCTAAACCATGCTGACTGCACCGTTTTGGGGAAGCAGTAGCCATCTGCAGGGAGATGTTGAGGTTGTTCCTTGGCATCTGTGGGTGGCCCTGCTGAATGGGTCCACAGGGCATGAGGCAGCACCAGAGAGCCCAGAGCCCAGGGGTCCAGCCTTGCCTCTGCAGCCAATTTGCCATGTGATCCAGAGTGAGTAATTTTATCTTTGTGTCTCCTCATCTACAGATGGATTATTTCCAAGACCCTTCCAGCTTGAGAATTCTAGGCTCTCTCTGATCTTTACTGATGACCTCAACTTTGCACCAATGTCTGTGTTTTCAATCAACTTGCTATAAAAAATAGGTCTCTGTTCTTCCTTTCTGTCCTCACAAGCTTTAGGTGGGTGCCTTAAAGATTCCCTTTAAGCATCTTTATTCTTATTTAATCTGACCTTCAAAAAGGTGACACTCTGGTCCATGTGGGAGTGACATGATAGAAAATGTTACCCTAGCTTTGATGATTACATGTACTGGTATACACAAAAGAAGCTCCAAGAACCCCCCGCCCCCTCCCCGGTCCCTGCATCCTCGGCAATGACCTCTGTGCTCTTTGCTGATATTTTGCTCTTTTCCTCTATGCCCTACAAACTAACTCAGCATATATGAGCCATCCCGAGGCTTTTCCAAGAGCACCTGCTATGTGCCAGACTTGAAAAACTGTGCATATAGCCAGCTAGTCAGACTAAGAAACAGCTGCTCTGAGGGATGGGTGTGCCCCTACAAAGCTTTTTAGGGGTGTGGAGACAGTGCGTATGGCAGAATGAAGGTAGTTCCTTGTGATTTGGGTACTGGCTATGCAGAGGAAAGGTTAACAGAACCCTCCGCAAAGTCTTCAGTCTTGGCTAGGCTAGGCACATGGATATATTGCCCCCAAAGAGGGTATAATTCTAGGAGTCAACAGTTTCAAGTTCTTCACCCACCAGAACCCAGACTCGTTGTAGGAAAAAGCAATGATTCACTCTGAGGCTTCAGAATGGTATTAAATTACTTGTCCATTATTATGTGATTTATGCTGGGATTGGGCTGGAGGTCCCCGCGTTGCTTTCTTCTCCTCACCCCACCCACCTCTCCGTTCCAACCATTGCCCAAACATCCACAGAATTTATAACACAGAAATTGGCTCTGAGACCTAGTGCTGTGGCATTTTCTTTCTGCCAGAGGTTTTTGCTACTGTGTGGGTTTTATGCATATGTCCAGATGATTCTTATATTAAGCCACAGGAAAAAAAAAAATTCAATTTGTTTTTTATTAAAGTCCAAGCGCTGCCCTGCCAGTCAAACCCATTTATCTCACTGAGCATGGATTGCTCATGTCAACCCGTGATTACCGTGCGCTACCTCGATAACAGCCTGCTGATTATCCCAACATCTGAAAAGCTGCCTTTTGTAAATTACATTGCAACTAATGAAGCCCAGATGCACTCGCTTCGGTGTCCTCTCTCGTTCTCCCTCTCTCTGTCACGCACAGGAGCCAAACCAAGGCCAGCACCAGCATCTGAACATCATTATAAGCAAAGCCTGGGATTTCAGGCCCAGCCACGCTGGGGGCCTCCTTTGCTGCGGCCACGTGGAGATCACGTTTACATAATTCCCCTCTGATTCAAGACGCCTTCTCCCAAAGTTTGATTGGGAGTCAGATTAGAGCTCCATTATTACAGTCAATGCAGAAAATCCAGACACCAGGCAACACTTTAATTTGGGATAATAAGGAAGATGAACAACATGTGGTGCCGATCGCGGAGGTGCAAGGGCTGTGATTTTCAAATTATGCTAAACAGATGTGGAGGGGAAAGTTGCCATCCGTATGACAGTTTGGTTCAGCTTGAACAAAGACAGGCCCTGACGTGGTTTGGGGCTACTTATGCTGTCCTGCTGCCCAGTGGCACCAAGTCAAAGAGGCTGAACGGCAGGCCCGTGCCACCGGCTCAGCAGTGGTCAGCTCTGCCGTGTTCTGCTCAGTGACAGCATAAATGCCCTTTCAGTCTTGGTTTCCTTATGTCTCAGGCAGAGAGAAAGAAGTGTCAAGGCCAGGGCTAAGAGATGAATAGGTATTGGGGAACACATGGTGCCTCTTTTCCCAAGGTCAAGGTCTTCTACATAGCTCGAAGGCCTTATTACCCTGTGGTTCTGTCAAGAATAGCATGGGGCAGAGCCTGTGCACAGCAGCAGCTCAGAGGGAGGGGCTTACCTGGTGGGATTCACCCATGGTCCCAGAGCCAAGAGAACACCTGCGGGGACTACTTTCCTGCGCCCACTTCCCAGCAGGCTCTGCTCACCATTTTCTGCTGTCAGAGCACTAGAGGAGGAGAGAGCGACTGGGAAGGTGAGATGTGGCCTGGGGGCGTCTCAAGGTCTAGAGGTTGCAGGCCAAGGGGTGGGGGTCATTTGGACCAAGAGCCAGAGCTTTGGAAAATGATGATCATCATAGATGACCAGGGCAGTGAGGGACAGGCAGGGACCCTAGTCCCTGGACTCCCAGATCAGGAAGGAGTCTCTTTTCTTCTGTATTCTTCTTTTTTTCCAAATTGGAACAATTTCTGAGAAGACTGGCATTAGGGTCTGCCAAGTTTTTGCCCCTGATAGCTTAAATGCCTATCCTGCCTTGTTTCCTTGCCTCTCGGGCAGAGAGAAGGGTGTGAACAGGGTACAGGAAGTGTGGGCCTGAGTGAATATGGGTGTCTCTGCAAAGTGGGCTACAGGATAACAGTCATTGTGCATTTCTACCCCTCCCCCATCTCGAGTACAGACTCCAGTCCAACATTCACTCAACAAGCATTTATCAGGCCCTGTCTATTTGGAAGGCACTGGGCCAGTGCGGCAAAGACACAGCAATACCTCCCATGCAGCCCCTGACCTTGTGTTGTTCGCACTTTTCAGAGATGACAAGAACCGTATCTGCAGGAAAGGACAGGATGCGTGCCTAAGCGTGCTGGAAACAAAACAGCCCACAGGTACAGCAGAGAAGTGTGGCCTTCTTGCTGAGGCAAAGGCTCATGGGGGAGGGAGAGACTGGAGTAGACTCTAGAAACTCCATCCCAAATCCTGGGAGAATGGGAATCTCGCTTTCCTTTTATGTGTTGTTGTTTTCTAAATGCAAAATGGATTTTGTCCTGTATTTTAATAACAAGGCCTGGAGAGGGAGTTTGAGGCAGGAGCCCATGAGACGAGTCTGATAACGACGACCTAATACTGGGCCCTTGAGTTTGGGTGAGTGTCAGATTGTTCAGAAACCCTGTCCTGTATGTTCTCACCTGTCCTGTCTCTGCCAGGCTCTGCCAGGCTGTTCAGGGCTACAAGCCTTGCTAATTAAATGGACACTGTGATGCGATTTCTCATCGTGTTCACTTCTGTATTGATGATCTAAAGAATCTCACTGTAATTTTGAGGAACAGGATTCTCAAAGTCTGGCATCAAGATTCCCTTCCAAGGGGTGGTCGAGTTTGTTTCATACACAGAAATAGAGACAGAGTCCTAGGCATGGATACAGAGAAAGACCGACAGACTGAATCAGAGAGAGGTAGAATTTTTTCCAATGTCGTTGTCACATGCGGAGAAGAACAAAAAGTCAGAATTCAAGCCCTGCTCCTTCTTTAATTCAGATAAGCTGTTCTTTCCATTACACTTTTCTTCCTGCTGTCATTTACATAATATTATAATAAAATGAAACATTTGCATCACGCTTTACAATTTGCAAAGCGTTCCAAGTCTTAAAATCACTTGGTGAGCCTTTTGCCAGTCTTAGTCTCCATTTAGAGATAAAGAAATTAAGTCACACAGACATAGGATGATTTGCTTAAGGCCATGCCACTGGCCAGCGGGAAATCCCACAGCGTGCTTCTCTGTTAATTCAAGCAAGTGTGCGCCTTGCAACCAAACATCCTGCTCTCTGCTAGCCCTCCAGTCACAGCAGAGCCCTGTGTGGAGAGCATGAGTCACACGCTTCATTCTAATTCCAAGCCCTCGTGACCGACCTCCGTTTCTTGATTTTTAACACCGAGATAAAAATGCTCCATCTGGGGGCGCCTGGGTGGCGCAGTTGGTTAAGCGTCCGACTTCAGCCAGGTCACGATCTCGCGGTCCGTGAGTTCGAGCCCCGCGTCAGGCTCTGGGCTGATGGCTCGGAGCCTGGAGCCTGTTTCCGATTCTGTGTCTCCCTCTCTCTCTGCCCCTCCCCCGTTCATGCTCTGTCTCTCTCTGTCCCAAAAATAAATAAAAAATGTTGAAAAAAAAAAATTAAAAAAAAAAAAAAAAAATGCTCCATCTGTCCTTTTTCCTGTTCCAATTACCACAGGAAATCTGCTTCCTTCTTCCGTAAAACCCCTTTCTTGGGTGTTATTCTCTGACTTCTTCTATGGCCATAAGTGGAAGGACAGACCGCCTTGTGTGGCAGGGATGTCTTTTCCTTGCTGTTTGGCACCTGTCCCTTCTCTTGCCAGATCAACCCGTCTACAGAAAATGTGGAATGTTAACAGGGCGATAGCGGGCATATGCCTCTGGGGCATTGTACAGCCTCCAGTGGAAATCTCATTATCTGCCTAAATTTGTTTACTAAATAAATGAGACAACCTATTTATTTATCATGTAAATCTAATTAGAGGCCTGATTTATTTACTATGTGTCTATCAAGGTCTCATCACCTTCTCCAGCTCTGCATCCCAGACAGCTCTAGCCGGGGCGTATAACAATAAAAATTAGCTATCATTCTTGGATCTGGGCCCTATAGTAGCATGGAGCCGGGTGCTAAAGGTAAAACCAAGATGAGATAGGGTGAGAGGGATGGACATTCTAAAGACAGAGTAGCACCCCCACACCTGCCAAGCAAAACAAAAAACTCCAAAGAATCACTAAATCTGGGTGGGGTTTCAATGAGAATGTGCCCCTAGGAACCACCTTGGAGTCACATCTAGCAGGATTTAGCGCAAGGGCAAGGATGCAGTAAATCCCTAAGAAACCGCATATGTAGTCACTTCATGATACAGGGAGCTTCCTCCTTTATTATTTGTTGATGTTCCTCTGCCTTTAAAAGCAGTAAGTGTTCTTGGGGTGCCTGGGTGGGTCAGTCGGTTAAGCGTCCGACTTCGGCTCAGTTCATGATCTCGAGCCCAGTGTCAGGCTCTGTGCTGACAGCTCAGAGCCTGGAGCCTGCTTTGGATTCTGTGTCTCCCTCTCTCTTTGCCCCTCCCCCACTCACACTCTGTCTCTGTTGCAAAAATAAATAAACACAAAAAAAAATTTTTTTTAAAAAGCAGTAAATGTTCTTTGGAAGATTTTCTCAAAGTAAAATCCGAGAAAGACCAATGGCTGGTTCATCTGGATCTTAACAGGAATTTTGGGGGAAAAAAAAAAAAGTCAAATACATTTGGGGAAACCTGAATCAAGTTTGATTTGATAATCATGTACTGGCACTCTCAGAGAGGCACATGGTCCACAGGTGTCCTCACACCCCCTATGACCACAGAAATGCTTCCTTTTCTCATTGGAGAAACTCAGCAATCAAAGATCTACAGAACTCAGTCCTAGAGTCTACTCCTGGATGTGGCCAAAGGATCAGAATTGCTGTTCTGACTTATATCTTGGCATGGTGAATCCATACTATATTTAATGGTCATTGTAAGCAATGCTGCATAAAATGCATTGCTATGATTATTATTCAGATGATGCTGAGTATTGGTCTTTCTTTAAGAATCCATATGAAACATTTCTCTCTGGTCAGTTTCAGACCACACATATTTTTACCAAGCAATTAAGGGTTTGACTTCACTTTAGACACACTACGGATCTTGTAACTGAAAGCATTGCATACTTTCTGCAGACTGTTAGGAAGCCTGAAGCTAAATCTGTGGTTTCCTCAAACAGTAGAATATATTGCATAGTTTTTTGTATCAGGGGCATTCCAAGATCCAGAGTAACCTTCGTCTCCACATTCTCTCTTTCACCTTCATTTCTGAATTCTTTTTAGTGTATTTTATTCGGTTTAATTGTTCCTATTTTTAAACCCTAAGTTCTTTTTGGAATTAGGCAAGATATAAATGCATGATTAAAAAATTTTAAATGCTCGTTTTAAGTGCCAATGCCCAGGAGAAAGTGAAATCCAGCTGTAATGACAACAGCTAGAGAAAGTTATGGACTGCTAATATTTTTATGTATTTTCTGTCAAGTTTTACAAAATTAGAATCATACACCATATAAAAGGTTGTATCTTGCTTTTTCCACTGATTGTGTCATAAGCATTTTTCTGTTACCTTAAATAGTCTCTATATTTGACACTTTCTTATTTGAGGGCTTTTGGCATGGTTTTAGGGTTTTTTATGTTATAAATAATACAGCATTAAAATTTTTCCAGAGAATATTTTGTTCGAGTTTTTAATTATTATTTGAGGATAGATTCCTAAGAGAATTGGTAGTTTGAAGGATATAAACACTTTTAATGCTTTTGATAAATATTGCACAACTGCTGTCCAAAACCACTGGATCAGTCTTCAACCCTGCCAGCAGCACAGGGACTTCACTGGCATGATAACATTCTATTATCATTTAGAAACTTTGCTATTTTGTAGTGGAAAACAATTTCTTTTTTAATTTGCATTTCTTAATACCACCACCATACACTGTTACAAATTTAACTGTCATTTTCGATGACTAGGATCTCAATCCTTTTTCATCTCTTTATTGATCTTTTTCGTGTATTTTTCTTTGAATTATTACTTCTATCAGTTGCCCATTTTTCTTCTGAGGGTATTAATGCTTTTCTTTTTTATTTATATGAGGCTTTTCATGTATATTAAATAGATGAACTGTTTTCTTATGAATTTTTGGAACATATGTTTGTGTTTTCATTGTGTTTACAATTTTTGATTGTAGGATTTTAATGATCTAATCATCTCAACGGATTTGTTCAATTTATTTTAATTAT
This sequence comes from Neofelis nebulosa, assembly GCF_028018385.1. Classification (NCBI taxonomy): domain Eukaryota; kingdom Metazoa; phylum Chordata; class Mammalia; order Carnivora; family Felidae; genus Neofelis; species Neofelis nebulosa. The sequence goes on from NC_080790.1 coordinate 23,974,820, forward strand.
TCTCTACATTTGAGGATGAAATAACTATCCATATATATTTTCTTTAAAGTTTCCAAAAATGATTTGATCTTTTAAGTTTAGCTAAATTTAGCTAAAATCCAAAATTTATTTTGGTATATTTTGGGGTTTCTGTGCCCATGGAATGTACCAACCCTCTCCAATATCCTTTGGATTAGCCATTCTGCTCTCTAACCTGGGAAATAGGAACCTAACATTCATTTACGATGGCAGGTAACCACTTATGTGGTATGATTAGAATAGAATCGGGAAGATATAGCCCCCATTGCTACATACCAAAAATATACAGTAACTTAGCATGTAGGGATGGATCCTAAATTTCACCATTATACATGAATCCCTTTACTTTCCACTAGGTTACAACAAACAAACAAAAAGCAAAAGCCAGGAAAGTAAAATCCCTGAGTTGGTTCCCAGAATTAGGAGTGATTATTTTCTCCAAAGATGGTGAGTTAGGCAATACCCCAGGCCCACTGAAGTGATGGTGATATATTTCTTCTCTAAGTGGAAGGAGGGGCAGGATGTTCCTGGGTTTCAGTCCAGGACACAGACACCAAGTTCCTGGTCTCATGGTACAGCAGACCTGTGATCCCTGGCTACTGTTCGATGTGATGCATCTGTATCGTTTTGTTTTGTTTTGCTTTGTTTTGTTTTATAACTGGCTTTGGCTGTGAGCTTATTTTTAAGCACAACTCAAAGCATTGATTTCATAATGAAGTATAAAGCCCAAGGTGATATGGCCCTGACTTTTCTGAGAGATCACTTCTCCTTCTGCCCCTACCAGAGTCAATCAGTTTAATTTTGTTTTATATTTTTCTGAGATCAACTAGTCAGAGGATCCAAGTTCCCAGCCTCTGAAAACCACTTCCCTTTTCAGTTCCACCACATGCTAATGTGTCAATTCACTGACCTGGGGCAAAAAACACTTAGCATTTCGCTTTTGGTTTTCCTGAAAACACATACCTGTCAGAAGCTTCACACTTCTTTCTTTGACTTTTCTCAATCCCCATCTTCCATACAAATAACTAGAGACTGGGTGATGGACATATCTTTAGTAAATTTCAAAAACAAAGGTGAGAGACTGTGTTTATGTTGTGTTCATTATTCGCCTATGTGCTAAAAATAAAATAAAAAAAATTAAGTAGCTTATCCCTTCAAAAGCAAGAACATACAGAAATATCGAAATACTCCCTAAACAACGAGGGCAGGGGGACAGAAGGGCAAGGGATGAGGTGGGTCAGCTGATCTAGGAACACTGTAGTAGGTGGGGAGTCAACACTCCCCAGACCCAGCCCTCCTCTCCATTCTCCTGCAGAGATGCATCTCCTGGTTCAGGAAGCCAGACTGAATCTCTTAGAGCTCAGACCAACAAAGCCTCCCTCCTGTCCCCACCCTGGACAAACTTGCTTTAGCTTGCTCCCACCAGGGGATGTAACTAGGGTGACATGTGTCCCAGCTTTCCTGATCTGTCCCAGTTCATGCTCATTGTCCTTTTCACTCTCAGCTATGGTCTGAATGTTTGTGTCCCTCCAAAATTCATAAGTTCCATGTCATGGTATTAGGAGGTGGGCCTTTAGGAGTTGCTAACTCATGAGGGTGGAGCCCTTGTGAACAGGATTAATGCCCTAGTAAAAGAGACCCCCACGGAGCTTCCCAGCACCTTCTAGCTTGTGAGGACACAGGGAGAGAGAAGTCTGGGACAGGAAGACAGCCCTGTTCGTGAGAACCCAATCATGCTGGCACCCTGATCGTGGACTTTTAGAACTGTGAGAAATAAATTTCCGTTTTTCATACGTTACCCTGTCTGTTATAGTAGCCTGAACGAACGAAGGCACTTTCAAAAAAGTCTCAGTTTGGACCATAAATTATAGTTACCTTGTTTGTGGAGAAAGAGATAAAATAGAAATTCAAACTCTCTTTATTATCTCTAGATGTTGGGGATTAAGGTAAGTCACAAGTTATTCCTGAAGCTGGCATGCATTTTCTAAAGATGATGAGATAGTGAATATTTTAGGCCTTATGGCCCAGATAGTCTCTGTTACAACTAATCAAAAAAGTGGGAAAGTGGCCATAGGCAATACATAAACAAATGAGCTTGGCTATGTTCCAATAAAACTTTATTTATGGACCCAGAAATCTGAATTTCATATAACCTTCATATATCATAAAATAATTGTTTTCTTTTGATTTTTTCCAACCATTTTCAATGCAAAAGGCATTATTAAGTCTCACGCCAGATGTGGCCTGTAGTTGTAGCCGACCCCTAGGCTATTCTATGACCCGTGTGAACACACGTGGGGACTGGTGAATAGACTGACCCGTCACTCTCTTCTTAGAGGGGCTCTGTTGGATGTGTTCTCCCTCTCCACACTTGGTATGATCATTGTCAACATTTCCATTTATATGGCCTGAACACATGCATTAGGTTTGTGATCTTTAGAGGTGGAAGAAATCTTACCATCTCTGCCGTTTTCAACCATGAGTGGCAATAGGTGAGGTGTATCCTAATTAATTTGCTACTGACAATAAACTACCAGAGCTTGCAGGTGATTTATGCCTATTTATAAATTAGAGCAGATCTGACGTTTTCATTACAAGAATGCTGTTCTCCCTCACTTGCATTCTGATCTGCCTTCTTAGGACAGTGAGAGAAGGGGTCTGCTGTGACATGAATGATAGGTGAAGTTCGAGTTCAGGACAAATTGTCCTGGGTGTCCCAGAGCCATGGGATGGGAGGAAGTGGAGCACTTCTGACCTTGTCCAACCTCATCATTTCTCATGTGGGAAAAGGTCTTCACAATAGCCCTGTACAAGGAAGGGCTCAGGAAAGATGGGGCGGGCCTGACCTTGCACATTGAGCAAACTGAGGGGCAGGGAGGAACAACCTGCTCAAGGTCACACGGTGTATAAGCAGTGGAGCTGGAACTCTAACACCGGGTCTTTGGAGTCCTGGAGTTTGTGGGTGTTGCTACAGTATACAGCTTTTATCACAGGTGGCAGAGAAACCTCAAAAACGTATAGCCCACAGTCTTCAGGACATGACAACAATATCTCACAGCACTGGGAAACCCCACCATTATTATACAGAGTGGGGGCTGTCTCATCCATGATACTAGCATGGCAAGTTGCACTATCCCCATTTTATGGAAGAGTACACTATTTTCAGGACATGACCCAGAGCAAAAGAATCCAATCAATATCCAGAGAACTGGCATAAAGAACTTCTATAAAGATAAAGTTGGTGGCCAGGGAGTGGTTATCTCTGTTGCAGATGGAAGCTCTTCGGCAGAATAGAAAGTAAACAGCAGAGTACCCTATAGAATGCTTGTCAAATTGCCAGTCTGGAAGGACTATGGGGGTCATCGAGTCAAACTCTCTATGTGACAGGGAATGAGACATTATTGAACACATCAGGGAAGAGTCACCCCTGGAGTGCCATCCAGCCACAGTCAAAGCTAGCTTTTCTGACTTGTCATTGAAAGGACTTCATCAGCAAACACTTGCCTCTATCTACAGGGCAATGAGGACACATGTGCTTAATTGTGACTCGCGGCATTCTTAGAAGAATTTAATTATTCTAAACATCATGTTATTGGTAGTTTATTACATTTTAACTCCTTGAAAATCGGTCGCTAATTTGTTTTTGCATTCATTAGTCAACAGTGGTGTACCCAAATCATGCATGATTCTAGAGTTTGTTTTCAGTTGGTCATTTTTAAAGGTTGAATTTTTTACATCCAAACTCATGTTCATGTTCAGTAACTCCCTTATTAAAACAAAACACCAATGCCCTCTAAACTAATTTCATTTATCAGGCCCTTTGGAGTTTCTCATTATGATAAGCTAAAGTCTTCCTTTGGTTCTTTCTAGTCACAAGAAAGAAGTTCAAAAATTTAAACCTCCTCTTAAATTTGGAATCTCAGAGAATACTTGGCTTACCAGCCACAGCCAGTATAGTAAACAGAGGGAAGCACAGAAAGTAAGACAGAGAAGCATGTAGGAGGGCTGGAGTTAGGCAAGTGGGAATGGCCGCCTCCTCAATTATACCGCAAAGCCGTGAAACATTAATGTCGATGGCTAGAAAGACAGGAGAATATAAAACACCAGAGGAGCACAGGCGAAGGCTGGATTCTGCCAGAATTTAAAAAGATGGAAATAAATAGAGTTCCAAAGCAACTCCTTGGAGAATGTGTTTTGGATTTTTCTTACTAAAGGTCAGAGAGAAGAGGGAGGCAAAGAAGGAGAGGAGCAAAGACAGGAAGAAAGAGGAAGAAACAGAGAAGGAGGTGAGAGGGGGAGAGAGAGGAGGTGGGAGGAGGAGAGCTGGGGGAAGGGGAGGGAGAGATATAGGGAGGAGGAAGGAGTGATGAGGGAGGGGGAGAGAGAGAGGGAGGGAGGGGGAAGGAGAGGGGGAAGATGGGGAGATGAAGGGAGGAGGGAGGAGAGATGGAGGGGAGGGAAGGGGAGGGGGAAATGGAGGGAGAGGAGCAGGGAGGGAGAGGGAGATGGAGGGAAGGGGAGAGAGATGGAGGGAGGGGGAGAGAAAGAAATAAAAGGAGATGAAGGAGGGGGCCTGGTAGGAGAAAGAAGAAAAAAAGGAATTTTTTTTTCAGAAGCATTCAATCTCCAGAACCTTAGTTATGTATATTCCATTGTCCCCCTTCCCCCCACCCCTGCAACCCCCCACCCCTTCCTATGCCCTCTCACTTTCACTGACATCAGAGCTAAAACAAACCTTTTGGGCTATGGCTAGCATTTTTCAGGACCTGAATTCATTCTGGACTTTATTCTTTCTGTTGTTTTTCTCATGCATCCGTCTTTATCCTTTTTGGCTTAAGATCCATTTAGCCAATCTTTTTAAGATCTTTGTCTATCTCAGATACAAAGTCAGGCTACCAACATTTAAAGCTAGGGAAACTGTCACCGGAGATCCAGCTCCAAGCAAAGTCAGACTACAAGTCCTGGGGATGGGCCTGGGGAGTAGAATGAGCTGGGGGGAGAAGAATGAGAGGCGGGGAAGGAGCCGAAGCCCAGGGAGTCACAACAGTTGATGGCTTCGAGGGTACTGGGAGGGATTCCAGGAGATCCCCTAATCCCCATCCTTTACCTTTATGGTACCAGGGTCCCAACCAGCTGGGCCTCAGCCACAGCACCCTGTCCCCTACCGCTCTGGGCACTTAGTTATGAAGCACCGTGTACCCTGGGACCCAGCTCCCTGTCTCTCCCAGGTCAGGCTGGAGGCCAACACTCCTTAACACTCCACTCCTTAACCTGTCCTGCTTGCAGTTGAAAAGGGTTCCTCCCACTGAGGTGTTGGGGATATCTCCTCAACCTGAAGCTGGGAGGAGAGGGAGGAAGTGTAAGCATGGTTAATCCCTCTCTACACCTGGAGAGAGGGAGAGCCCAAGGCCCCAGAAGCTCTTTCTCCTCACCTCCTGGCTAGTTTTTAGTGTTGGATGCCCTGACAATTTGAGTAATCTGTGGAGCAGGAGCGATAAGCCTCACCCCTAAACCCCCTGCAGTGGATTGAATAGTGTCTCTCAAAACGACATGTCTTAGTCCTAAGCAGAAATACCTGTGATGGTGAACTTACTTATAAATAGAGTCTTTGCAGATGTAATTAAGTTTAGATAATATCCAATGACTGGTGTCTTCACAGGAGACAAGAGAGGAGAATTTGAAACACAGGAAGAAAAGACATGTGAAGACAGAGGCAAAGATTGGAGTTGCACTGGCATAAGCCACCGGAAGCTATAAGAGACACAGAAGGATTCTCTCCTAGAGCCTCTGAAGGGAACGTGGCCCTGTTGACACCTTGATTTCAGACTTCTGGCCTACAGACCTATGAGAGAATAAATTTCTGTTGTTTCAAGTCACGCGGTTTGTGGTAATTCGTTGCGGCAGCCCTAGGAAGCTAGTATATCCCCCTAGGCAAATTCTACCAAGAATGGAATAAATTCTGTTGACAAGATAGAGTTGTGGAGTTATAAATTGGCCCTCACAAGTTGGGATGAATTAGTCTGTGGGTCACATTACCCCTCTGCCTGGTTGATATGTGCCATGGGAGCTGTGGATGAAGCCAAAGGTAACTTCAGTCAACAAAGGGCCATTAGGCATTTGGTGGAAGCAACGGGTGAAGGCATCAGGAGGTCAGGAAAGCCTCAGAAAGGGAAATGGCTAGATAATCTCAAATCTGCAAAGGCTAATAACCTCATTTGTCTATAGATGAGGCAGGGAGTGCCCCCACCCCCATCCCTATGGCTTGACAGGGCTCTGAATTCATGCCTTTCACATTCTAGCTCCCCTTCTCCTGGAGAGAGAGATGGGGACAGCTTGAATTTCCTGTTCCAAGGACACAGTCTCTCCAGGGAATGGGAGAGTCCTCCCAGATCACTGCCTAATGCTGCCTTAGAGGCCCCTTCCCCCTCTCCTCCCACTCCAAAGCCAGCTTCCACGATGGTACATGAGGACCTAGGGGAAGTTCCTAAGTTTGGCTGAGCAGAAAATCACACTCACCTTAGAGGGAAGTCCACTTTGGAAGAAAATCAAGCAGCCAAGACACTTTTAATTCAAAGAAAACCAAAGACACAATGAAAGAAAGATGTTGCTCAATGTATGGGGATGGGACAAACCCAGTGGTTAAATGTAGAAACCAAACAAATTCAGAAAGTGTGGCTTAGCTGTCTTCTTTCTATTTCCTCTCATTAATTTTGTGGCCATGGCAAACCATTATATTCTCAGGGCAAGCTTCTCTATGGGAGATGTAGTAATGAGTGAGTAAGACCTAACTATTAAATTTTGGGAATTTTGAGAGAAGGTTGTTAAATACAGCCAGCATTAAAATTAAAGTATGCAAACTTACAATTAAGTCAATGCATCTCACTAGGGGTGATTTTGCATCCCAGGAGACATGTGGCAATGTTTGGAGAGATTTTTTGGTTGTCATACCTGGTGAGTGCTACCAATTTCTTATGGGCAGAGGCCAGGGATTCTTCTGAACATCCTACAGTCACAAAGCAGACCCCCAGAATGAAGAATTATCTGGTTCCAAATGTCAACAGTACCAAGGTTGACAAATCATGAACCAAATAAATGAAATTAAAAATAAGGGCAGCCAATCTCTCAAAACTCACCACTTCCTAATTACTTACTGGTATTTATGTTTTTGAGGTTATATATTTATATACATATTATATCTGCATGCTGGAAATACCATATAATGATGTGAACTATGTATCTCTTCCCCACTCCCCACTTGATGAAATCATGTCAGTAGCTTACAACTGGCCATGGTGGAAAAGATTTACACCATGGGTTAGGCAAACTCTACAAATGAAGTTTCCCCTTGCTTTTGAAGAGCCAGTTATTAAAATTCACTAGCACACCACTGCAGGTATAGATACAACGTGTGTGAATTGGGGTGGGATTTTCTTGTTCTTTTTTTACTTTTCACAGAAGAACATAGTGAAATGGAGATCTCTATTTTTTTCTAAGCAGAAACAGGTAGGGGGCCAAAGGAGATTGGAAAAATGAAGTCCTTGATAAAAATGCAAAAGAAAAGAAATGAAGGAATAGGGTGTTTACAAGAAATAATTTTAAATGGAAAGGAAGTCGTGCATCTAAATCTATCTTTTTACACTATCAGAACATCTGGATGAAAAATGAAAAATCAATCCATTACCCAAATGTCTTTTCTTTGTGATGTCAAGTAGATGGATATTAGAATATTTAGATTATGGGAAGCATAATAACTCAATATTAGCAAATATTAAGATGATTCCCCCCCCCCTTTTTTTCTTGATGTTCAGGTATTTGAAAGCAATTTTACTTTTGCTGAAGTAGAATTTGATTTCAGAGTGAGCCAAGTTGGAAGCCAGGATGCCAGATGGTAGCTACCACATTCAGATTTACTTCCTCTTCTTGTGTTGAATTAGAGATTACTCTGTGATGTGGTAACATCTTTAAAGAGTCTCTCTCAATAAGAAAACATGATGGAAGGGCGGGAAAGGAAGAGAAAGAAAACAAAACATGACCTAGTAGAAGAATTTTATAAATTTTAAAACGGAATACATGAATGAAACAAGTCTGATGAGACAAAGTGGTGGCATAGAGACTGAGGCAGAACAGAAAGGCTCTCTGAAGCTAAGAGAGTTCTGGACCTGAGCGGGGGGCACAGGAGAGCCTTGGGCACTGACAGGAGTAAACTACAGTCTGAGATAAGGCATCTTGTGCTCCAGGAGCTGACAGCTGGATGGACAATGAGCAAACAGGCTAATGATATTTGGGGAACTGGAAGTAAAAGAGAGTGTTCACTTATATCCTGGGACCCAGATAACTGAGCCCAATCCTTGTTCTCCAGGAGGTAGAGGTGGGTGTGGAGAGTTTACTGATTATCGCCAGGCTGGTCAATGGCTATTGGCCCAAGTAAGGCTCACCTTGCGGGTCTACGTGAAACATTAGTATCCTAGAAAAAAGACTTGAAGGAGCATTCCAAAAGAGTAAAACAGGGCATTGCTACTAGCTAGGGTTATGAGAACTTCTATTTCTTTCTTTTCACATTTCTGTATTTTCAAAAAAGGGGTTCTTTCTAAAAAGAGCATATGCCCAGAAGTAAATATGTATGAGTGGTCTATATCTTTCCAGGTGACAGAGTAATCCAAAGTGGTTGGCCCAAAACACAGCACTGAATGTCCTCATTGCAGGTTGGGTTTCTTTTCCCAACTGTATCAACACCCTATCTTATTACTGATATTTCAGATATTTAGTAGACTCAGATTGATTCACATCTTTCTGATATTGACTCCTCAAAGGCAGAACAACTGAAACCAGTGACCCCATGCTTTGCTGCCCCACTCCTCAATTTCAACTCGAGTTTCCTACTATTTTATAACTAGAATGACGCTATATCTGAATATTCACTTTTAGAGTTTCAGTATTTTTTACTTGTTATTCTTGAAGTTTGATTTTAATACACTGTGTTACACTGTCTGGCTTCCCAATATGACAATGCCCATGGTTTTCTTTAGATGAATTCAAAATGACTTGCATTTATTTAACAGATATAAATTTAGTGTCTACTATATTCCAGGCACTGTTCGAGGTTTTGTGGACACAACAGTGAACAAAATAGGCAATGCTTCTGTCTCACATAGCAGTATGTCAGGTACATACATTGCTGGCAAAATTCAACTAAGTTAGGATTATGGATTCCAGGAAGAGCTGGAGGACCAAATCCTTTAATATCAAATCCTTTAATAACATACCTCATTCCATGATGGTAGAAACTGAGATCAAAGGCATTAGTGACTTATCTAGTCAATGAAAGTTTTAAAAATAGAACCTATGTACTTCTAATCTAGTCCTTCTACTATATCCCAAAGATAATAAATATAAATAAAACCTAGACCTCATTTCAACAGTGTCTCATCTATTGATAATTATCAGTGATTTCCTTAGCTACATTTAGCAACTGTTCTCAATCCCCATCTTATTGATCTTTCAGTAACATTTGGCACTGGAATCATCTCCGGGGTCATATGTTGGAGAGAACATAAGCTTTAGGTTTGAATTTCAGCTACATGTATACAAATAGCCTAATACAGTGTTGGCCCTTACTAGACTCTCAACAAATCTTAGCTCCTCTCTCTTACTTCCAATCACACACTATTGCGATTTTCCTTTTACTCCTGACCTCCTCCAGATGGACCTGTTTCTACCCCACCCTTTTGCTAGATATGTCTTTCTCCAAACCCCACTAGAGGCTCTGTTCAGGGCTCTATGCACTTCTCCCTATATTCTAACTGGTGGCTTCAACTGCCCTCTCTCTGAAAATTACTCAGGTACACAGTCTCAATTTTGCATTCCCCATGTCTGATATTTTTAGTAGCCTGTAGACATCTTGAATGTTTTGCTGTTACCGTCACTCACTGTGTCCAAAACAACTCACTGTCTCTTTCTACAAACCATTTTTCTTTACCTAAAAGTGCTCCAGGCAGAGGATGCAATGTCTGAAGGCTGAAGGCTGAAGGCAAGAGGGGAGAGCACGGACATCTGAAGAAATGACACAAATTCAGAATGGCTGGGAAGCGGGGAGGGGAGAGGGGAGCCTGAAAGGGTGATCAGGCCCAGATTCTTAAGCCTTGGGTCATGTTAAGGATTTATGACTTGATCGTCAAACCTAGTGGGTAACTTTAACAATAAAGGACTAGCTGTAGATGAAAGAAGCTAAGAAAATAGATTCTAGAAGAGTATTAACATGGTGGCAAGAACCCTGTCCACTTGGGAATTCCTCAGACACACTGGAGCAGGTCTTGACTTCTAATGAGAAGCCCCAAGAGCAGGTGGGGAACCTCCCAGGAATACTTCTGGAGTGCATACTGACCACTATGTCTTGAATGAGGTCAGACCTCATAAAGTCGTTCGTGAGGTCTTTCAACATTACCCTCTGTGGTGGGGTCTAAAGGCCCCTTGCCTGTTGTTGAATTCCTCCCGAGAGGGAACACTCGAGTAAAGGCTATTGGATCTTGAACTTGTGTAACTCTCGGTCAGTCAGTACCTATATCTCCCAGCCTCCCCCAACTTCCAAGACTGACATGAAAATACCACTCACTCTGAGACCGGAAATGAGACTAAATCAGTGAAACTCTTTAAGGCCACAGTGAAGTTCCTTGGAAATGCAAGATAATTATTATGAGTTTAGGTGAAGGAAACCTGAAGGAAAGGGAAGGTCTTTTGGAAATCCAATCCCTTGACTGGCCATGACTGAGGCAGTGGACAGCAAGCCTGGCCAGCCTCACAAATCATACTCTACTTAAGTAGCTACTGTCAACAGGGTGGTGAGGGAAAGATTTAGTGCTCATTCCCAGAGCCATCATGTCAGTGGTGCTTCAGAGCATGTGAAAGATGATAAATCAAATAAGAATATGAATCGACACCACTAATTTGGTGCCGAGTCATTCCATTTCCCATGCGGTGCTCAGAAATTCCTCAACAAAACCAGGTGCCTTTCTCTCAAAATTACATAACCAATCAAATAATAATAAATTTATTAATTCCTAACATGAGAGTGACTCATACAGATTTTGCATTAAGGGGGAAAAAAATCTGCCAGTCAAGAGGTCTCAACTGGTTCTAATGATCTAATGAGTAATTCTGTCCATTAAGGGAAGATGGGGCTTCCTGATTAATGTGGAACCTTAGCAGTGTTTTCAATAAAAGTTTTAATATATACTGCTGCTCAACTGGAGTCATGTTTAATTAACACCTTGAAAGCCCCGGGAGAGCCCTCTCTTCTGTTCAGCAGATGAGGAGATGCATATCACCTCTAGGGGAGTAAGGGGACCACAGAGCAGGTAGGAGCGCAGGGCTGAGGAGAGCTGGAGGGAGAGGGACTGACTACCAATTGTGTGAGAAGAGTTTTGTGCCAGTGCCAGTGTCCACCAAAGGGTCTGGGCCAAAGTTTTACCACCTATCCTATCTTCTCACTTTGTAGAGGAGAAAACTGAGGTTCAGAGGATACTTTAAAAAGAACACCCACGGGAAGCCTGGGTGGCTCAGTCAGTTAAGCATCCCACTTCGGCTGTCATGATCTCATGTTCGTGGGTTTGAGCCCCACGTCGGGCTCTATGCTGACAACTCAGAGCCTGGAGCCTGCTTTGGATTCTGTGTTTCTCTCTTTCTCTGCCCCTCCCTGCTCATGCTCTGTGTCTGTCTCTCAAAAATGAATAAACGTTAAAAAAAATTTTTTTAAAGGACACCCATAAGGCGTCTCAGTTGTTCAGTTGGTTAAGTGTCTGGCTTTTGATTTTGGCTCAGGTCATGATCTCACAGTCATGAGATCGAGCCCCACATCAGACTCCATGCTGAGTGTGGAGCCTGCTTGGGATTCTCTCTCCCTTTCTCTCTCTCTCTCTTCCTCTTTCTCTCTCCCTGTCCCCTGCTCATATGCGTGCTCTCTCTCTCTAAAATAAATAAACATTAAAAAAAAACCCACTCGTTTTTTGTTTTTCTTTTGCACAGGGACTAGTGTACTAGGACCCAGTACAGACTACTAGCAGTGACACTAAGGCACTGCATGAACCTAGAGCAAATTGTTCTCATCCTAGTACCTTTTACTATGGACACTGTGAGAGCTCATGGCTTCACCTTATAAAGAAGGGAGCTGCAATGGACCTAAAGAGCAAAGAACATCTGGCTCTGGATTTAAAATTGCATGACACTAAGTGAAAATAGTGAGCTATAAAAACCACACACACACACACACACACACACACACGCACACACGCTGATTCCAGTCATGTAATATATAATATATATGAGCACTTATATACATTAAAGATGACTGGGAGAAAATGCTCCAAGATATTAATAGTGATTAATAGCCTCTGGTTTAAGGGGTTATGAATTATTTTTATTTTCTTATATATTTGGGTCTTTGATGAATATTCTATACTGGGCATGGATTGCTTTTATAGCAAAAAATATACATATAATTTGTACTATACAAATTAAAACGATGTCTTAAGTTTTAAGGTACCTTAAGCCATGTCTTCTATTCCCTATTAGAAAGTATATGGACACCTAAAACTACATGTAAAAGGACACATAGAAAATCAAAGACCAAAAAAAAAAAAAAATCCCTACTTTAAAATAATGATGGCCAGGCACTTAAGCTGTATGGTGTGGAACACTGTAAAAAGATATAGCTGTGTTATCAATAGATAAGTTACCTCAGAGGTAGCTTAAAACAGTGGCTGGCTTTAAAATGACTACAAAGAAAACCTGACAATAAAATTCACTTAAATATCTGAGTCTGAAAAAAAAAAAATATATATATATATATATATATATATATATATATATATATATATATATTAATGCTCTGTCCTAGAGGAGTGCTATGTAATTGAAAAGGCTGTGTATAGCAAGAACATCCTTAGTATGAGGAACAATCCAGATTTGATGAAATATAAATGTGAGCTCTTAAGTACTTCTTAATGTTTCAGAGTCAATGAGGGACTGACTGCCAGGAGTCGGACAGTGACGGTCTTACTCGATAACATGTTTTTAAGCTGAAAAACCCCTTAGCAGGGGATGAGTAATTGTCACTGTTAAGGAAGCTGGAGGCTAGAATTGTGGAGTACCAAGGGGACTTCTAGGTTAAGCTGTTGAATGAATCTGCTCTTGGAGTACAAGAGTGCGGCCAGGGCTTTGTCCACAGGGCCTGCTGGGAAACGCAGTTTCCCATCATGGGCAATAGGTCCAATGTTGTTTGCCTATAGTGAATACAAGACCACTCTCATGAGGCTGGGGGCTAGGTTGTGGTACTCATCCGTGTTGCAGAACTAAGCAGTGTCGTCCCTCACCCCTTCCATCTTCTCAAGGTTGGGTGGGGGTGATGTGAAACTGCTCACCTGTGTCTAGTCACAGGTGACATAAGACCAGGACCCAGAGCTGCATCGTAGCAGTGAGAATAGGGCTCAGAACCACACTGTCCATCCAGGAGAGGGTCAAACCAGTGGCAGGCACAGGCCTGGCTGGGAACCACTTCTCCTCAAGCCAGGGGCGGGGGCTCTACAGGCCTGCTTTCCTGGGATATCATCCAGGATATGTAGAGGTGAAACCTGTGGTGGAAGATGAGCTCACAAAACCGAACTCCTCAGGCCTGTGTGGGAGAGGAACACCATGAAAGGTAGACAACAAACAGAAGAACTTACATGAGGATTTAGAAATAGTAGAATAACTTTAAGTAGGCTTTCTAACTAAATATCTTTAATTTTTTTAATGTTTATTTTTGAGAGAGAGAGAGAGAGAGAGAGAGAGAGAGAGAGAAAGACCGAGCATGAGCAGGGGAGGGGCAAAGAAAGAGGGGGATACAGAATCCCAAGAAGGCTCCAGGCTCTCTGCTGTCAGCACAGAGTTCAATGCAGGGCTTGAACTCACGAACTGTGAGATCAGGACCTGAGCCAAAGTCAGACACTTAACCGACTGAGCCACCCACGCTCCCCCTAACTAAGTATCTTCAAGAAACTCAAAGAGACAAAGGAAGCAGTAGCATCCATGGAAAAGACTATAAGATATGGAATAAGAAGAGATGGTTCCAAAAAAGAAGACCTGTAGAAATTTTGGAAATTAAGGCTGTACATGCAGAAGAAGAAATTAAATCACCACTTATGTGGGAAACAAAATGCTGGAAGCTGAAGTCGTAGCTCTTGGCATTTGAGGAGAAGCAAACAGAAGACAGGAACAAGGGCAGGAAGCTGAGTCTGAAATGTGGGTGACAGACAGTCAGGCCATCCAAACTGAGCCAGTAGAGCTACCCATGACCAGGTGCTGCTTGTGAGTGGTTTGGCTCCACAGTGGGGTGGCCCTGAGAGCTCAGAGATCCAGAGCTGAACTTGGCGAGAGATGGAATTTGAGGAGATGACTCAAATGGAGGGCTGGGGCACTTTAAGAGCTCAGGTAATAAAGAAACTATAACATAGAAATTAATAGAGCAGAGAGGTATGGTGATGGGGGGGGGGTGGGTAGAAAGGAACCCAGATCATATATCTGGAAATAGGCAGTTTAGCTTGGAGAACTGGAAAGGGCTAAGTGTCTCTACTGAAGCTTAATGGCAAATTCCTTAACAGGTGAGCCCAGAGGGACACCTGTCTGGGTGGAAAGGAGAGGGCTGCTTGGGTCACTGGCTATTTTTGGCTAAAGGCTTCAGAATTGAGTTTGTAACCTACTTTTATAATTCCTTGGCAATCACTCATTTCGGGAGCTCAAATTCACAGTAAAATAGTTCAAAATAGCCAGAATTGCATTTGCACACAGTTGTTGCCTAAATGCAGAAAAATTTCCTCTGTCCGATGTCCCATCTAAAAGCAGTTTCCAAGCAGCCAATTCAGACTGTGGCAAATGGCCTCTGTGAGCAATACAGAAATATCAGGTGGGGGAACCAGAGAGTGGGAGCCTGGTGTTGCAACAAGCCCCTCCCGCCCCGGTTCTAAGCACTTTATGAATATTAATTTCAAACTCAATCAAGACCTTGGGCACCAGCTGTAGCTCCATCCCTACTTAATAACTTGATCCTGGTGCCTCAGCTTCCCCATGTATTACAGGGGATAATCATGCGTCCTCTGCCAACCTGTTTCTAATGACCCCAAGACCTGGTTTCTAACGACCTCATTGATCTCACTGGCAGCGTCAAGAGTACCAGTGAGATTCTCCTCACTGTGGAGAGGACAGGACAGAGTTGTGATGCTCACGCAGTTGGCCCAAGTGCTCCACAGAGTAAAGACAGCTGCAGGAAGATAGCGCCTGAAGGAAAAAAAAGGCGGGCAGAAAAGTCGGATGATTGGGTGGCAGAGCACGTCCAGCGGAGTAATGCTGGGTTGGGAGACTCAGAACACAGTTTGGGCAGATTTCAACAAACAGAGTCCAGAACCTCGTCCTGGCCTTCGCTGCCTGATGCTCCTTCCCAGACTCAGAGCCTAGGCATACTGGTCCAACAGCACTGACTGGGAGACAGGAGCTCAGCCTGGCTCAGCATTCTCTGGGATGGAAACTTCTCACAGTTGGATGCTGCTTGACCAGGAAGTTAAGGGCCTGCTGCCCAGTGCATGTCACTAATTGCCTGAGGTGCCACTGGGGTAATGAAGCTGGACAATGTTGACATAAACTGAATTTTCCCCCCTGACATTTTGCCAGCAGAATGGGGTTTATCATTTTCTGAAAAAATGGCTTGAGTTTCCCTGATTCTCAGTACAGAGAGCTTGAGCAGGCACTCCCATGGTCCAGTTGCCCAGGAAGTCCCCAGACCTGAATCCCCTCCTAGTTTGGGATCTAACATGGACAAGCTTGGAAAAGAGATCTTTACCACAAACTCATGGAGGGAAGGCCTGGAGAGGGTCCAGCAGCCACTGGGTCCAGTGAACTTTTAATAAAACTCTATGTCCGAATGCATGTAAAACAGATACAAATGGGCTGCCCTGAGGGAGCTGGCATCCCATCACTCAGTCATTCTTAGGCTCAGAGACTATTGATGTATAGAAGCCCTTTATTTTTCAGTTGAGGAAAGGTTAGGTGATGTGCCTAGGACCACAGGGCAAGGTGGTGGCAGAAGTGAATACAGAACCCAGGTGTCCTATTCCCAGTTGTTCCTGTTCTGCTTCATAATGTCACTGCCCCTCAGCTGCCTCCCAGGAAAGGAAGAGTAGTGATAAAGATCAGGATAGAGGCTGAACTTCTGAAAATACACAATGACAATAAGGAAAGTACAGGGAACTTCCTTTCCTGTGTCACGTTTGGAGACAAGGTCCTTCCCTCACACCGGGGCATCACATTCTCTTTAAATTTACCAGAGCATTTACTTACCTGATAGGACTACAAAGAAGGAGAAAAACGACTGCTTAGTTTATCAGTCTCAGCTATGATTCCTCTCTGCCTGGAACACTTCCTTTTTATCTACTCTTTCCTGGCTAAGTATCTCTCATCCTTAGGTCTCTGTTCTCACTTCAGGTGCTGATTCCCCAATTTAAATATTTCCCTGTTAAAATTCCTAATTACATCCTTTATTTTCCTTCCTATGCAATTAGTAATTCCATAAGAACAATTTTCATTCTCTGTTTTATATCCATCTCTCCCATCAACATTAAATGTCATGAGGCTAGGACCACACCCATCATTATCACCTCTGTATATCCAAGGGCACTCACAGGGGCTGGCAAACTACAGCCTGTGGGCCAAATCTGGCCCATTGTCCATTTTTGTGTGACCTGTGAGCTGAGAATGGTGTTTGCATTTTTTAATTATTAAAAAAAATCAAAAGAAGAATAATATTTCACATGTGAAAATTATACAAAATTCAAGTTTCGCTGTCCATAAATAAAGTTTTATTAGAACATAGTCACGTTCATTCATTTATGTATTGACTGTTTCCACATTATAACGGCTGAGTCGAGTAGTTACAACAGAGAAAAAAAAAGCAGAGAAGGGCCATGCTGAAGTTCAGACATGTGTCAGGGATTAAACTCAAACCTTTCAAACTCCTGCAGGGTTTCCACTTACTGAATTTATCCAAACTGGCAACAAGGACTGCAAAAACCATGGCCCAGAATCTAACCTGGCCCCCCCCTCAGCAGGTTTTCTAGATATCCGTGATAGGTAAATATCCCCCAGGATCTGGGATAAAAGGTGCTTTGTTAAAAGCCACTTTGAACACCTCCCTGAGAAAAGACACTTAAAGAGATAAAAGCATTTCTGGTGAAAAGATGCCTGATGTGTTCTGTTTGGGCTGAAGCTGAGGTTGGTTTCTATTCTATTACAAAATGCAACAACCCTAGGAGTTTCATGTTCTGATGCCACATTGTTCTGCTTTCAGCTCTTGCTTTTGTTCCTACTCTCATCTCTCACATCGGAACAAAGACACAGTCCTGTGCAGACAAATGTCTCTGGATTACCGCGCCTTGCTTCAGCTCACTCCTCTCAAACAAGAGCTATGTTAAGGTGGCGACACTGGTATTCAAGTCTCTTCAAAGTTCGTGAATCCTCCCATCAATCATTGCTGTTGGGATATTTGGCATATTTCATTCAACTAATAAATATAGATGATGTTTAATGACAATGGGGGCCAGGGTAGTGGTCGAGGAAGCTATGGGGAAGACAATAATCTAAGCCCAGAGGAAACAATGTCTGAACTGATGCTTTTGATCTTATAAACTCTCAGGATTGGAAGAGGCCTTAAAAGGTTGTCTAGTCATTATGAATTGAACATTTGTGTCCTCCTAAAATCCCCATGTTGAAGCCTTAGTCCCCAGTGCAATGGTGTCAGGAGGTGGGGCATTTGGGAGGTGATTAGATTGAGGTGGGGTCATGAGGGTGAGACCCCCATGATTGGACCAGTGTCCTTGTAAGAAAAGCAGAGGAGACCAGAGCCTTTCTCTCCCTCTATGTCTCTGTGTCAGAATGTCACTGTAGAGGAGGAAGCTGTCGGCAAGTCAGAAAGAAGACTCACCTGCAGCTGAATCTGCCAACACCTTGATCTTCTAAGCCTCCACACTTGAGAAAGAAATGTTCATCGCTAAAGCCCCCAAGGCTACAAGATTTTGTCATAGCAGTCCACACTAACACACCAGCCCATCCACACACCTTAATTTTGAGTGTCCTCTCCACCGCCTCTGCTTGAAGGCTCATGTGATGCCATGTCCCCACGCCTCTGACAAGATCACAACAACTTCTGATCATCACTTGAAATTTACTCTCTGTAAGTCCAACCTGATGGTCTTGGGTCCATCCTTTGGATTTCACAGGAAAAGCTTAATTTCCCTTCCATGAAACAGCTCCACAACCGTTCAACCCACCTCTCACCCCCACAGCCACTTCCCCATAATCTTAGCAATCCTCTCTTTCCAGACCCAACAGCTGCATTTTATAACCATTCCTCATATGGTTCTGAGTCTCTTTCCTCACTTAAAACTTTCAACAGAGACAATAAACAGCCAATGTTCTGGATGCTCACTTCATTTCCCTTCCATATCTCCCTCACAGGACTGAAGAAATGAGAGATGCAAGTAAGTAAAAGTTCTATTGGATAAGCCACAATCTGGACCATCAAGAATCACTTTAAATTTGGACCCAAATATTTCTTGTGGAAATGGCGGAAAGAGTGGATGTTCCTGATCAATCATAGGGAATAGGTGTAGGATTCCAGGAAGGAAATGGGAATCTAGATGAGCCATTCTAGGTCTTGGGCCTTTGTGCTGAACTTCAAAGAACTTAAGTGTATTCAAGAGTGTTCCTAAGTGGAAGATATGGAAACAGTAGCTCCTGCCACATAGAGGGAACTAAAAACTCGGTATCCCTGTGGGCAGCTGGACTGAAGGAGAATGAGTTCATCCCCTGATGCAGATTATCTGATTTAATGGTTGACAAACCTGGATGTTGCCTGGTTTCATAAATAAAGTTTTACTGAAACAAAGCTACACTCATCCATTTGCCTATTTTCTGTGGTTAGTTTTTTTGCTACGATAGCAGAGTTATGTAGTTGTGATACAGACTGTGGCCCATGAAACCTAAAATATTCACTATTTAGCCCTTTCCAAAAAGAGTCTGCAAACCCCTGATCTAGTTTGCTACTTCCTATATTGTATGCCTTGCAACACTAGTCCTGGGTGATACTCCCCTCCAAATATATTGGGGGAAATGCTTCACACGAGATGCCCTTCTTGGAAATTTCATGGTGATCATTAGCCTTTTAAAAGCTCCAAGAAGTCCCATCACACATGTCTATTTATCTTTAACTCAGCATTCCTCAGACTCACTTGACCCTATCAACATTCCATGGAGCACAAGGAGCACACTCGGTGAAACACCAATCTTGCTGCTTATTACTGATCCTTGAATTGATTTTCTTTCAGTTTTTTTTTTTTTCTCAGCCTGTAGACGAGCCATGCTTAGATTTTCCAGTATAGTGTCAGTTACACTGATGAAAACTGAGCGAAGGGTGGTGGTGCTCTCCTTAGGCCAGAGCGGTACAGGTGTGCATGCCTTTCTCTCCGAGGAGGTGGCTGTATCAGGAATTGAGGAAAATTTCCAGTGGACCAGAGGATTCCCCCCTCTTATGTTATCATATTTTCCTTCTTTATTGGGTCATCCCTCTGAGTGAAGAACATAGTACCTTTCATATTCAAACAAACAAAACCAAGCCATCTCTGGAACCCCATTCCCATGCAGCTACCACCCATTTCTCTGCTAGCATTTACAATAGAACTCCTCCGAATCACTGTCTATACATATCTCCTTCAAATGTCTCTTCATATTCTCTCTTGAACCCACTACGGCTGGGCTTTCTTCCCTAATAATTCCCCTGAAATGGCTTTTGTCAAGTTGACCATGACTTCCATGTGGCTAAACCCAATGGTCAAAATTTCTGCAGCATTCCACACAGGAATGACTCTCCTCCCCAAAATTTCTGTAGCATTCCACACAGAGAATGACTTTTCTCTCCAAACACATCCTTCTCTTGACTTCTGGGATCCCACTCTCCTTTGGCACTCCTCCTACCTCACTGGCCCCTTCCTTCTCGGCTACTCCACAGTCACCCTCATCTTCCTGACCTCTACCTACTGGAGTGTTTTGAGACCTCTTGCTGGAATGATTCTATCTACATTTTCTCTAGGTGATCTCATTCTGTCTCATGGCTTTAAATACCAATGACTCCTACTTTTTTTTTTTTTTTTTTTACTATCTCACTGAGGTTTTTTTTTTTGTTTTTTGTTTTTAATTTTATTTTTTTATTTTCTAAAATTCACATCCAAATTAGTTAGCATATAGTGAAACAATGATTTCAGGAGTAGATGACTCTTACATTTCTATCTCTATCCTCAGACCAGAATATTCTTTCCCCAGAGATTTTCTTGGCTCACTTTCATGTTTCTGCTACAATATTATCAGTACAGTCCTCCCTGACCACCCTCTATAAATATATGTATAAATAACACCCATTACCCCTGCCTGCCAGTTCTCCCTTACCATGCTTACCCCCTTCCCTTCTTAGCACTTATTACCATCTGATATCATCTATATCTGCTTAGTTATTTGTTAGTTGTTTGCTCCTCTCACTAGAACCTAAGCTGCATGCAAGCAGAAGCTGTTTTGTTCTCTGCTATAATCCCAGAGCCTAGAGCCCTGGAAGGCACATAGTAGGTGCTTAGTACATGTTTTATGATATGTGAACGGAGGTATGAGTCGTCTGCATTGGGGTTGTAGCATTCAACATGATTTCATAGCTGAGGGAGCTAAGTTTAGGTCTTTATGACTCAAATCACATGCTTGTTAGTGACAGAGCTGATACCGGAAACCTGATCATTTATTGGGTTTCTACCAAGTACCAGCCACAATGGTGGACAATAGGGACACAGGTTCCATATCTGCTCTAATAGAGTTCCTGGGTGAAGACTGACTTTGAGCAGACAATGGCGACTTGCCCCTTGCCTTCCAAGCTAAGTTCTTTCCATGGCTCCTAGTTACTACCATCGTAATGACACTATGAGACCAAGAAGATTTTTGTCCTTATAGTAACAGCCATTGCTCCTTCTTGTGGCATAAATCTTCGAGGATTCTGCAGCAGGGAATGAATTTACAACTCACATTTAAGGCAACTTTCTTGGCTCTTAAACTATAACAGTGAACAAGCGGTGGGTATCTTGTGTGATGTGTGAAGAGTCCCCGTATCTACTGGCTGGTCCCTCAAATTTGCATATCCAGTTTTTAATGCCCATACCTTATCTGGGTGAATGGTTAATTTCATTCACCCTTACTGGTGTCTAGCCCAAAGCATTACAAGTCTGCCCTTCCATTCTGAGAAGATTCTATTACACAGTGGCAAGCAGGGAGGGGGCAGGGGCTCTATGACATCTTTACCTCGTCCTGGTGGTCCAGTACCAGACACAGAGACCGTGACACATTGCATCAGATGTCTTCCCTCACTCATCTACATGTTCAAAGTGAATAGCATCTTAGAACACAGTATCTCAGATTTGGACGGGATCCCAAATGTGTATTGTTGAACCATTTTGCACCAATGCAGTGTCCCCTGAAACACCTGTGACAGGTGGGTAACCTTCCCTTGAGCCCCTTTATCAACAAAATATATTCACTCTCCTACAACTCTCCTTAGGTTGAATCAAAACCAGCTCCCTAAAGCCTCCACACATTGGTCTTGGTTTTTGTCTTTGAGACTGAGTTCCACATAAATCTCACTTTCCACTTATTTGCCAGGTCTTCAAACAGGTCTGTGAGCATAGAAAAAAGGCATTCAATCCATTCATGTTGGACCTAGACACCAGTATAATTCTCTTGGCTATTAAAGCAAATATAGACCAGTAAATCTTTCTGTTTGCCCACAGGCTGCAAGAGGAGGAGAGGGTAGTGCTGCCATTGCCAAGGTGCGGAAGGGGAACCGAGGCGAAAGGACGGCAGACATCTCACGGTGGACGAATGATTCAGGGCTGCTCGTCCTGTGCTCTGACTCAGATCCCCTAATGTACTGCACATTCTGGAGAAAGCTATTATAATAACGACTCCAAGAACATTAGAATTCCTATTATTGAGAAAGATGCACTTTCATTTAGAGAGTTTCATTCTTCTTAGATGAGTTCTACTTTCTGCTTTCCCTTCATTCGAATCCCATGTTTATTATTTCTGCTCCACTGCTGGCCTGATAAAGCTAAAATTCCACTTGCACCAGCCAGTAAACTCGACTCCAGGCAGCAGCAGACAGGAGCACTTGGTCTGCTGGAGACAAAGGTTTCTCTCCAGTTTGGTCAGCAAGCCGAATTTAAACTGACAAGATCATAGCTCTACAAAAATAAGATCTATTAATTGTCCTGTGGAAGTAAAAGGTCATTGGGCAAATGTTACCCTGTATCTCATTTTACAGCTAGAGTCTGGGCATCAGCATCAAATCATTTCTCTGTAACTAGATTCTGCCTCTCAACAATAATTTAAAAAATGACTAGATAAAATCACGCTCCAGATCTGCTTGTGAATTTTGTTACTTGAATACATTTCACTTATACCGAAATCAGTTTGGAGTTGCTGACACAGTACTTTCTCCCAGACCCCACTAAAAAATTTATTCGAGGTGTCTGGGACCATTAATTGATTCTTCCAGATCTCTGCTGGAGCCCATTTCTCAGGCTTCAGCTCCTAAGGAAGAAGAAAAGTTTCCTTCATGTGACCTGGGAGAGAGGCAGGTGGGGCAATGTTACCTATCAGTCCAAACACGCTTCACCTGACAGCCTCCAGGGTGGATGACCAGCAGGGGAATGGCAGCAAAGGGCACCACTGTCAGAGTTGCAGGCCTTGAGGGGGGTGGACGGTGTGGGACTATGCATCATGCACAGGAAAAGGAAGCTGCTTGAGAAGAAATTTTCTCCAGTTCTCCTTGGGGTGTTGTGGGGAGACGCCACACTGCGTCACCTCCTTGGGCTGGCGGGAGCACGTTTTCAGATTCCATGAACATTTACTGAGTAGGTACTACGTGCCCACCCACAGATTAACCATTCTTACAAGCAGTACTTTGCTTTGGAGAATAGTACTCCCTCACTATAACTCTAGACAGGTATATTTTGGGTGTTCTGTTTTTGTTCATTTGTCTGCTGTTAGCGATTTGACTAAATGTTTATGTCAGCCATCTTAAATCTTACCAGGAGGGAGGTGGCATTTGGATAATTAAGTAAATGACAGACAAACAGGTTCTTCCTCTCTAGGGTCAATGCCAGTACCTCTTTGTGGGAGCAGGTGTGGGCGGGGTGACGTGCCCCTGATCACACAGCAGGAAGTGGAGAATTGGGACTGGACCCCAGAGTGGCACTGGAAGCTAGGCGTCCTCCCCCTTCCTACCCCTAGGCTGCCTTCCATGTGAACGAACCGTTTAAGGCCTTGGTGCTTGGAAGATACTTTTATGGTCACAATCTCAGTAGTGTTCTAACAGAGTCTTTGACTTTAAATGTAAAAACTAAGATAAAAATTAAGCCTTTACAAATGTAATTTGCATCTACCCCCTTCATTTTAGCTACAAGTTTTTTTGTTTTTGTTTTTGTTTTTGTTCTTGGTTGTTGTTGTTTGTTTTTTCCAGTCTTTTTTTTTTTTTAATTTTTTTTTTTCAACATTTTTAATTTATTTTTGGGACAGAGAGAGACAGAGCATGAACGGGGGAGGGGCAGAGAGAGAGGGAGACACAGAATCGGAAACAGGCTCCAGGCTCCGAGCCATCGGCCCAGAGCCTGACGCGGGGCTCGAACTCACGGACCGCGAGATCGTGACCTGGCTGAAGTCGGACGCTTAACCGACTGCGCCACCCAGGCGCCCCTGTTTTTTCCAGTCTTTACCTGGGTGATCATTAATAAGTCCCTGATAAGTTTCATTTCACTCTGCTATCTTGCCTCACTCATTCCTGCCAGTCATGTCCACATTTTAGGGTTCCACGTTGGCAACAAATGTAGGAATTCTATTTCTGACATGGACAGTTTCTCTCTGGTTCCTAAAGTTATTATGAAATTGAGCAGCGCTGAGCCAGCTGAGGAGGAATCACCTTTGTCCAGAGGAGAGTTCTCCCTGGTGAACTTATTTCCAGCCACTGCTCTCCTGACCTTGTCTTTCTTTGCTTCTGGCCCAAGCCCTGAAGGCTCACCCTGTTGTGGAGGAGTCCACATGGCAGCTCTCCAGGTGTTTGTTGTTTTTTTTTTTAGTTTATTTATTTATTTTGAGAGGGGGGCAAGGAGGGACAGAGAGAGAGGGAGAGAGAATCCCAAGCAGGCTCCACACTGTCAGCACAGAGCCCAACGTGGGACTCCATCTCACCAACTGTGAGATCATGACCTGAGCCAAGATCAAGAGTCAGATGCTTAACGGACTGAGCCACCCAGGTACCTTTCTCCAGGTGGTTTAGCTCACGATGAGGTGGTGGCCGATGCTTATTGAGAGGGTGAATCTGGGAACAGGAAGTTTTGCTGTCTTATGACAAAGACTCCCTCTTTGACCTAACTGATCAGACTCCACTAAGCCCTCTGGGCCTTGGCTTTCAGTGTGTATCCTTGTTAGTCCTGCACAGCACAATTTTAGTAAGAATCCCATTAAGTTGGGTAAGCCAGAGGATCCCCACGCCAGACATCTGGCCAATTCCTCATCCCCTACTCTCCTCCAGGGAGTATCTGATTACTCCAGCCTGCCTTCAGCAAGACTCCTGTTATGTCAGTATAACCAGACTTACCCTATTCTCCTTGTAATTTTCTATCCAACAACTGCTGTTTGGAAATAGATCCCTACTTTTCCTTTTGATATTCAGAGATTAGCCTAGTTCCATACTGAGGTCTCTTTTCTCCTACTTTAAAAACAATTTTTTCATGTTTATTTACTCTTGAGAGATGGAGACAGTGTGAGCAGGGGAGGGGCAGAGAGAGAGGGAGACACAGAATCTGAAGCAGGCTCTGGGCTGTCAGCACAGAGCCCGATGCAGGGCTTGAACCCACGAACCATGAGATCACATGACCTGAGACGAAGTCAGACATTTAACCGACTGAGCCACCCAAGCACCCCTCTTTTCTCCTACTTTTTAAAGTTTATTTATTTATTTTGAGAGAGAGAGAGAGAGAGAGAGAGAGAGAGAGAGAAGAAGGAGGGAGGGAGGGAGGAAGCAGGGGAGGGGCAGAGAGAGAGAAAGAGAATCCCAAGCAGGGTCTGTACTGTCAGCACAGAGCCCCACGCAGATACAGGACTTAATCCCATCAATTGTGTGATCATGACCTGAACTGAAATCAAGAGTCAGATGCTTAACTGATGGAGCCACCCAGGTGGCCCTCTTTTCTCCTACTGCAATTGTTCCTGAGTAAAATCTCTTGTTACTCCTGCAGCTGTCCAGCTCTGATTTTGTGACTTCCAAAATACCTTTGGAATTTTATAGTTCCATACAACACGGTCACCCTCAGCACAACTCCAAGCCAGTGTGGGAAGGAAGAAATCAAAACAAATACAACACTTAAGGAGCATAACCTCTTCCCACACAAGGGGTGCTCGGAGTCTATTTGTCAAGGTACAGTATCAAACCTGAGCTTCAACAGAATGGAAAAACAGTGAAAGCAAATTAATGAATTCTAGTTCTATTTATATTTCAATTCCCAAGCTAATTGTTCAGTCATAAGCATTCTTCCATGATTGCAGTCACTGGTAACATTCTGTAAATGAACTTAAAAAACTTTATTAACCCAAATTATTTTTTTAAATGTCTGTGCCAAAAGGAAGCCCAGAGCTAAATTTAGTGCTCAACTGCAATCATAAATTCATCCCAGATGCCTGGCATTTCTCATTCTCTTCTCCTTTTAATTACTTTTGGCTCCCCTTCCATTTTTAATTGTCGAGGGTTATTTGAGATTTAACATAATAAACCACTTCTATCCCTTTTGTATTTCTCTTTAGGAAGTAAAATTAGCTAATATTTTCAGATGTTGACACTTCCTTTCAAGGAATAAGCCCTTCCTGTAAAAAAAAACAAAAACAAAAAAACAAAACAAAACAAAAAAAAACAAAAAGAAAACAAAACAAAAAAAAAACATTGGAGAAAGAAATGGAAAGAGAAACAGAGAACAGAGTCCACTGCCTCAGGCACTGTTCTTCCCTACTGTGGACATCAGCTGATGACACCTTATCTTTAGCCAGGGCAAGAATCACATAGTTACACAAGCACCTTACAACATCTGTATCTCCTCCACTAAGAAAATAAAACCCTATTCTCCATGGATAGGAGATTCTGAACACTAGGTAGCAGGCATGAGTTCAGTGTTTTTCCACAACAAACAAACAACATTTTATACTATAAAATGAGTTTGCACTGTCCAAGCAGAATGGGTTCAAATACTGCCAAATGTGATTACCAAGATTGATCTATTCCTGTCGTGTGATAACCTGGTTTCTTAGCTTTGTGCAGATTCACTGGGACTGGCCTTTTCTTTATGGCTAAATAGAGACAGATCCACTTTTGGCAAGTCAGGGAAAAGGTGAGCTCTGTAGAACAGGGACTAATGGGCAATAAGGCAGAAGTCAGTGTTGGCTCTTAACCATCATCTTGTGTCCAACCAGCATTGATCGAGCCCAGACTGTAGGAGACTCACCAGGGATGTCAGGGCTTAGGAAAAATGGGTAAGAGCCAGGAGCAGAGTTACTTTCCCTCAACCCTACCTAAGGTTCCTCCCTAAAACAATGTCCTGCTTTTCTTGGGCCCCTACATCCTCAGGTACCTGCTGACCAGGGCCACCTGGCTCCCTAAGCCCTTCCCTCGCTAGCAAGCCCTGCAGCATGTTCCAGGGGGTGTTGGTATCAGTGGGACCTGATACCCAATCCCAACTCCACCACTTGCCAGCTGCGTTATTACTTGACCTCTCAGTTGTTTGTTCAAAAGGGAGAATAATCCTTGCCCCACAATTAAGTGTTAACCTATTTCAAAATGAAAACAGGATATTGAAAAGATATCTGTACTCTTGTGTTTACTGCATCCTTATTCATAATAACCAAGATATGAAAGCAACCTAAGTGTCCTTTGATGGATGAGTGGATAAAGAAGATGTGAAATATATTTATATTTACATTTATATTTATACACCCACGTGTGCACACATAGAATGGAATATTACTCAGCAATGAGAAAGGACATCCTGCCACTTGCAACCACATGGATGGATCTTGAGGGCATTATGCTAAGTGAAACAAATCAGACAGAGAAAGACAAATACTACATGATCTCACTTATATATGGAATCTAAAAAAGACAAACTCAGAAAAAGGAGTAGAGTGATGGTTGCCAAAGGTTGAGGGATGGGAGAAAGAAGAGATGTTGCTCAAAGGGTACAAACTTCCTATTATAAGATGAATAAGTTTTGGGGGTTTACTGTGTAGCATGGTGATTATAGTTAATAATACTGTATCATATATCTAAATGTTGCTAGGAGAGATCTCGCATGTTCTCATGGCAAAAGAGAAATAGTAACTATGTGACGGGACTAATAACTATGGTGGTAATCATTTTGTAATTTATAAACCTCTCACATCAACAAGTTACTGTTCCCTAGGAAATAATTAAATAGGAAAAATAACTAATGAGGAAAACATTTTTAAAAAAAGTTTACCCTTTCACATGCCTGGCATGATGGTAGGCCACCAGTCAAGGCTCATTTATGGTCAATTCCCTTCTTTCTCTATTCTCCAGCCCCTACCCCTTTCCAGACTTATCTAGTTTGTCTATTTTCTGCAAGGTTCTCCCTCTGCAGATTGACAGCATATTCTATGCACTCCAAATGATTCAGAGACTGACAAATATTCTCTCTTTGACCTAGCTTTTGTCAGGCTCTTCTGAGACCACAGAGCCTCAACCTTGGCTTCCTGTGCTGTCTTTGGCCTACCTAGCCACGTTTTAGCAAGAGTCCTGCTGAGAAGTTTAGCAAGAATCCTCCTACCCTTGATGATTTTACCCCTGTTCTTCGTGATTTTCCATCCACTGACCCTCTCAACCAGATCCTTGGCTATAAATCCTCACATGACCTTGTATTTAGGGTTGGGCTCCATTTCTCTCCCCTATTGCAATAGTCTTGAATAAAGTCTTTGTTACCAGGTGTCAGAATCATTTCTATTTAACAGCATGTTCCAATGATTGTTGCCATCATCTTTCCTCTCTTTCAGAGATTAAGAGAACATGGATTTGTCTACCTAATTCTTGAGTGAAAAGGCAGCCTATCCACAGTGATGTGATAAATCTTCCTTCCTGGCATCACAGGTAGGCTGGGAAGCCCTACGCTTATATGGTGACTATAGGTAGGTGCTTTGGGGTCAAAGGGGGAGAGGTTACAGAGTCTGCCCTAGCATATTCCTTAATCCCCCTCCTTGGGTTCAACATGGTGAACTGTTGAGGAGGGCATGGGCTAGTCCTTTAGAAGCTGCTCTTCATTTCTGACCCATATTCAACCCAATTCAGAGCAATCACACCAGCCCTTATTCAGGGAGCAGTCTCATCTTAGGAAACCAATGTTTCTGATCAAAGGTCAACCTCAAAATCCAATCCAGAAGCAATTATAGTAGTATTTTAAGAACCACAGTTGAGGTTCAAAGTCCAACTTTTTTCCTCTGAAACAACTTGCTTCTGCCCTTTCACAAACAAGGTTAAGTCTCAGGGGGACTATAATATAATTTTGATTTAAAATCTAAAGCTCAATGCTCCTTTCAAGTTGTCATCAGTTTGTCATACTGCTTTGTTAAAAAAGAAATCAAGGTCAGTGGATGTGAGCCCTGTCATCTTTTTCCCCCTCCATGTCAATGTTGCTCTGTCCCTAAACCCGTTTGCCCTCATTTTGGGGGAAGAAGGTCCCTCCTCCTCTCTAGAACTAAACCCTCCTCTTTGCTCTTAACCTGTCCACCCCAGGCCCTTGTTCTCCTCTCCCTATCATGTGCCATCCCCAGTGCAGAGCTGTCCAAACTATGAAACAGGTGGTTACTACAGGTGGTGTACAAAAGGATGAGGAAAAAAAAAAACATTTTAAAATAGTTATGTACTTATTTGAGTATGTATTTTAAAAGTTATATAACTAGTATGTCATAGCCGTAATTTTGCAGATATTATCACTGTAGATGAGGCTAAATATATTTAATTTTTTAAAAAGCTAGTTGACTTATAACAATACCAAGTAAATGAGAACAGGAGTATTATGTGGCTTTGCAAACAATGGACTGAAGTGAAGACAATCTTTGCACAGCAGAGAGCCCTGGGTTGGGAGCCAGGAGTCCCTGCTCAGCCACTCACTTGCCATGTGGCCTCAGACCAATGCCATAACCTCTCTAGGTCTCCTCTAGTATCATTTGTGATCTCATGGGCCTGGCTCCTTTCCTAATTTACAAATATACTTGGGCTTTCCCAGTGTGGTAAAAAATAACTTCCAAAAATTGTTCCTTGGGTGTGCTGACCCCTCAAGTTCTAGTTCTCCTTGGTGCCCTCCCTCTGTTTTGAGCGTGTGAATTCTGAGGGTTTT
The DNA here is from genome assembly GCF_028018385.1 of Neofelis nebulosa. NCBI lineage: Eukaryota > Metazoa > Chordata > Mammalia > Carnivora > Felidae > Neofelis > Neofelis nebulosa. Next base: position 24,004,390 of record NC_080790.1, read on the forward strand.
GCATTTTCACCCCCTCCCTTGAAAGCCCCCATATGCCTGCCAGCAGTGTCAGAGGACACTGACAGAGTCCTCTTCAATGTTGTCATGACTTCCCAAACAGCAAGTGGCACTGCTAGTGTGCAGTTTCTAGGACAATACCACTCACATGGTCTTTGTGGATGGCCTGGGAACCTACCCTGATGTATGGTGGGCTTTGTCCCAGAAAAATGGATTCTGAGCTCCTAGCATCTCATTTATGAGAAGACTTTTAGAACCTGTTTCCATTCATTCATAGTTGAAGATGCCTCCTGGATGGACAAACAACATGCAGTGAGGGTCCCTGGGCTGCTGCCCTCACTCAGCCCTGCTACTTCTGGTGATAGGAAAGATGTTAGAGGAATTCCAGGAAGCAGCCTGTAAGGCATGGGTGTATCATTATGGGCTGTGGCAGGTGCCTATACCCACAGTGAGGGCCTCCAAGTGGCATCAAACTGGGCCGCCACCTGCAGCAGGCCCAAGAGGAGTTCTGGGATGAATGAAGACAAGAGCTGGGTTTCCTAATTCATTACTTGGCTTTCCAGCCTTGGACCAAATAGCTCCCTTTCTTCTTGCCTCAATATCTTACTGTGCGAAATGGCAATAATTAGAATTAAGGGTAGGAAAGACTGTACAGTTTTCTAGGGCTACTGTAAAGAAGTACCATAAGCCAGGTGGCTTAACCAATAGAAATGTATTGTCTTGGAGTTCTGGAGTTTAGTAGTCCCAAATCAAAGCATTGGGAGGATTTGCCCTTCTGAGAGTTGTGAGGGAAGGATCCCTTCCAGGCTTCTCTCCTTGGCTTGTAGATGGATGTCTTCATGCTCGCATGGTGTTCTCCCTCTATGTGTGCCTGTGCCCAAATCTCCCCCTTTTACAAGGGCACCAGGGGCCCACCCTCCTCCAATATGATCTCATCTTAATTAATTACAGCTGCAAGAATCCCATTTCCAAATCAGGTCACATTCTAAGGAAGGAGGGATTGAGGACTTCAACATTTGAATTTGGGGAGGGGCACGGTTCAATGCATCAGACTTGAAGAACTGAACAAGGAATCAGGGGGGTGGATCCTAGACCCTGTTCCACCACTGAGCAGCTCTGCAGTGCTGGGGATGGAGTCATTTCTCCAGGCCTCAGGCTTCTTGCCTCTGCAGTCTGAAGGCAAGGCTAGATCGTCTCAAAGGTCCCTCCAGTTTGAACAGCCAATAGCTTCGTCATCTAATTGAAATGGATCCAAATGTTTACAAAGCATTTAAAACTTCTTATACGAAAGATACAGTATAAACACTAAGAAATAATAACCCCCAAGCTTCCACAGAAAGAGTGCATACAAATTGAAAGTGGTTTTCAAACATTATTTCATTAATCCTTACAAATCCCCTGTGAAGTAGTATTATTAAAGAGCAAACTGACAATTGTGCTATAATCTGGTCAAGTAAAAGAACAATATCTCAGACAAGATAATAGCAGACTTATCTGCCATGGGGGAGGGCTGAATATGCAAAGGCCACAAAAGTTGGAAACAAATAAGAAATTTCATCTCAGGTGGCTTCAAAATAGGGGTTGGAAATGAGGCTTTGGCTGCCATCCTGGGACCTTCCAAAGGAAGGAGGGGAGATTTACGAGCAGACTTTCCAGAACACATGCATCATTCATGGCCTCTAATTTTTCATGCATAAATGTTTGAGCTGATATTTAAGATCTAGGAAATCTTCTGGGAGGGAATTATAATGTTTTCCTGAGGTGAGGAAAAAAAAAAAAAAAGCCCTGTCCTAGATAATTTTTGTGTTTTTTTTTGCTACCTAGAAGGTGGAAAAAGATATCATTTTTTTTCTCCCAGAGCAAAAATGTAGGTGACATTGAAATTATGGAAATACAGCCATTTCACAGAAGCCCTCCCCTCCCAGCCAGCCACTGGCCATTGTCCTGATTCTCACCAGCTTTCAGAGACAGCTGATCACAAGGTACATTCTATCTCAGGACACTAATTCCATACTTTATCTAGAAGGCAAGATGAAGGAGAGAATCCGAGGTGGGAGCCAACCCTAGGCATGGGGACAAAAGTTTCCATCCATGTGTGGACATTCCCAAAGACTCTCCACTATGTTGGGTGATGAAAGGGGCCCACAGGGCATTGCTTGCTTACCCCTAGCTTTAAAGAGCTCCCTCCCTGGCCAGCCTTCTGGCCTAAAATTCAGCCATCAGAGATTTTGGGGGTTGTAAATGATCCCCTTGAAAATCCAGATACTCCTGGGGCTCCTGGGTGGCTCAGTCAGTTAAGCATCCAACTATTGATTTCAGTTCAGATCGCGATCTCATGGTTCACAGGTTCGAGCCCCACGTCAGGCTCTGAGCTGACAGTGTGATGCCTGCTTGGGATTCTCTCTCTTTCTCTCTCTCTATGCCCCTCCTCTGCTCTTGCTCTCTCTCTCTCAAAAATAAATGAACTTTATAATAATAAATAAAATAAAATCTAAATACTCCTGGAGAGGTAAGGGCTAGACTTCTTAACTGATCACCAGCATCTTAGTATGAGAGGGCTTGTCGAACAATCCTCTATGGATTGCAAGATTACTTAGAGGGGGGCCTGGGTGGGGCAGGTCTTCAAACCTGTGAAGGCAACTAGGAAGGAGATGAACAAAAGAAGGGTGTGATGGGGGTAGTGGGAAGACTTTGAAGATCATCTCTGCCAGCCTCACTGCTCTGCCACCTGGGCTACAATACACATTAACCTCACTTAGTGAAGCAGAACACTAATAGTATACAGGTTAACTTTATTTAGTGATGCATCATCATGGCTAAATTCCTTTTGCATTTAATACTGTGATCCAATTGGTAGATATGATCATAGGCAGTCAGAAACACTCTTGCAGGGTTCTACTGAGGCTGATTATATGATCAAAAACAAACAACCTTTAAAGACTAACTTTAAAAGAATTCAGCTTCTCTGCTGACCCAGCCTACCTTCATCTCTCAACGTTCCTTCAATACTTATGCCCAACTTCTTGTAGTACCCCAAGTGTTCCAGCCCCTCACACCTCCTCCGCACATGCTGTTCCTTGGTAAGGAATCACTTTCCACCACCTTCCGTGGCTAAGCATTATTCTTCACTGAAGACTGACTCAAGCCCACTGCTTCCAGGAAGCCCTTCTCTGACTTCCAAGCTAGCTGAGAGTCCCTTGCCTGCACTCTGCAACACTCATCCCTCTGGTTGTAATTATTAGCTTGGTTTCCGATTTCCTCATTTGGAGTACAGGCAGAACCAATGACCTCCATCTTGGCATCCCTAGTGTGAGACCCCGTTCCTGGCACTTAGGAAATGCTGAACAATATTTATTATGAATAAGAAACTTTTTTACCTATTAAATTTGCTGATTAAAAAATGATAGGACTCAATTTGGTGAGGGTGAGTTGAAATACTTATCTTCCACTTTGTAGTGGAAATATAAATTGATCAAAGGTCCTTGGAAAGCCATTTGGCAAGATATATTGCGAGTAATCATAACTTTATAGCCTTTGACCCTGCTACTCCACTTCTGGGAATCTACTCTCCAAATAAGATAAACTATGAAAAAGTGATCTCCATGATGATATTCAGGACAGTGTTATGTGAAATAAAAAATACCTGGAGCGAACTTAAATGTCTAATAATAGAAGAATAGTTAAGTTGCAATCTGATGCAACGTTTTGCAGTCATTAAAAATCATGGTTCTGAGAGCCAAACCATAAGAGACTCTTAAAAACTGAGAATAAACTGATGGTTGATGGGGGGTGGGAGGGAGGAGAAAGTGGGTGAAGGGCATTGAGGAGGGCACCTGTTGGGATGAGCACTGGGTGTTGTATGGAAACCAATTTGACAATAAATTTCATATTAAAAAAAATCATGGCTTCTGAGGGGTGCCTGAGTGACTCAGTCAGTTAAGCAGCTGACTCTTGATTTCGGCTCAGAGTGTGATTTCACAGTTCATGAGTTCGAGTCCCATGTCAGTCTCTGTGCTGACACTGTGTAGCCTGCTTTGGATTCTCTTTCTCCCTCTCTCTCTGTCCCTATCCCACTAGTGTGTGCTCGCTCTCTCTCTCTCTCTCTCTCTCTCTCAAAATAAGTAAACTTAAAAAAATCATGGTTATGAGAAACTATGTCCAATGTGGAAGAAAAAGTATGATAAAACATTAAATGAAAAAGATATAAAATGCATGTAGGATAATTAAGATAATGTAAAATAATAATAGCTAACACATATATCGTGGCTCACTTTAACACTTTCCTTGTATTAACTCTAAATTCTTACAAAGACCATGTGTGGTGGGTGCTGATGAAAATTCTCCCCTTGATCAAACTCTAGGCAGGTTTTTCTGAGCTCTCATTTGACTAGGCCCAATTTGGGGCTCCTATGTCCTTCTCTATAGAGTCCAATTCTAGCAAGAATCTTGCTAAGCCAGTTTTGCCAAAACTCCTCAATATCTGTTCTGGGTCCTTATCCTTCCCCATCCCCCAGGTAATATCTGATCCCTCTGACCTGCCCTCAGCAAGAATCCTGTTAGGTCAGTTTAGCCAGTATCTTCCTTTACCCACAGTGTTTCCTCCATCCACTGGCTGCCCATTCTGCCCCTTGGCTATAAATTCTCACTCTTCCTTGTTTCTTTCAAAGTTGAGCCCAATCTATCTACCATAGACTCATTGTAATAGGCCCTTTCTTGAATAAAATCTTCCTTACTATTCTTTAACAAATGTCAGGAATGATTTTTTAACAGTGCCATTAATATCTCCACTTTATAGATGATGGGGGCAGGAGCACAGAGAGGTTAAGTGACTTACTCTAAATCATACAGCTAGTAAGCGACAGAGTGTACATTTGAACTCAGTCTGTGTCCAGAGGCTGTGCTCTCCACCACTACGATACAAAATTCATCCAGGGTTTGGAAGGAAATAAACAAAATGTTATTGCTCTAAGGTTATGAAAATATAAATATATTTATTTTTTCCTCCTGTGTTTAAGATTATCTCTAATGTGCTTATGCTATCTTTACAGAACAATATTTTTAATAAAATTTTTTTAAAAATTAATCATAATATATAAATCTTCAGATGTGTACTTGCAAAGCATGTTTACAACAGTGTGTTCAGTTGTTGGATTAAATATTCTGGAGCTGTCTTGAATTAAAATGTTTAAATACTAAATTACCTGATGCACACACAGATACACATAAAGCCAAAATCGTATTTCTGCTCATGTATTTTTTTTCCTTTTCAATAAAGTGTATTCGCTGTAATGTGTAACATATGGGACTAGATGTTTATACCCTAGCAAGACTCTTCATAGAAAGAAATCAATTCACTAGTCAGGAAAAAAATCCTTTGTCAAACCATGTGTCCTGTTTCAGTTTGCAAAATATACTCACTGCAGGGGGATATCGGGGTGGCATGTGAAGGAAATACGGCTCTCCATCTGCTCAAACCCTAGTACTGCTCTAGGAGGAAGTAGGAACCCCAAACCAAGTCTTGGGGGGTACTTCTCAGATGGGGCTGTGTAGGAGAGACCAGGGTAATGCCTGACCCTTAAATTTCTTCCGAGTTCATCTCATTTGGGGTCTCCTATCAAAGCAGAACCAACCCTCGGGAATTCCTTGAGCTCTTGCACAGAAATGTTTCTGTGTTATGAAGGGAGGTTTAACGTCTATACATGAATGCAAGAAATTCTAAGGGGAGTAAAGGCAGAGAAGAGAAAGGAGATGCCAGGGAAGGGCTTCCCTTCCTCTTTGGTCTCATGCCTGCAGAAGACAAGCACAATACTTGGTTTGGAGGAACAATTCCTGCAGGGCAGTGTGAGGTTCCAGAACAACAAGGACAATATCACCATTACTTGGCATCTAAGATTCCTTGTTCCTGTGTTCTCCTCAGGCCCTGCTACAAGGCACTATAAATAAAGACATTCATTCACCTGGTATTTATGGAGTGGATGTTCACTGTGGGCAGAACCTAGTGCTGGGTGAGGTGGCGGTGCCTCATCTCCATGTCAATCTCATGTTTACTATACTCACTCATTCACCCAGCAAACCTCCTCAGACTGCTACTGGCAGGCCAGTCCAGGCCAGTCCCTGAAGACACAGAAAGGAATCCAATTCTGCCTCCACCTGGTACGGAGGAGGCCTCGGGTTTTGCATGCATGCCACAGGGGAAGGGGAGAAAGGTGTGCACACGGGGCCTTTCTGTTCTACCTGGCAAATGAAGATAAGGCTGCAGTGGGGCTTCAAGGACCCTTCAACCAGCATCTTAAAACATGAGCTTGTTACAAGACTGATATAGAAGAAGGCACCTCCATCATAGTAAACGACTCCTACAAAAGAAGTGAGAAACAACACAGGGCTCTGGAGAACTGCTGATGGTAGGTGTTATGGACCAAACATTTATGTCTTCATCAAATTCATGTGCTGAAGTCCAAAGCCCCAGTGTGATGGAGGAAAGGCCCTTGGGAGGCAATTAGGGTTAGATGAGGTCATGAGGATGGGGCTCCATGATGGGATTGGTGTCCTTATAAGAAGAGGAAGAGATCAGCACTGCTCTCTCTCTCTCTCTCTGCACCACGTGAAGACATAGCAAGAAGGCAACTATCTGCAAGCCAGGAATAGGGCCCTCATCAAACACCTGATCATGCTGGCACTGTGACCTTGGACTTCCCAGCCTCTAGAACTATATAAAGTAAGTGACTGTTGGCCACTGTGACTATTTTGTGTTATTTTGCTATAGCAGCCCAAGAAGACTAAGACAGTATGCATTTTCCAGTCTGCTTTTCTGCTTTGGATATGGCTGCCTTCTGGCAAAACAGGACTCCACCTCTACAGAGATCATGGTGGAAACCCAAAGGAGTACAAGTGACTTGCCATGAAAAGGAAGCCCCTCTCATCCCTTCCCCAGCTGTCAAACATCCCTGCACCCAGAAGCTCCTCCAAAGCACCCGCAGTCTACCCACTGCAGTTATTAGACCTGCTTCTAGGAGCCTGGCTGTAGTTTCCAAAAGAAAAAGATATCAGTGTCAGGTAATCGTACCCATCATCCCTAATGATGCTTAATGCCAGGCGCCACTGTGGCTCTGAGGCCTGGCTGATGCAGGGGGGCTCTGCTGGGCAAGACACTTTCTGGAAGGCAAACAGCAGCCTGTTCCAGACCACCACAGCTCTGTTTTATAAAAAGATTTCTCTCTAGCCCAATTATAATGGAAAACTCTCCCCTGTTCCCTGGTGCTCTCCAGCCCCAGCTGCCCTTTGCACAGTACCTAGAGGACAACACATTCATTCTAAAGGCAGGGCTGTTTGCAAGGAAGGACGTTTACCTGCTCTTCATTCCCTCTCCCCCAAAACACCACTCACTGTTGATGCTGAAAATTTCTGCAGTGGATAGCAGGAGCCTATTTCGACTCCCTAACTTAGCAAATGACGATGATTATCGTATCTCCGTCGTGTGAACTGCAGTGGGCCAGGGAATTGTGAAGCATTTGATGCACCCAGCTTCGACCTCATTGCGCGCACACGTGTCTCTGGCTGGTTTACCGCTAAGACCCCCACAGGAGAGACAACAGGCAAGCATGAGTCACAACTTGTTTGTTAAAACAGGAAGATGTCCCAGGACCTTTTGAAGGGGGGCAGGGGGCGGAATGATGAATATTTCAAGTTCTATGAATCAAATATGAATTGAACTGTAATCAGGGTTTAAAGTAGATGGCCGCATAATAAGTGCTAAACAATTCATCTTTCTGTCAGGCAGCAGAAAGTAATTTATTCATTACCATTTAAGCAAGAAAAGATCTTGTGTGTTTAAAGACAGAAAAGTTTAGTGTGTTCCATTTTATAGGGCACCGCAAAGGGCCCGAGTTGAAAGAAAATGCTGAAAAGGGAAAAGCAGTGAAATAATCTTCAGAGCATCAAAATGTTGATTTGGCTTGGGAAATATCATTAATTCTCTTTCAGCATCCAGTGGAGAAATCAACAGGGCTTAGTTTAAGAATTCTTCTGATGAAGAACTGGTAAATTCAGTAAAGCTTGATCTTACTTTATGCATCTCAGGCAGTCTCTAAGTAGCTATGTGTAAAGTTAAAAGGTATGTATTAAGGTACATTCTTTTCCCTTTGACTTCCATTATGATTTTGGAGATATGTTTCCTTGAGACCCCAAAATACAATAAAAGCACCATTTAGGCCTCTTATGATTCACTGCAAGCATTCTACCTTTGTCAACATGCAATCGACGAGCACTAAATTGTCCCACAAAACCATAAGAAAAATTTACACTTTTCTATATAATCCTAGCACATTCAGGATAAATCACATGTATTCTCCATTAAAACGTGTTTTAAAGCTAATTTTCATTTTGCTGCAATTTTTCGTGACTCCATGGGGCTTAAGTGTAACAGCAGCCATAGTTACCAGGAGAATGCTTAAGGATTTCAGCCAAACTTATGAGTTGGAAGAACCATATGGTGGAGTTTTCTTGGACAGAATTCAGTTGTGCTACTTTACATGTAGTATACTGTATTTACTTGTTATTGCCTAGCAAACACTATGTTGTATTATAAAGAAACTGGTATACAGTTCTGTTTTAAACCCAGGGCATTCTGTTTAAAATGTTTAAGTAAAAAAAAAATTGTCTGGCCACCTTAATAACTCAAACCAAATCTTTGGCAAAGACCACACTGCAAAAGCTGTTTTCTAACATAGTTCATACATAATCCTAAACAACTCAATGCAAATAACTTTTAAGTTAATGAAGCTTTAAAGGAGAAGCTATTCAAATACAGAAAAATATGTAAAAAAAAACATAATAAAAGGATTACGTGATCCAGATTTAGTATATTCAAGACTCTATGATTTGTCTTTCCTCAGAAACTGGAGTACCACCCCGGCAAACAGAGAATGACCTCATGAGGAAGGAATGAGCCATTCTTTCTAATGTACATAGGACGTAAGGAAGTGAAGAAAAGTTGAGCCTAAGATTGCCATGGAAGTATTTAGAAGGCAAAGTTATCCACTTCTAATAAGCTGCAAGTTGTCATTGAGAGGCCACTGTCTAGTTACATGTGCGTTAAAGCAATGGTGTCAGGCCTGATGTGGACACCCTGGGAGAATTTCCCCTTTACACATGCTTCTGGGTCCCTAAGACGTCTCACACTTGAAGCCAATCTATAGGACTGCTACCTATTAACTATGATTAAAATAATCTGTCAAATCAAATATTTAAACCATTATTATATTTTTCAAAGTAACTCTGTATACAAGTGCTGGAAAGTTCGAGAGCCTAAGGAAAGAATGGAACAAGGGGGAAACTGTTTTCCAACCATGGGTGTGTTTTCAAGCAGATATCTGTGACTGTGAACAGATATACAATGGCTTACAAGAGGAGTTTCATTTGTTTTCATCTTTCTTGGAATGGAATATTGAATTTCCCCACATAGTAGTCAGAGTTTTCTTTTAGGATTTTTAAAGCTAAGCTTTATAGGAGAATCTTAAATTGAATAATCTTAAATTGCTCTCATAATTCTTTCTGTTACAACAAGCACAGATTCCAAGGAACCACAACCCAAGGCACTGCTATCCACTTAGTGAACACTATCTACCTTTCATCAATAACAACATCTAACATTATTGAGTTGCCAGACACTATGCTAAGTCCTTCACATACATGGTCTCAGTTATTCCTGGTAAAAACCCTCTCAGGTGAGTACTGTTACTACTCCCATTTGCAGGTGGAAGCTTTAGAGCAGTACACCACGCTGTGGCAGGTCATGGGTCAGGACATGAATGCAGGTCAGCCTGACTCCATGCTCACAGAGTTAACCACCAAGCTAAGTGGAAACAAGCTGACCCTGGAGAGGCTCCTCACATTCCTAGACCTAGAAAATGGTGGCTGGACCCTAGAGGGCAGTTGAGTACCCAACAAACACAGTTCCCATTCTACTCCCCATCATTGCCCGTAATAGCACTTTAATGATAAAGAGTAAAACATTTTTTAGGTAGTTCATGTCAGTTGTCTTCCCAAGGCACCACAAAAATTCACAGTCTAGACAGAAACCCAGTTGAATGTTAATGGCCGCGTGTACCATAAAATACCGGCAACCAACGTGGAAGAGGTGAGGTGGATGGACAGTTAGTTGGAGAATAAGAGTTGCAGATTCACAGGAAGGTACCTGAGGTGGACTGTGGATATTTCCCCTCTTCTGGCTTCCTCCAAATAAAATAAGGAGAAATAAAAGCCCTTCCTCCTCACAAAGAAGTAGGAAAGTAAAACAATAGCTAAAAGGTGACCTTAGGGATTTTCCAGTATTAATAGAGCCATCATAAATGAAGAGTTTTATTTCATTTTTTGCAGGTGATATTAAGCCTAACTACAGAGTCTCTAATTCCAAGCACCAGAGAGTTATATGGTAGCTTAGGGACTCTGACACCCAAGCTACTATAAATGAGAAGAAAATGTTAAGGCTTTATTGAAAGCAGAGAAGAAAAAAAGAGACAGAATCAAGGTTTGCAAATATTAAGCACCTGAGTGTATTAGGTATTTACAATTTTAATACAATACTTTAAATGTTGTTCTTAAGGGTATCACGGAACACATTATGCAAACCATCGTATATTAGTGATCCTCCTAGAAATACTTTGCTATAAAGATATATATGTATATAAGTATGCACATTTATACAGAGTTATCATAGGTTATATTTTGAAATTTGTTACCTATGTCTGTGAGGAGCTTTGGCATTCACACTGTGTGACTTGTAGTCTCATTATCTATTGATACCTATTTTTTTCTTCTTTCGGACTGACTTTACAAGCCCCAGAGTCACACTAGCCATTATTAATCAAGGATCCATTACTGATCTTACCTCCACAGATAGATGTATTTAGGTGTGATTTGTGTAACGCATGGCACTTCAGGTTCTTTGTGAAAAATGAGGATATCGAAATGTACATTTTAAATATATTCAAATAAGAAAACCAATTCACAGCTCTATAGATAAAATGACCAGACTGAAACTGCACTAAACAAACACAAACCAAATAAAAATGTACATGAATAACAAGGTCTTACAGTTATATATAGAGCTTCAAAATTTAGAAAGCATTTATGTACCCTCTACATCATAAATGTTACTCATTAAGATTCATTGAAGAAAACTTCTCATTAATGGATGTCATTAATAAGTGACAACTTTGGCCCCTGGGCTATAACCTCACAAAGAGGGTGACTCAGGTTAAGTTTCAAACTTGACAAACAAAGGAAACTAGCCTTTATCATCATTCCACGTTGGAGCTATAGCTGTTCCTAATTTTAGAAGAGTTTAGATCAGTCAGGGAAATCCTGCTGATGCAAAGGAGCCCCTACCTCAGGCTCTGCTAATATGTGTGAATATGTGAGCATGAAAATAGGCTTTCATTCTAGATCCCATCAGGGACTGGATGTACATCTCTATAGCAAGTGGGTGGGGCAGAGGACTAGAAGTTAGAAATCCCAGCTCTGCCAGTTACTGCCTACCTGACTTTAGCAAATTAATTAACCTCTCTGAGCTTCATATTTTTTTAAATCTAAAACTGAAAATATAGTATCTACCCTGAACAATTTAAAGGACTATTATGCATCAAGTGAAAATGGATGCCAAGGTTTCCTGAAAGCTGTAAAACAGATATGTATTGAACTTCATAGTTAACCTGTCTCAAGAACAAAGATTAGATTGCAACGCAGCCTTCAACATCCTACACCAGCTAGTCCCATCCCATATATCCTGCCTCAGTTTCCTCTCCATTGATCCACATACCCTCTGCTCCAGCAACATGAATCAAATAAATTACTGTTTTCTCCCATATTTTGCATACACTTTATTTAGCATGTTCACATGTGTATTTCATGTTTCTCCCATGTGGTCATGTCACTCCTTTAAGGCAGACAGAATAGGAACTGTCCCTAATTAGTAGATAAGGGTGCACATAAGCGAACTGCACAGGTCCCATACAGCCATAAGTAGCAGAGCCAGGTGGTGAGTCCAGGTCTCTCTCTTAGTGCTGCCTCCTGTAGAGTTTTTGTATGTCTCTTCCTAGACTAAGTAGTAAACTTGTAGAGGGCTGAGACTGCTCTCTCTCCACCTCTATGCTGTCCAAGGCAGAGCTTTGCACAGAATATGAAGCCAGTTAAGGCTACTGATGCTGAACTGATGTGTGAGAGCTGAGAGGGACCAGGTTCTCCTCTGGGGTGTGGGGCTGGTCTGAGTGAAGGGGCTATGGCCTGAAGCAATTGTGTCACCCCCAAATTCATATGTGGAAGCCCTAAATCTCTTTTGTGACTGTATTTGGAGATACAGCTTTAAGGAGGTAATTAAGGTTAAATGTAAGTAATTTAGGAGTAAGGTTGCATTTCAGGGGTAATTAAGGTTAAATTTAGGCAACTTAGGAGGTAATTAATTTAAAAAATTAAGGTTAAGTTAAGTTAAACAAGGTTAAGATACATAGAGTTAAATTAAGGCTAAATAAGTTTAAAAAAAGTAATTAAGGGTGGGGCCCTAACTCAATAGGATTGGTGGCCTTATGAGAGGAAGAGATCCCTCTCTCTGTCCCTGTCTCTGTCTCTGTCTCTCTCTCCCATGTGAGAACACAGTGGAAAGGTAGCCATTGGCAAGCCAGGAAGAGGTCTCTCACCAGAAACCAAACATGCCGGCACCCTGCTCTTGGACTTCCAGCCTTCAGAACTATGATAAAATTAATTTCTGCTGTTTAAGCCCCGAGTCCGTGGTCTTTTGTTATGGCAAGCTTGGACTGAAGGTGAAGTCCATAATGACCCAGCTCACATGATTAATGGGCTTCACTTCTCACTTCTTCCTCTGGTGGAATCTGTTTAATCATAGTCAGAATATGACCATGTCAAAAATGATTTTCAGGGCAGGAAGAGACTCCACTTTGCATATGGACTCAGGAGGTGTGGGGTATCTTTACCCATGTCAAATATTACCTATGTGTCAAAAAGGAAATTAAAATTTCCTTTAAAAATACATTGAACTGAATGAAAATGAAAAACAAGAAACAAAAAACATATCTAAATTTGTGGAACACAGTTAAAGCAGAGCTGAAAGGGAATTTTATAGCATTAAATGTTTACTTAGAAAAGAATGAAGTTCTTGAATCAATAATCTATGCTCCTAACTCAAGAAACAAGAAAAAGAGGGGTGCCTAGGTGGCTCATTTGGGTAAGCATCCGACTGTGGCTCAGGTCATGATCTCATGGTTCATGGGTTTGAGCCCCACATCTGGCTCTATGCTGATAGCTCAGAGCCTGAAGTCTGCTTTGGATTCTGTGTCTCCCTCCCTCCCTACCCTTCCCCTGTTCTTGTTCTATCTCTGTCTCTCAAAATAAATGTTAAAAAAAAAAAAAAGAAACCAGAAAAACAAAGAAAAAAACAAACCCAAATAAACTGAAAGCAAGCAGAAGGAATGGCTTAATAAATATAAGATCATAAATCAATAAAATTGAAAACAGAAGAACAATAGAGTAATCACTGCAACAGAGCTGGGTTTTTTTTTAAAAGATCAATAAAATTGACAAACATCTAGCAAGAGTAACAAAGGGAGAATGGCAGGACACAGATGACCAATGTCAGGACTAAAATAAGGGATTCCAGAGATCCTGCAGTCATCAAGAGGATAACCAGAGAATACTATGAACAAATCTACACATGTCCATTTAACAATGTGGACAAAATGGGCCAATTTTCAAAAACACAAATTCACAATTTACCCAATATGGAACAGATCATTTGAACACCCTATAACTAATAAGGAAGTTGAATTTGCCATTTAAAAACTCCAAAAAAAGAAAAAAGAAATCTCCAGGTCTAGCTGGTTTCATTGGAGAATTCTACCACATATTTAAAGAAGAATTAATGCCAATTCTACACAATCCCTTCAAGAAAACTAAAAAGGAGGTACACTTCCCAATTCATTTTATAAAGCTCAAATTACCTGATACCTAAACAAAACAGAGACAGTGCAACAACAACAACAACAAAGGGAAACTACAGACCAATATCCCTCCTGCATATAGATACAAAAATCCTTAACAAAATATTGGCAAATAAAACTCAGCAAAATATAGAAATAATTGTGCAGCACAACCAGGTGGGATTTATTCCAGGGATGCAAGGCTGATTCAACACTCAAAAATCAATCAATATAACCCATCATATTGAATGGAGAAAGAAAAAATCACATAATCATATCAATTGAAGCAGAAAAATCAATAGACAAATTCAACACCCATTCATGATAAAAACTCTCAGAAAACTAAGAAGAGAGGGAAACTCCAAATTGATACAAGAAGTCTTCAAAAAAACCCTATAGTTAACATCATACGTGATGGTAAAAGAGTCATGCTTTCCTACAAAGACTGAGAATAAGGCGAGATATCCACTCTAACCAATGCTATTCAGAAAGAAAGAAATAAACTTGTCCTTATTTTCAGATGACATGATTGTCTATCTAGAAAATCCCAATGAATCAATAAAAAAAAAGTATAGCTAATAAATGAATTCAGCAAAGTTGGAGGATATAAGATCAACATATAAAAATCAACTGTATTTCTATGGGGCTCCTGGGTGGCTCAGTCAGTTAAGTGTCAGACTTTGGCTCAGGTCATGATATCATGGTTCATGAGCTCAAGCCCCACATTGGGCTCTGTGCTGATAGCTCAAAGCCTGGAGACTGCTTCGGATTCTGTGTCTCTCTCTGCTCCTCCCCACTTCCACTATGTCTCTCTCTCAAGAATAAATAAACATTAAAAAATTTAAAAAAAAATTTGTATTTCTACATACCAGCAATGAACACATGGGCATCAAAAAAAAATCTAATACTACTACTTAGGTATAAATCTAATAAAACTTTCATAGAACTTATGTACTGAAAACTACAAAATGCTGACAAAAGAAATCAAAGATCCAAATACATGGAGAGACATACCAGGTTCATGGTAAAAGTAAAGATGTCACTTTTCCCAAAATGAATCATAGGGTTATAGTAGGAATGAATGATGACCACCCAAAGTGATCAGGTCCTAATCCCTGGAACCTATAAATTAAATATTACCATATATGGAAACGGGTCTTTGCAGATGTGATTAAGAATCTTGGCATGGAGAGATTACTCTGGATTAGGTAGGTGATTAGACAAATCCAGTCACAAATGTCCTTGTAAGATAGTAGCAGAAGGTAACTATATGCACAGATAGAGGTGCATCTAGTAACCTATATGCACAGAAGGTAACTATATGCACAGATAAGGTGATCTATTAACAGGTATGGAGGATGGAGTGGTGTGACCAAAAAATGCTGAAAGTCACCAGAAGCTGGAAGAGGCAAGGAAAGGATTTTCCTTGTAGAGCCTTCTGAGAGACACTGGGCCTACCTATACCTTGATTTTGGATTTCTGGCCTCCAGAACTCTGAGAGAACACATTTCTGTTATTTTAAGCCACCAAGTTTGTGGTAATTTGTCACAGCAGCCACAGGAAACTAACACAAGGTCCCAATTCTTATCAAAATCCTAGGAAGATTTTTATAGATATAAATAAGACAATTCTAAAAATTATATAGAAAGAAAACAGAGTAGTTAAAACATTTCTGGAAAATAAGAATAAAATGGAAAGATTTGGGGCACCTGGGTGGCTCAGTCGGTTAAGTATCCAACTCTTGATTTTGGCTCAAGTCATGATCTCATGATTCATGAGACTGACCTCCATGTCCCCATGTCCAGCTCTGTGCTGACAGCACAGAACCTGCTTGAGATTCTCTCTCCCTCTCTCTCTGCCCCTCCCCCGCCACATAAACAATTAAACTTAAAAAAAAATGAAAAGAATTGCTCTACCTGATTTCAAGATATTATACAGTTATAGTAATGAAGACCATGTGGTGTCAGTGGAGGGAGAGACACATAGATAAATGGGCCAGAATGAGAACACAGACACAGACCCACAGAAGTATGCCCATATTCTTGAAAAAAGTGCAAAAGCAATTCAACGGAGCAAGGTTAGACTTTGCAAATGGTCCTGGAGCAATTGGATATCTATTAACTCAAAATAGATCATGGACTTAATTAAATGGAAGATGTAAAACTATGACATTTTTAGAAAAAAACTTAGAAGAAAATTTGGGAGACGTAGGACAAGTCAAAATGTTCTTAGGTTTGACACCAAAAGCACTATCTATAAAAATAAATGAAGAAATTCTATCTCATTACAATTCACAGTTTTCACTCTGCAAAGGACCCTGTTAAAAGGATAAAGAGAGAAAATTTTTGCAAATCTGAGAAAAGACTAGTATCTGGAATATATAAAGAACCTCGAACCTCAGATGGGCAGAAGACACAAAAAGACATTACACCAAAGAGGATATGTAGAAAGCAAATAAGCACATCACAGATGTTACACATCATTAACTATTAGGGAAATGCAAATTAAAACCACAATGAGACATCACTACCTACCTATCAGAATGGCTAAAATTTTTTAAAGTGACAACACCAAATACTAGAAAGGATGCAGAGAAACTACATCACTTCTACATTGCTGGTGGAAATGTAAAATGACATAGCTACTCTGGAAAACAGTTTTGCAATTTCATATAAAATTAAACATGCAATAATCACAGGATCTAGCTATTGCACTCCTGGAACTTTATCCCAGAGAAATGAAGACATTTCATACGCAAAAACTTGTACTTTAATTTTTAGAGCAGCTTTATTCATCAGAGCCCCAAACAGGAAACCCAGATGTTTTTCAACGGGTGAATAGTTAAATGAATTGTAGTACATCTATACCATGGAATACTATTCAGCAATAAAAAAATAAGATAAAAAACAAGCAAACAAACAACAACAACAAAACCCACAAGCTACTGATAACATGCAATGTATCAGTGTTTGCAAGGATTAAGGAAGGGATGGCAATGGAAGAGGTGTGGCTATAAAAGGCAATATGAGGGGGCGCCTGGGTGGCGCAGTCGGTTGAGCGTCCGACTTCAGCCAGGTCACGATCTCGCGGTCCGTGAGTTCGAGCCCCGCGTCAGGCTCTGGGCCGATGGCTCGGAGCCTGGAGCCTGTTTCCGATTCTGTGTCTCCCTCTCTCTCTGCCCCTCCCCCGTTCATGCTCTGTCTCTCTCTGTCCCAAAAATAAATAAAAAACGTTGAAAAAAAAATTAAAAAAAAAAAAAAGGCAATATGAGGCATTCTTGTGGTATTGGAACTGTTCTGTATCTTAATTCTATCAGTGTCAATATCCTGGTTTAATATTATACTTAAGTTTTGCAAGATGTTACCACTAGCAGAAACTGGGTAAAGGGTAAATAGAATCTTCTATATTACTTTTTACAACTGCATGTGAATCTATAATTATCTCAAAATAACAAGTTTAATTAAAAATATATAGTTGCTATTAAAACTTAAGCTGGGAATTAAACCCAACACAGATTTTTGAAATAAACTTGAAAACAAATCAATACGTATATCAATGAAGTGAGTGAAGAGAACCAGTGTTCAAATCAGAAGTTTATGGAAGTCTATAAAATACATTCCTCTTTATTGACTCCATTCTCCCTAAGGAGGCACCTCAAACTTAGTACTTAAAGAACTCTCTTAAACCATGACTGGCATCTCAGCAATATTGGGAAATGGGAGGCAGGAAACTGGGGCACCAGTACCTGCTAACAGCATGACCACGGGCAAGCTCTGTAAGCCTCGGCTTTCTCACCTGCAATGCAGAGATAATCGTGTCTACCTTGCTAGTCTTTTGTGATGTTTCAATGAAATAATACCTGTAAAGTTTCCATGAAATAATACCATGTCCAGAACATGACAATATTTCAGTACATAGCAACTTTTGCCAATATCAATATTCAGCAATTAGTATTCAATCTCAAGAAGTATCTACCACCTAGAAGGATGCTTTGGACATATCTATATTTCTGTATCTATATCTATCTACATCTCATTTCTAAGATGCATGAGCAATGGCTCCATGATAGCCTGTGGTGTCAGGGAACTTGTTGGTAGCAATAACAGAATACCAAAGATGACAGGATGGGGGATATTGGGGCAGTGCATCTTTACTGGGGATAGGGGCTGGGTTCTTATGAGGGTCTCTTCCTTTCCTTTCTGCTTTTGAATCCTCTCCAAGCTCCCCATGTGACTGCTCTTTGCCTCACCCACTCATTGAGCAGCCTGATTTTTGCCCTATCAGTTTCTCCTGATCTCATCATGATTTTTTCAGTGAACTGCAGAAGATCAACGTCATTGAGGTTCAGAAGATCTGGCACCAGCTCTCATTAGCCAGGTGACCTTGGGCAAGTCTCTCTACCTGAGCCTTGTTTTACCCACATATAAAAAGCAGATAATGAACCTGCTTTGCAGAATGGGTACAGGAGTTAAATCAGCCCATGTGAGGTAAGTACATAGCATCCAGCACTCACTACATGTGGAACACGTGCTCGTTCCTGCTCCCCTTAAAGATAGAGATGATGCCAGCTTCTTAAATAGGGTTTCTACTGCAATATTGGACACTTAAAGAGTCGGAAAGTAGCTACAATTAGTCTTGCCTACAAAATCACTCTGCTTCTGACTTTATAATAGAAGAACTTATTGCAATGGAAATCTAGCTTTCACAGAGAATTTCAGGACACATTACAAGCCCCACTCTTCAAAAAAATTTTCAAATCCCAAAGAAAGGAGAGATTCATTCACACTTCTAGGTTACTTGAAGATACCTTTGGCAAGAGATCAGAAACAAAAGCACCTCAATAAGCCGTTCCGAAAGGGTTCTCTTTCCTAGAAGCTCTGCTATGTCTTTTCATGGCTAAGGAGTACCTGGCCAGCAGGGCTCTCTCTGTTTCTTGCTCCTGCCAGGATCAGCCCCAGAAAGGAACCCTCTGCACTTTAAAGGGAATGTATCTCGGAGCCTCATGAATTTCTTTCTTTCATGTATCTCCCTGTCTCATTCCACTGTGGATCTGAGGAAGCTTACAAGATTTCATACTCTAAAATAGAAAGCTATAAATAATTTAATAAATCAAGAGCAGAGAAACACATTTAGAACAGAAAATCAAGGCCAGGGCAAAGTTATGTTGCACCTATGCAGGCCATAGGCCTCCACAGTTAACAAAGTTGAGCTGAGAATGTGGTTCTGAGCTTCCTGGCAGGAAAAGCTAAAAGAGAAAAATGTGATACACAAATTCAGTGGTTTAAGGAAAGTACTCAACAGTTTCCAAATGAAGTGAAGCTCTTCCTGACATTTGAATCTAAAAGAGCCATTTCTTGGGGCACCTGGGTGGTTCACTTGGTTAAGCATCCGACTTTGGCTCAGGTCATGATCTCACAGTTCGTGAGTCTGAGCCCCATGTTGTGCTCTGTGCTGACAGCTCAGAGCCTGGAGCCTGCTTCGGATTCTGTGTCTCCCTCTGTCTCTGTCCCTCTCCCCTGCTTGCATGCTCATTCTCTCTCTTTCTCTCTCTTTCTCAAAATTAAATAAATAAAACATTAAAATATTTTAAAAAATAAAAAATAAAATAAATAAAAGAGCCATTTCTTGGGTGGGCCTTTCCATAGGGGACATAGAGTGGCAAACAGCATCCTCACAGCATGTCCACAAAGGTACAGTTCTGGGTTCTATGTTGCTTCACCCATGGACTGTCCTAGGGTAAACTGTAGCAGCAGTTCTGGGAAACATAGATCTAATATGCTGGGTTTTGTTGTCCAATTTAGGGATAATATTTAATAAAATTTAACTCTAATTACTTAAATTTTTAAAAAACATGTTTGGGGGAAGTAAGATAGGGACATGTGGATACTGGGAAAAGGAAGGCAGCACCCAACCCAGGGAATTAAGACAGGGGGCAGGTCCAGTGCCTTGTGCCTTTTCCTCTCAGATCTTTATGATTCTCTATGGTCAGCTCAGGTACCTGGTGGATTCTCACACTCATTCCTCCATCATATAATTATCAAGCCAGGTATGTGTTGGACAATGAGGAATCATCTTCAAAATGACAGCCATGTCTTTATTGGCTCATCATAAGTGAGGGAAGAAAACTATTGAGCAAGTAACTCCTGGTGTCAATGGAGAAGCACTGGGTGTTATGGAAGGGATTGACTGGAGGTCAATGTTAGTCGGGTGGTCAGAGAAGTCTCCTTGAGAAACATACATATGAGCTGAGAGCTGAAGGATGAGGAGGACATAGCTGGGGAAAGAATCTTATAAACTGGGAGAACATGCACGAAGTCTCTTAAGTCAGAACATTCCAGAAATTGGAGATGTGAGAACATTCCAGAAGCCCAAAACAGTATGGCAAGAGGGAAAGAAAGAAAGGCTGGTAGCAAGACTGATAATAGGAAGTGGTACAGTGTACTAAGGGTCTCAGAGGCCTTGCCAAACAAAGATTTTTATTTTATCCTAAAAGAAACAGGCAGCCATTAGCAGGTTTTAAGCAAGAGAATTATAATGCCAGTTCACAATTCTGTTCGTCATTAGCTGCTGTCTGGGAAAAAAAGGATGAGAGAACAAGAGTGGAGGCAGGGAGACCATAGTCTTCCTAAGATTAGGTTATTTGGGGTGGGGGTGGGGGGAAGGGTGAGAGTCTTGAGAGAACAATAGGTGGGCAAGCACTGGGAAAGAAAAGATGACCACATTAGACTCTGAAAGCCAATGCAGTGGCTTGCAAGTTTAGCACTGTAAGTACACGCATTGTGAATCCTGTCTGCTGACGCAATAGCCCCTGGGAAAGGCAGGGGCCCTGAGACAGACACTGATAACAATGCAAAGTCATTCATGCTTTTATTGTTCAATTATGAAGAGTCCACTCATCACGGTAATAATAATAATGATGTGTTTGAATAACATAATTGCTTAATGGCTATTCCTTACCACCACCACTACCACCACCCCCTACCATTAGGATGAACCTAAAATAATCTCAAGTATTTATCATTCTAAAAGAGGCCAAAAAAAAAAAAAGGGTTTCTGTGTTAGCAGCTTTTAAGAATTAAATTATATACAGGATCCAGTTATTTCTGCAGCCGGAAAGGGCAGCTTTCACTGAGGTAGCAAAATGTATAGGGATTGTTTTTTCAGGAAAATCTTTTCCATATTAACAGAATCTTCTTCATGGAAGTCAAATTGTCTCGGCTCAGTTTTGCCATTCCTAGTGGGCAGATGATATTTGTGGTTCTCAAATCCAGTCTGTACCTCAGAATGAGTTAGGGAGCTTCCTGAAAATTCACTTATTGGGGCTCTTTCCAAGACTCTGGGTGTGGAACCAGGGTCTCTGGATTCCAAGACGCTCCCTGAGTGATTCCAATGATCACTTGGGGCTATGAACCACTGGTTTGGCTGAGCTCTAAAGTTCCTTCTGTCTCCAAAAGTCTAGGACTCTGCTATTCGGTGTGGTCTACGTGAGAGCTTGTTAGACACACAGAGTGTCAGGCCCCATCCAGACTTGCTGAAACAGAATCTACTTTTTCAACAAGAGTCCCAGGAGATTGAATGCACATTAAAATTGAGAAGCTCTATTCTGGGACTCTACCTTTCACAGGTGGTCCTTATTTCCTAGAGTTCAGGAAAACCTGGCAGCTGGGGAAGCCAACTTTCTAGGAGTTGTACAACTCAGCAGCTGAGCCTAAAATATAGTTGGTGTCCTTTATCAGCAAGGACACAATGCCTCTCTCACAGCCATAAATAAGCTCAGAGAAAAGAAGCCGAATCAGCAAAGGTAAATCAAGTCTTGGATTGTGCTGGCTCATGCATATATTGGGAGACAAGCAAAAAAAAAAAAAAAAAAAAAAAAAAAAAAAAAAAGGCAAAAACCAAAAAAACAAAAAAAACCCACGGAACACTAAAATCTTGTGCATATTTCTTTAAAATATATAAATAGTAGATAATCAGAGGTTGACTTCAAATCTGGGTCTGCATAAATTTCTCCTCAGGAATATTGTATATCCTCTTTCCTTTCAACTTTTTTTTCCCACTGGGTCCTTCTAATTCTGGATTATGTGTTGCAGTTTACCTCATCTAGACTTGGATCTCACCTTTTCAGCTATTCTTAGAAAAACAAAACCAAACATCATAAGCAACAACAACA
Source organism: Neofelis nebulosa (assembly GCF_028018385.1). NCBI lineage: Eukaryota > Metazoa > Chordata > Mammalia > Carnivora > Felidae > Neofelis > Neofelis nebulosa. The sequence goes on from NC_080790.1 coordinate 24,026,542, forward strand.
GTAATAACAAAAACCTGCTGTAATTTCTTCCATCAATAATAGATGGATAATTTCCAAATCTTTTTCTACCCTCACCTCTCCACTTGCATTCATACCTAATCTACCTACTGTCTTCAGGAATTTATTCATTAACATCCATTGTCATTCATTTGACTAACACGCATTGAGCACCTACTTAGTATGATGCCCAGGTATCATACTAGTTGAGAGTAAATTAAACCTGTCTCTACTCTTTGAAAGCCCATAGTTTATTAGGGATTTAAACTTCAGGAATAATAATACCTAACAGAAAGTGAAAAGTGAAGATTTAGAGAGAGAAAATAGTTTGAGAGAAAGCCAAAGGAGAGAATCCTTTTAGCTGGGGAAAAATAAAGGTTCCTTGAGCGTCATGGTGGGTTTGAAATATGCACTGAGAAGTGAAAATATAGGCAGGTGTTTAATTTTCCAGGGCCAGCACTGGAAAGAAAGAAAACCAGGAAAGAAAACAGCATATGCACATGCAAAGATCAGGTGGTTACCACATATAGGGTTACCAAACAACTCAATCTAACAAAATTGACGAGAATGACCCCTGTATGAAGAGAAGTAATGGAAAAATATGTTGAGAGATGAGGGGGATTTCAATTTTACGGTAAGAAATTTGAGTTTTATTCTATAAGCAATAGGAGGCACTGAAGTCTTTCTCAATAGAAGAGTGATATAGCCAAGTCTGAGATTTTAGAGGAAAATACTGATAAAAGAGTATCGTACACTGAAAGGTGAGAGGAAGGGCATTATAAAAAGTTTGGTACAGGGGCGCCTGGGTGGCGCAGTCGGTTAAGTGTCCGACTTCAGCCAGGTCTCGATCTCGCGGTCCGTGAGTTCGAGCCCCGCGTCAGGCTCTGGGCTGATGGCTCGGAGCCTGGAGCCTGTTTCCGATTCTGTGTCTCCCTCTCTCTTTGCCCCTCCCCCGTTAATGCTCTGTCTCTCTCTGTCCCAAAAATAAATAAAAAACGTTGAAAAAAAAATTAAAAAAAAAAAAAGTTTGGTACAGAGCAATGAGGGCCTAAGCTAAGAGCAGACAGAGAAGAGGGGGTGGGGGCAAGAGATGTAATGGTGATAAAGGAGACTATATTCGGTGTCCAAATAGATTGAAATTCATTAGAGATTTGTAAGGAAGAGAAATAAGTAAAAGTAATGGTAAAAGTCTAGATCAGGATGTCTGAGAAGATGATGGTACTAATTAGGGAACCAATACAGTTATTTTGAAGTAAAGGCAGTAAATTCAGTTTGAGCGTCTTCAGTCTGTCATGCCAACAGGAATCGAGGAGGCAATTAGAAATATTTAATTGAAGATGGGAAGAAACTGAAAGCAGCGATCTGGGGATCATCTTTCTAGAGAGCAGAGGGGAGCCTGTGAGATTGAATATGATAGGAGAAAGAGAAGGAAGAGGAAGGCACCAAGGGTGTTTACTTGGATGTTCTAAAATCAATATGGCAGAGCTGAAGATTCTCTCTTATCCACCGACCTTCCCCCTGACCAGAACATCCTTCACAGCAGCTTTCTCTGACCTTGCCTATCAAAGCTCTTCATTCAGACATGCCCGTTAAGTCTGATACTTCACATAGGGTGCCAAGATACCATTGAGGAACTGGGAAGAATGCTAGCCTGAGAGACATAAATTCTTACTCCAGTTCTGCACTAATTCCCTTGAGAGTTGGGGTAGCTAATCCTCTCTCTCTAGTCTTGAGTTTATATCTAAAATGCTGAGGAGTAGACCAAAGATCCATGCTCTAACTCTGAATCTTTCCACTCTAACATGAAGATTATGAAGACCAGCTGTTTCTCTCTCTGACATCACTCAAATATGCCACATTTCTCCTTTCCAATGCCAAATCACGGACTGTTTGACACCTCTACTACTAAATTTATTTGGCCAGTTGGATGCTTCCACCAATATCATTTTAGGTTTCTAATGACTTATTTCATATTATATCAAAAAAATTGGATTGTAACATATACAGGTCTCCATCATTACTTGGGTCCTACCTGTTTCTTCATATTTTCTGCCATGAGTAGGTAAATCTACCACCCCATTAAGTAGTACAATTTTAAGCCTTTATACATTTATACAGAACTATTTCAAGAAATAAACATCCAGATAGAGTTATTCTTTAACTCATGTTATATTCATGTGATATTTAATCACTTCCTTTATTAAGAGAAATGCCAATATTTATCACACTCATTTGACCTGGTGTTGAATCCTATCATTGTTCAAGGCAACAATATAGATTTCTTTGGGGAAAATCCCTCTTCTCCTTGGTGTCATTCATAAGTCTGCTCTCTCTGTCTTATAAACCAGACCCTCTTCTCTAAGCTGGCTCAGAAAAATCCAGGGAGGAGAGAGGTGATGGGGTGCTATAATGATAGAAATCTGGCATTTTCCTGCTATCTTTTATTATTCCTTGCTTAGAGCTGCTTCCAGCTTTCCCTGTGGTTTCAGAAACACAAAGAAAGTATAGTCATTTTGGCATGTCTTTGCATCAGTAGAATAAATCTCAGTAACTATTTCTTTTTCAAATTAAAGGGTATTTTTTTTTTTTTAGTTTTACTTTGTTTTTTACTCTCCAGGGATAGCAGAATCTTCTCTGTTCATGTAGGAATCCAGTTGTTAGCTATTGTGTTTGCTGATAATTTAAAGACATTTACATCCCTTAGCAACTGGATATGCTCACAGTTTGTCTCTGGCACAAATGGAAGACCTTAAAAATAAAAAACCCAACCTCTACTAAAAACAGTTTTCTAAAAGTATGTCTTCAAAAAGTATTTTTAAAAACAATGCTTGCATAGATAATTTCTTAAGCAGAAAGTTAAAGCAGTTTCAGAAAATCAGGCTTAATTTTAATGGCCCTCACTTACTTGGCTCATTGCCCTAGGAATACTTGGTAAATAGTTGGTGTGTCTGGATTTCATTGGCTCTGGATGTAAGGACCCCATGCCAAGCCCCAGGTGTCAGATCTCCATGGAGTGGTGCACATCTCACAGCCTCAGTGGCCTTGGAGACATCACAAAGGGACTATCACCCAGAAAGATCCAGGACCAATCCTTGTGAGCAACAAACCACGAAAGGCTCCTTCTTTGCTTTTCCTCTTTTGCTCAATTTTGTAATATTTTTGTTACCACCAGGTGGTGGTAGGTAGGTGCATCCATGGGACAGGTGGAGTTATCAAAGTGTAAAGTCTCACTTTCAGGAAATTACCAAAATAAACTCTGCTTGATGAGAGTCTGGGAATCTTAATTAAATAGGATCAATATTACACACAGAACAAAAACTAAAATACAAATATAATTGAAGTGTCTTTCCTTGTGGGAAAAGTCACAAAGTGAGTGTGTGTGTGTGTGTGTGTGTGTGTGTGTGTGTGTGGGTGGGTGTGTGTATGCGCTAAACTGAGAGCAATGAACTAATTGGGCTTCTTTCACTTAAGACCCAATAGTCAACTTGATGAATGTCTTATATTTCCAACCACATTTTCCTTCCTTTGGGAAAAGAGAAGTCTCACATTCAAGTTTCAGATTCCAAATACGTTTGTGTATGAATTTCATGAAAAAAGAAAAAAAAAAACCCTGCTCCATTAAAATAATCATAAGATCTTATAATTTTAAGGCCAGAGGAGCTACAGAGATCTTCTAATTCAAATCCCATCACTTTACAGATGGGAAAGCGGATTCCAGAGAAGTTGTGTGATTTATCTCATCACCCTGAGTGTTAGTAGTATGGACAGGAGCTCAGTGATTATGACTTCAATCGGACTTTTGTCTCCTCTTCCACCAAGCTGCTCCTGTTAAGGTCATCAGTCACCTCCATGTTGTCAAATCCAGGGGTCAATCCTCAGCCCTCAGATGCTCTTCCTGGAACATCTTCAGCATTTATCCACAAATGATCACTCCAACTCCCACATTTTCTTCACTTGACTTCCAGGATACAGAACCCTCGTGGTTCTCTTTCCTCCTCATTGTCCGCTCTTTAATCTCTTTGCTGGTTGCTCTTCATCTCCCCAATTTGCTAATCCTGGTGTTCCCCAGGGCTCAGCCTTTGGACCTCTGCTCGTTTTCAGCTCCACTCATTCCCATGAGAAATCTCATCCAGTCTCCCGGATTTAAATGGCATCTCCCTAGTGAAGACCCCCAAGATGCATCTACAGCCCAGCCTACTCCCTTGGATTCCAGGCCCATTTATCTCTCTGCTTTTTTAAGATTTCCACTTTGACATCCAATAGATGTTTAAATTTTCCATGTCAAAAATTGAATTCATGACCCATCCGCACAAACTTGATCTACTCATAGTCATTCATAACCCCAATTTTGCAATTCTATCCTACTAGGCCAAACCATTGCAGTTACTCTTGTTTCCTTTCTTCCTCTCACATTTCATACCCAAATCTTTGGCTCTACCTCCAAAATATACCTCACATCTGACCAATTGCTACCTTCTGTCCTGCTAGTATCTGTTTAGTTACCTTTTTTTCTTGCCAGGATTCATTTCTTGCAAATGTCTTCCACACCTTTATCTGCCCCAGCCCTTACTGCACTATACCCTCAACACACCAGCCAAAGTGATCCTTTTAAAACTTAAGTTAGAGCATGTCACCCCTTTGCTCCAAACCTTCCAAAGGCCTTCCATTTCTCTAAGAGTAAAAGCCCAAGTCCTTACAAGATCCTGTGTAGCCTGTCCCTCACCCCTCCCTGACCTCATCTCCTATTATACTTCCCTGGGCTTACTCTGCCCCAGCCACATGGCCTCCTAATTATTCCTAAACATTCCAGGCATTCTCCTACTTCAGAGCCTTTGTGCTTGCTCTTCCCTCTGTCTGGATGCTCTTCTTCAAGAAGTCTACATGGCTCATTATTTTATATCCTTCAGGTAATTGCTAAAATGTCAACACTCACACAAGGCTT